>NC_037676.1:40524133-40599245 GCF_003255815.1 Theropithecus gelada | reverse complement strand
GAGGAGGAGGAGGAGGAGGAGGAGGAGGAGGAGGAGGAGGAGGAGGAGGAGGAGGCGGCGGCGGCGGCGGCGGCGGCAACACGGGGGAGTTGAGGGAGGGGAGGGGAGGGCTCTTGCGCTCACGTTTTTAAATTTTATTGTCCTTCCCCAACAGAAACGTGAATGTGACAGTCACTTGGTTGTTGAACCATTTGTTTAGCTGTAGCAGGGTGGCTGTTCCCGCGTCCCGTGCGCGCTGTGGCCCTGTGCCCTTCACAGTCTTCTCATCGCAGGTGTGGTTCCAGAACCGCAGGACCAAGTGGCGGAAGAAGAGCGCCCTGGAACCCTCGTCCTCCACGCCCCGGGCCCCAGGCTGCGCGGGCGCGGGCGCAGGCGGGGACCGCGCACCCTCGGAGAACGAGGACGACGAGTACAACAAGCCGCTGGACCCTGACTCGGACGACGAGAAGATCCGCCTGCTGCTGCGCAAGCACCGCGCCGCCTTCTCGGTGCTCAGCCTGGGAGCGCACAGCGTCTGACGCCCGCCGTCCAGGCCCGGGATCCTGGCTGCAGCCCGCGGGGGAACGCCGAGGAGCCTACCTTCCCCTCCCCTTCCCCACGCTGCTGGGGGCGCAGGGACTGAGTCTTCTGATGAGAGGCGCGTGGAGGAGGTGGAGGAGGAGTGGCAGGTGCAGGGGAGGAGGCGGAAGAAGAGGAGGGGAGGCGGGAGAGGAGGAGGAAAAGGAGGGAAAGGGGACAGGCATCCTAGCTAAGGCAGGAGGAGGCGAGGAGGGAGGCACAGCACTCCTGAGACCGGGAAGCCGCTGCCCCTTGCACCTCCGCGGGCTTCGCCTGCCACTTCTGCAGATTCACAAGTGGACAGAGGACTAAAATGACCAGGCTCTGCAGCCAGAAAACTGGCTGTGGGGTCCCAGACATGCCACTGTGATCCAACTTTTGTGGGGGTGGGGGGCAGGACATCCCAGGAAGGGAGGCAGCTGGCTGGGGAGTCAGAAGACCAGAGTCTTGGGGCCCAAGCCAGCTGCTGGCTGCAGAAGAAAAGACAGGTGAGTGGCCAGGTGCACTCCTCAGATCTGTGCACAGGAAGGATCCCACTGGAGGGGCCAGAGCTGAGCACCTAACCCAGGCTGCAGGAATCTGCCTCCAGGAGGGCAAGTGGGACATCTCAGTGAAGAATAAACGCCCCTGACACTCCAGAATGATGGCCCCTGAGCTGTGGAAATCCCCTTGGCCTCCTTTCTCCGACTTACCCTCAGGGTCAATACCTCTGAGACCGGAAGACACGGAAAATCCCTGACAACCGGGAAAAGGGGAGGATGCAGGGAGAGGTGAGGCGGGGACGGTGTACCCAAGGGCTGCCTACCTGGGCATCATTTCGTGCTGATATAAGGACAGGCCCACCCAGAGAGAAGGAGCATCCCATCTGGGGAGGAAAGGAAGGGCTGGGAACAACACCCCTCCAACAAGGCAGGAAAGGAGAAGGAGAGCCCCTCCGGCTGGGTGAAGGATGCCAGGGAGGGGCTGAACCACGGCCTGCTGGGAATCATGGCCCTTCCTTTCCTGGGACAATCTTGCGGTCTGGCACTGGAGCTGGTGCTGACAGGGATGCTGGCCAACAGAGTGGTATTTTTCACCCAGGTGATCTGAGCTGCTGGCAGGTAGGGGGTGGGCTGGGGGAGGTGGGTGGGGACTGGTGGTAGAGGAATGCAGCCCAGAAGGGACTGAGCATTTGCCCATCCTTGCTGGCTTTCAAAAAATAAACAGTAAAAATAAAAGTCCCATGAACCTTATGGCTCCTGTACTTCTGTGAAAGGAACGAACGGCAGGAAACTGGCTGTGAGGTCCCAGACTTCCCAGCTGTGGGGCCTTCCCCGAGGGCCGTTGTCTAGTCTCCTGGGGACATTCGTGCTCTGACAGGTTGCACAACACAGGTTATTTGAAACCTCACTGGTAGATGCCAGACACTGTCCCCAGGTGCTGAGAAACCCAAGATGAATTTTATGGGGTCCCTGATCTCCAGGAATTTATAGCCTAGTGGGGAAAATGATCTGTGTGGAGAATTGGGTATCATAAGAAAAATAAGGAGGGAGAGACTAGAAGAGCTAACTTTAACAGAACACCTGCTAATTTCTCCCCTGTAGAATGTCTGGATTATCGCTGACCCCACAAGAAAACTAGGCAGTAGATATCATCTTCAATGCATGGTGGAGAAAACCAAATCTCAGAAAGTTCCTAAACCAAGTCACAGAAGTGGGAAGAGGCAACCTCAGAGTAGATCCCAAGGCCCTTTCAGCCACTTCCTTGGGTTGTGAAGGGCACCCTTCAAAGCCTTTTCTGTCAAATGAGAGGCTAGAACCAAAAGTAGTTTAAGGCCCTCCAACTTCAACAATCTATGCAACTAGCAACTAGGCTTGACCCCTTTGCTCTCCCAAGAAGTCCATCGTCCATCCTTGGACCCCCAGGACAGGTGAACCTGGCTCTGGAACCAGCCTGAGAGGGGATGAGGGTGGAGGAAGACCCTAGCTAGGAGCATCTCAGAAAAGTGGCGCACCCACCTTTCCTAAGACCCTTAGTGGAACTGGAGGACAGTGGGGAACATGACCAGAAAATGCAGAATGTGTGCAAACTTCCACCCTCCATCTGTGAAGATGCCCAAGCTCAGGTGTCAGTCTCTTCCCTTGGAAAGCGGAAAGGAGAAAAGAAGGGAATTGAGCCCAATCTCTGTGTGCACACTGAGAAGCTGTGCTCTGTCATGGGTGTCCTGAGTGGGTCCTACAGTGGCTACAGCAGGAGAGGACCCTAGAATTCAGCACAGGCTTCAAAGAAGAAAAGTCTCTGTGTCCCTGGGAGGCTCGCGATTCACTGAGTGCTGCAGGCAGGAAAAGGCTATCACACAGCCCAGGTGCGAAGTCACCAAGCAGGTGTGGAGGAAGATGCCAGTGACATAAAAACTGTGTTTACTTATCTTTTTCTGAAGCATGCTGTAATCTTAACTGCTCTATTGTAGCTGTAATTCCGGCATGTCTGATTCAAGTCGTTTGGGGTCAATATGAAATCAAGCCTGGGGAAAGTTTTTCCCAGGAGACATTTGCTGAGCTAAACAAGACCTCCTTCGACCTCAAAGTTCTGGGTCACCTGCCACTGGAACCTTTAGCTAAAAGACGCCAGCTTTCCAGGCCGTTTCTTCTAACTCTACGCTGCCTTTCAGGTACTGCCTGGACATAAGGCCAAGCACAGGAGAGGCACTGCCTCTCATTTCCCTAACGATCATGCTGAAGCATATTCAAAAGACTAGATTTGGAGTTCAAAGGAGGAGAAAACTCAAAGGTGGATGATCCAGATTCCCAAGGGTGATTCGAGATAAGTCTGGCCCTCTGCAGATATACACACGTGTGAATGCATGTGCATGCCTGTGTGTGCACACGTGTGTGTGTGTATTACTTGAGAGAACACAAGGCTATTTCACTTCGTCCATCATAAAGAAATCATAAGCCGGCCGGGTGTGGTGGCTCACACCTGTAATCCCAGTACTTTGGGAGGCTGAGACGGGTAGATCACTTGAGGCCAGGAGTTCAAGACCAGCCTAGCCAACATGGTGAAACCTTGTCTCTACTAAAAATACAAAAATTAGCTGGGTGTGGTGGTGAGTGCTTGTAGTCCCAGCTACTCAGGAGGTTGAGGTGGGAGAATCCCTTGAACCTGGGAGGTGGAGGTTGCAGTGAGCTAAGATTGCACCACTGCACTCCAGCCTGGGTGACAGAGTGAAACTGTCTCAAAAAAAGAAAAGAAAAAGAAAAAAAAATCATAAGCCATAGGCTCCACTTTTATCCCTGCTCATAAATAGAACTTCTTGTATATTCTGGGTTGAATTAACAAACATACAAAAAGCAACAGAACTTTGGAAATGCATGCTCCCTGCAGCTCCTCTCTTACCACATTACAAACTTTTCAGAGACAAAAGGAAAGAAATTAAGTCCCATGTCCATGACAGCTGTGGCGTCTGCTCTGACAGGTGGCTCCATGGGCTCCACCAAGTAGGGACTGATTCTGCCATAGCTGTCATCTTTGTGGCTTCTGCTATCAGCAGGACCTGGGATATGTCTTCAGCAGGTTGGGGGGTGAGGGTGGATGGATGTCCATGCCTTACCAGGCTCACAGTGGCCATATGCTGATTGTAACAATCAGAAAGAAGACAAAGAGGCCAGGTGCGGTGGCTCACGCCTATAATCCCAGCACTTTAGGAGGCCAAGGTGGGCAGATCACCTGAGATCAGGAGTTGGAGACCGGCCTGGGCAACGTGGTGAAACCTCTCTTTACTAAAAATACAAAAATTAGCTGGGCATGATGGTGGGCACCTATAATCCCAGCTACTGGGGAGGCTGAGGCAGGAGAATCGCTTGAACCCAGGAGGCGGAGGTTGCAGTGAGCCGAGATGACTCTACTGCACTCCAGTCTGGGCAACAGGGCAAGACTCCATCTCAAAAAAAAAAAAAAAAAAAAAAAAGGCGACAAGGTGCTGAAGTCCCACTTCTGGTAACCCCTCCTCATCCTCAGGTCACCCCTAGGTTTTGACCCCTGAAACTGGCTGTCCCTGCAGCATGGGTTAGGGGAATGGAGTCAGTTAGATAGGGGCTTAAACCACAGCTCCACCACTCTTCGTATCATTGGGCCAGTTACTTAACCTCTGAACCTCAGTTTACTCATCTGTAAGATGGGAATAATTCCACACACCTTGCAAGGTTTCTGTGCTATTAGAACTAACGCATGAGCCGGGCATACACAGACAGTAAACAGTAGCCCTGTATTATTCAGAGAGGGCTTTGGTGTGAGTGTCGGTGTCCCCTCCAAAATTTACATGTCAAAACTTAATTCCCAAGGTGATAGTATTGAAAGGTAAGGCCTTTGTGAGATGATAAGGCCATCAGGGCTTCATCCTCATGGATCAGATTCCTGCCCTTATAAAGGGGCTTGAGGAAGTTAGTTCGACCCTTTTTGCTCTTCCATCCCTTCCACCATGTGAAGACATAGCACCTTGGAAGCACAGACCAGGCCCTTGCCAGACACTGAACCTACCAGCACCTTGATTTTGGACTTCCCAACCTCCAGAACTGTGAGAAATAAATGTCTATCATTTATAAATTACCCAGTCTCAGATATTCTGTTAAAATGCCACAGATGGACTAAGATGAAGGCTGGCAGTCCTGAGTTTGAATCCCCACTTCACAAAGTAGTAACTGGGCTGCCAGGACTGGTTAGTTAAGCTCTTCAACTCCACTGTTCTCACCTGTAAAATGAAGGAGATAAACCACTTCTGTAAGACAGATGAGACGATTCAAATGGAATCATGCACAAAGCATAGAATGGTGCAGGCACTTAAACATTGGCACACTCACACTCTCTCCTTCCTCTCAAATTCATGCCACCAGTAAGCGGCAGAGCCAGTTCTAATCTGGTCTTCTCAACAATGGGACAAGCTGGTCCAAAATCACAGCTACCCACTCCTGTAACAGTCCTGGCAAGTCAACTACTAGCTGGGAAGCTACGGAAGGACTCAATGAGTGACCAGATTAGTTTATCTGCAAGCCCCTGAGATCTGAACTCTAGAGTAGGGGTCTGAACAAGGTGCCCAGGGCTGAATTCAGCATGCAGATGTGTTTATTCATGGACCAGTGCTTTTATAGAAACCGTAGCTTGCCAGGTGCGGTGGCTCATGCCTATAATCCCAGCACTTTGGGAGGCCGAGGCAGATGGATCACCTGAGGTCAGGAGGTCGAGATCAGCTTGGCCAGCATAGCGAAACCCTGTCTCTACCAAAAATACAAAAATTAGCCAGGCATGGTAGCACACGTCTGTAATCCCAGCTACTTGGGAGGTTGAGGCAGGAGAATCACTTAAACCTGGGAGGCAGAGGTTGCAGTGAGCCAAGGTCGCACCACTGCACCCCAGCTTGGGTGACAGAGCAAGACCCTGTCTCAAAAAACAAAGAAAGAAACTGTAGCTTGCCTCTAGGCAGGATGAGCCTGGCCCAGTAAGTGACCCACCATTTCCCATGTCCCACACCTGGGTTCCACAGCAACATCACCTGTCTGGCTCAGGCAGGTGTTTGAGTCTGTGCACCTGCTATAAACCTCACTATGCAAAGAAGTGGTCCATGCACAGAAGCAGCAGCCTCCCTTGGGAAATTTTAGAAATGTGGTGTTTCGGGCCTTATTTCAGACCTCCTGAATCAGAATCTGCATTTCAACAAATTCCCTGCTGGTGTGAGGAGATCCAGAGCAGACATGTCTGTGTGCACATGTGTGGACAGCACCCCTCTTCTCAGACACAGTGCCTGGATGCTATCGTTTGGATATTTGTCCCCGCCATCTCCAATGTTGAGACGTGATCCCCAGTGTTGGAGGTGAGACCTAATGGGAGGTGTTTGAGTCGTAGGGGTGGACACCCTCACCAGATGCTCAGTCTCCCAGCCAGCAGAATAATGAGCCAAAGAAATCTCTTTTCTTGGCCAGGTGCGGTGGCTCACACCTGCAATCCCAGCATTTTGGGAAGCCAAGGTGGGCAGATCACCTGAGGTCAGGAGTTCAAGACCAGCCTGACCAACATGGCAAAACCCTGTCTTTACTAAAAAATACAAAAATTAGCTGAGTGTGGTGGTGGGCACCTGTAATCCCAGCTATCAGGGGGCTGAGGCAGGGAGAATTGCTTGAACCCGGGAGGCGAATGTTGCAGCAAGCTGAGATTGTGCCACTGCATGTCAGCCTGGGTGACAGAGTGAGACTCCATCTCAAAAGAAAAGAAAAGAAAAGAAACCTCTTTTCTTTATAAATTACCCCACCTTAAGGTATGTCTTTATAGCAATGCAAATGGACTAAGACACTGGCCCAAATTGGAGGCTCAATGAAAAAATCGTTAAACAAGTACAGATAGGTATGCGCAGATGAGCATGGGCAACACAGCTGGAACTCGACTGTGAGCAGAATAAGGAAAAGCTTCTGAGGACCAGAGGGCAGCTGCCATAGAGTCCATGCAATGCTCTCCCAGGTAAGGCCAGGAGATTCAACAGGTGCAAGACTAGACTCCGAGGGTCCCATCAGTGAAGACACAGGGAAGCAAACCACTAGCAGAGGCTGAAGGAGGCAGAAGGAGGAAGCCCAGGAGTTCAGCCTCTGATAGCACTGAAAACCCAATCCAAAGTCAGAGGACATCACAGGGCTCCTGTTTAGAATGAGGCTCCACAGTAATTGAGATTAGCTCTGTTTTTTTTTTTTTTTATCTTCTGCTTCAAATGGCCAGGACAGCATAATATTCTAGAAGATTTTCATTGGAACATTATCTTGCTTAGAACAATTCATTCACCCTTGATAACGTGCAGATAAACAAAATGGTACCAAATACATACAAATCCTGTAATCACTGTTGGATCACATCATTTCAGCTTGGTTCTGAGATTGGGCTGGGAGTTTATGGAGGAATCTAACACAGGCTTCTGCTTGAAAGGATTTCCCATCATCCCAAGGCAGAGGTCCTGGGAACGAGGCTAAGAGGTTCCCTGTGGTCATCTTGTCCCCAGGGCCTGGAGCTCTGACAGGACCCATCTGGCATCAGACCAGGCTGCTGAAGAGGTGCTTGTGTGTTCCCTATAATGCAGAAGGCCCAGGTGCAGGGGAGACTCCAGCACCTTCTAAGAAATGGGCTCGACTGGGTGCGGTGGCTCACGCCTGTAATCCCAGAATTTTGGGAGGCCGAGGTGGGTGGATCACCTGAGGTCAGGAGTTTGAGAACAGCCTAGCCAACATGGCGAAATCCCATTTCTACTAAAATTACAAAAATTAGCTGGGCGTGGTGGCGAGCACCTGTAATCCCAGCTACTGCGAAGGCTGAGGCAGGAGAATCGCTTGAACCCGGGGGCGGAGGTTGCAGTGAGCTGAGATCGTACCACTTCACTCCATTCTGGGGGACAGAGTGAGACTCCATCTAAAAAAAAAAAAGAAAAAGAAAGAAAAAAGAAATGGGATATTTCTATTAATAAATGCCTCACATTCACGCTTTTATCCTCCAACAGCTGTGCATGATTAACACCCCCATTTTCCAGATGAAGAAGCTGAAGCAGGCAGGTTCACTGGAGTGCCCCAGGCCCATGGCTTCTCAGTGGTGATTCAGCTCCACTCCAAAGCACATGCTTTGTGCCCTCACCACACTGCAACGGAACAGCCAAGCCTGCCCCACTCCTGCTGCTACTTTCTGCAGACATTTATTAAACATTCACTATGTGCTAGGCACCGTTCTAGGTGCTTTACTTAGCTCGTGTAATTTTCAAAAATCCGTATCAAATAGGCACTACTATTACACCCACTGTCTTGCCAGGACATGGCACGGAGAAGTTAAGTAAACTGTCCTAAGTCACACAACTTAATCCCGGAAGACAAACCCTGAAGCTCCCGCTCTTAACCACCATAAAAACACCATAAAAAGGGAGAGGAGAGAAGGCCTGTTTGAATTAAGGCTGGGCTATTGAACTGTTTAAAAGAAAATGAAGGTCATATGTGCTGTAAATGAAAATCTATGCAATCAACATTTGAGGTCTGCCTTTTGCCTTGCTCTGTGCTTAGAGCTGGGGATAGTGACAAGGGCGAGCTCCCTACCTTGCTGACCTCACAGTCTAGAGGACTGCACCAAGAAACGAAGGGAATGCAGCTGCTAGTGCTCTGAGGAATGCCTTCACCAGGCACAGAGGGACCTGTGGGAGGCAGTGGTTAAGAAGCAAGAACATTAAGTAATGTACACTAGCAATAACGCGACTCACAATCGATCCACACAGCACCATTCTCACCAAAAGCATTATATCCTTTAACATATAAGGATTACTAAACATATTCTTTAACATATAAGGAGTACTAAAATAAAGGTAAGTGTTTCAGTAAGAATCATCGTGTCTACATTACCTAAAATTAAGAACTCATAGAATTTCAATGAGACTATATAGTATATGAAAAGCCATGACCAAATTCCCATTTTTAACAACATACTAATATAACTCACTAACATACTAACAATATACTCACTATTACAAGCTGAAGTTTTTCAAGACACTTCCTTATACATTATTATTTTTTTGAGACAGAGTCTTACTCTGTGCCCAGGCTGGAGTACAGTTTCACAATCATGGCTCACTGCATCCTCTACCTCCTGGGCTCAAGCAATCCTCCCATCTCAGCCTCTCCAGTAGCTGGGACCACAGGTGCGTGCCACCACGCCCAGCTAATTTTTTGTATTTTTTGTAGAGACAGGGTCTCATATGTTTCCCAGAATGGTCTCGAACTGCTGGGCTTAAGTCGTCTATCTGCCTCAGCCTCCCAAAATGCTGGGATTACAGATGTGAGCCATTGTGCCTGGCTGTCTTGTACATTATTTTTTGTTTTATTAAAATGTTAATTATAAATTGATGGTTTATAATTGTGTATATCTTGGGGGTTTAAAGTGATGCTATGTTTATGAATAGAAAGTGGAATAATTAAATTAGGCTAATTAACAGATCCATCACCTCAAATAATTATTATTTTTTGTGATGAGAGCATAGAAATTTAGTCTCTTTGCAGTTTTGAAATGTACAATACACTATTATTAACTATATTCACTACACTGTGCAATAGAGCTCAAATAAAACCTCACTCCTGGCCTGGCGCGGTGGCTCACGCCTGTAATCTCAGCACTTTGGGAGGCAGATCACGAGGTTAGGAGATTGAGACCATCCTGGCTAACACGGTGAAACCTCATCTTTACTAAAAACACAAACAATTAGCTGGGCGTGGTAGTGCGCACCTGTAATCCCAGCTACTCAGGAGGCTGAGGCAGGAGAATTGCTTGAACCTGGGAGGTGGAGGTTGCAGTGAGCTGAGACCATGCCACTGCACTCCAGCCTGGTGACAAAAGTGAGACTCTGTGTCAAAAACGAACAAACAACCAACCTCATTTTTCTTGTCTAATTGTGTGGGAGACCATCATCTCCCCACTCTCCCAACCCCTGGTCTCTGTAATTATCACTCTACTCCCTGCTACTGTGAATTCAATTGTCTGAGACTCCACATATGAGTGAGAACATGTGGTATTTGTCCTGTGATTGATTTATTTTACTTAGCATAATGTTCTTCAATTCCATCCATGACGTCGCAAATGACAGGATTTCCTTCTTTTTTAAGGCTGAATAATATTCCATCGTGACATATACCACATTTTCCTTATCTACTCGTCTATGATGGATGGACACAGGTTGATTCCAAATCTTGGCCATTGTGAATAGTGCTGCAATAAACGTGGGAGTGCAGGCATCTCTTTGATATATTGATTTCCTTTCCTAATAGGCGACTGCTGGATCATATGGGAGCTCTGGTTTTAGTTTTAGGAATGAATCTCCATGCTGTTTTCCATAATACCTAATCTAATTTACATTCCCACCAAGAGCAGATAAGGGTTTTCTTTACTTTACATCCTCAATAACACTTGTATTTTTGATAATAGTCATTCTGACAGGTGTGAGGCGATAGCTCATTGTTGTTTTAATTTGCATTCCCTAATGATTAGTGAGGCGGAGCATTGTTTTTTTCATGTCTCTTGGCCATTTATATGTCTTATTTTCAGAAATGTCTATTCAGGTCCTGTGTCCATTTTTTAATCGTGTTGTTTGTTTTCTTGCTATCAAAGTGTTTGATTTGTTTCGGGGGGTTTTGTTTTGTTTTGTTTCCTGAGACAGAGTCTTGCTCTGTCACCCAGGCCAGAGTGCAGTGGTGCAAACTCGGCTCACTGCAACCTCTGCCTCCCAGGCTCAAGCAATTCTCCTGCTTCAGCCTCCTGAGTAGCTGAGAATACAGGCACCTGCCACCACGCCCAGCTAATTTTTGTATTTTTAGTAGAGATGGGATTTTACCATATTGGTCAGGCTGGTCTCAAACTCCTGACCTCAGGTGATCCACCTGCCTCAGCCTCCCAAAGTGCTGGTATTACAGGCGTGAACCACCACGCCCGGCCTATTTGCAATTTTTTTGTCCCAGTCTATAAGTTGGCTTCTTACTCTCGTCATCATTTCCTTTGCTATGCAGAAGCTTTTTCATTTGATATGACCCCATGTATCTATTTTTGCTTTTGTTGCCTGTGCTTTTGGGGTCAAAGCCAAAATATCATTGTTCAGACCAATGTTGTGCAGTTTTTCCCTTATGTTTTCTTTTAGAAGTTTTACAGTTTCTGGTTTTACATTTAAGCCTTTAATTCAGTGTGAGTTGATTTTTGTATGTGATGAGAGATAAGAGTCTTATTTCACTCTTCTGTATGTGGATATCCAGTTTTCCCAACACCATTTATTGGAGAGGTTATACTTCCCCCATTGTGTGTTCTTGGCATCTTTGTCAAAAATCAGGCTGGGCACAATGACTCACGCCTGTAATCCCAGAACTTTGGGAGGCCGAAGTGGGCAGATCACTTGAGGTCAGGAGTTTGAGACCAACCTGGCCAACATGGCAAAGTCTTGTCTCTACTAAAAATACAAATATTAGCTGGGCATGGTGGTGGGCACCTGTATTCCCAGCTACTCGGGAGGCTGAGGCAGGAGAATTGCTTGAACCTGGGAGGTGGAGGTTGTGGTGAGCCAAGATTGTGCCACTGCACTTCAGCCTGGGTGACAGAGTGAAACTGTGTCTCAAAAAAAAAAAAAAGAGTAATTGCCCATACGTGTGTGGGATCATATCTGGACTCTACTCAGTTCCATTGTTTGGTGCTTCTATTTTTATGCCAGTACCATGCTGTTTTAATTACTACAGCTTTGTAGTATGGTTTGAAGTCTGGTAGTGTGATGCCTCCAGCTTTGTTCCTTTTGCTCGTGATTGCCTTGGCTATTGAGGATTTTTTGTGGTTCCATGTGAATTTTAGGATTTTTTTTTATTTCTATGAAAAATGACATTGGAATTTTGATAGGGATTGCATTCTTGAACATTATTTCATAATTCTCAGACCAGCCATCCAGTTTTATTCCTGATTTGCAGATGAGAACACTGAGGCATGCAGTGCTGAGAAGACTTTTCTGAGGTCAGAACTCTAGTAAGTGTGAGGTCTGGGGCTGATACCCTGCCCTCCAGCTCTCATCTAGATCTGTGTCCACTCCCCAGGTGTATAAAGGCCTGAAGTTCCAAGCTACAGTGAACACAAGAGGATGAGAGGAAGTCTTCTAACCAAAGGCACGCTGATCAAATGTGTTCCAGTTCATTTTCACAGCAAGCATCATATTTAGTGGAGTGGTTCCTGCTGCTTTGTAGCTGGCTGCCAGTATTCCTGGATGGAGCAGATACCCCTCAGCCAGCAATGTTCATGTAGGCAGCTTCCCAACCCGCCTGATGACCAGACTAGTCAGACACAAAGACCCCATAGCCAGCAGGGATATTCAGACTCAGTGGGAGGTGGGAGGGGAAGGGAGGGGCAGCCTAGGAAACTACCCGGTTAACAAGCGCCCCAGGGACTTGCGACGGAGGCATTTCGGAAAGTGATTTAAAAAAAAAAAAAATTAAAGTTCTGGGATACATGTGCTGAACGCGCAGGTTTGTTACATAGGTATACATGTGCCATGGTGGTTTGCTGCACCCATCAATCTGTCATCTAGGTTTTAAGCCCTGCATGCATTAGGTATGTGTCCTAATGCTCTCCCTCCTGGGAAAGAGTGATTTTTAAAGCCCAATTTGATTTCAATCCATATGTTTTGGTTCTCCCTGCCCCCTATGGAGTTGTCCATATATGATCTAAGTTGATTTCTGTAGTTTTTCCTTCTTCCCCAGATGATAAAGATACGAATGACCCGGAAAGGTGGCAAGGGTGAAAGAGCAGGGACAGGCCCAGGCGTCCTGCTGCTCAATGCCCGCGGAAAGTCTTACGGAAGAAAACCTTCGTAGGCTCTTGGGGTTTAAGATCGTGTTTATTTATTTTCTCAAGAGACCCTGCTTTAGCAGAATTTGCTAAATTGCTGCTGCTCAGTGCTGGAAAGAAAGCAACGCCAGCCTTACAATTCTAGCATGGCTCTGCCTGAGAGCTGGCACTTCTGTTTGGTGGAGGCCTGCTGTGTCTGGCTGCTTGTGGCATGGCCTTGTCTGCCTCCCACCTGGTGAGGGGGTCCTCAGGAGATCCTGGCAGTCCCTGGATCTGGAACAGCCTGCGACTGGGGCGACTCCACCCCTGCACCCGCTTTCATGATCTGCCACCGGCTGTTCTGCTGAGAAGAGAGGCTGTAGGGCTTCTTCTTGCCCTATTCAAGCTGTGCTAAACCTACAAAGTCACAAGGCAGAAACGGCTCTGATCCAATCTTATTGCTACATCACTCACAGGCCCAGGAGTCCCCTCCCTTTAGGTCAAGGGCATCCTTCGTGGCCCTGATGCTCCTCTGCCAGCTGTCCCACCTCCGAAGCCCCAGCTTGTTCTCTCCAATGCTATCGTTTACTCTTCAGAGCCATAAAGCAAAGACTGATCCCACATTTGACCTTGGCCTTGGGCACAAATGGAGGGAGGATCTGGTTTGCACGGGTGGGAGGAGAGTTTCCGGTGACTGGCAGGGGCAGGGGTAGGGGCAGGGGTAGAGGTAGGGGCAGACTGACTAGGGACCCCATTTGCAGGTCTGTTGAGAAGTTCTCCTTGTCAGAAATAACCCCAGGGGCAGGACACAAAAAGCCCACATTCTTTATCCAATAACTCCTTGATTCTGTTGCTGCTAGGGAAAGGTACCAGCGCCCAAGGAGGAGCCGTGGCGTTGGAAGCAGAGTGGGGAGGCTGCTTCTCCTCCCACGTCCAGCAGCCTGCAGCCTCCTTCCCTCCTCCAGCCCAGAAGGCATGTGTTCCAAAGCCCCTCATTAGGCCGCTCTTAGCAAGCAAACAAGTATCATTAATCTTGGTAAAGTTAGTGAAAGCACATTCACCTGTCCAAGCAAGAGAATTAATGTTGTGTCAATAGGAAATCAGTGTTTACCCCTGGCCTTTCTCTCTTCCCTTTACTACAAAAAGCCCAGGCAGGGTGGAACAGCCCCAATGCCAGACCACAGCCAGACGAGGGAAAAACAAAAAGCCAAAATGCAGGGGTCGGGGTGTGATGGAGCTGGGAGGACAGGGGCAGGAAAGGCCCTCCTGAGGGTGAGCTCTTGGGGGCAGAGGACAAAAGCCCTCAACCTCAGACAAGGCGGCGGGGGGTGGCGACCACAGGGCCTCGGGGTCAGAGGCTGACATTGGATTGTGGGTCCCTAGGAGGACATGATCCCCCCAGCCCAGTCCTACAAACAGAGGTGTCAGCAGGAGATTCCGCCTTTCCAATGCACATGCCTGTGGCTCTCTCTCTCCATGCCTGCAGTCACATGGAACGGTTACAGGAAACAGGTCCTGATCCAGACCCCAAGAGAGGGCTCTTGGATCTCTCACAAGAAAGAATTCAGGGTGAGTCTACAGAGTAAAGTGAAAGCAAGTTTGTTAAGAAAGTAGAGGATTAAGGCCAGGTCCGGTGGCTCACGCCTGTAATCTCAGCACTTCGGGAGGCCGAGGCAGGTGGATCACTTGAGGTCAGGAATTCAGGACCAGCCTGGCCAAAAGGTGAAACCCCATCTCTACTAAAAATACAAAAATTAGCTGGGTGTCATGGTGGGCGCCTATTATCCCAGCTGCTCAGGAGGCTGAGGCATGAGAATCGCTTGAACCCAGGAGGCAGATGTTACAGTGAGCCGAAATCACACCACTGCACCCCAGCCTGGTGACAGAGTGAGACTCTGTCTCAAAAAAAAAAAAAAAGTAGAGGAATAACAGAATGGCTACTCCATGGACAGAGCAGCCCTGACAGCTACCGGTTGCCCGTTTTTATGGTTTTTTTTTGATGATGCGCTAAACAAGAGATGGATTATTCATGCCTCCCCTTTTAGACCATATAGGGTAACTCCCTGACGTTGACATGGCATTCGTAAACCATCATGGCACTGGTGGGAGTACAACAGTGAGGACGACCGGAGGTCACTCTCGTCACCATCTTGGTTTTGGTGGGATTTGGCCGGCTTCCTTACCACAACTTGTTTTATCAGCAAGGACTTTATGACCTGTATCTTGTGCTGACCTCCGATCTCATCCTGTAACTAAGAATGCCTTAACCTCCTGGGAATGCAGCCCAGAGGTCTCAGCCTCATTTTACCCAGCCCCTATTCAAGATGGAGTTGCTGTGGTTCACAGGCCTCTGACAGAGCTGCATGGGCTGAGTGGGACCAGGCAAATGACAAAGGAGCTGCTGCTCGTTCCACCTACCAAGTGCCAGGTGCTGTGTGGGGCCTGAAAGCAAATCTCCAGGAGTCCTACAGGGCGGGTATCCACTCTACCTTTCTCTCAGATAAGGAAGAGATATTACTGTGCTGAGACACTAAATAGGCTAGCCACGAAGACATACATGGAGGAAGCAGGTATGAACCCAGGCCCCACCCAAAGCCAGTGTTCTCCAGTGATCATCCCAGACGCACACACATTCACTCCGGGAAGGATCGGCCCCAGCTCAGGAGGTCAAGTGTAAAGCAAGCCCCCCCGGTCATTCCCTGCTGCCCCCTTAAGCCCGGGCAGGCCTGGCTGTGGGAGGCTCCGGCAGAGGCAGGGTTGGGACTGTGCATGCCTGTGTGCCCCAGGAAAAGAAACCCAGCAGGCCGATAAGATCTCCGTTTCCAGAGCAAAGCACCAATTAAACACAAGGCAGATGTGAGCAAATAAAGCTGTGGCGTCCAGAGAGAAAATCAATACTAGATTATATGTCCCGGCCCAATCATATACCAATTAATACCAAGCGGGTGGGGCGAGGGAGATAAGTCCAGGGCCAGAACCAGGGCTGGCTGTGCCGGCCCCCGAGGCCCACACCCTCCAACTTTCCAGAATGTGGGGCGGGGGGCAGCCGGCAGCCCTTCTCAGCAGGGACTGGGACCCCTGAGTCTCGAGGGCCTGGACCTTAGCTCTCTGGGGAGCCCCGTGAGTGGGAAGCACATGGGAGGGCAGGAAATGTTGTCTGCCTGCATGGGGCCCACTGGGCCTGGACACAGGGGCAGGGGAGCAAGGGCTGCTGTGAGAGGGTGGTGCCCCTGGGAAGCAGCGGGCGACCCAGACCCTGTGGACAGTTTGCAGGATGGTTAATGCACCCCGGAAGAAATAAGGGACTTGCTCTTGGGAAGTGATAGGAAACTAGGCAAACATGGAAAAACTAGAAAACACAGTTCTCACCCCAAGAAGTGAGGCTGAAGTCTCTGGTTGTTCCGTCCATATTTTATTGAATGAGAAGTACAGTCAAGCAGTTAATAAATCATTTTCCAGAGGGGTGACAAAAGACAGGCAGTGAAGGCTTGCAGCACAGGAGCCAGTGACAGTTACGGTGGGTGTGGAGTGGCACTGCCCAGGACATTCTGTGGAAGGGCTTCAGGCCCATCACTGAGTGCCGGGGAAGAGGCAGCATGACACCCCGTCGCCCGCCGGCAGATGGAGTGTACCCAGCACAGGGGGCCCCTGCCCCAGGGAGGTGGTTTCGGCATCGTCAGATGGACAAGCCAAAAGTGCTGGTGTCCCAGGGAGGGGAAATCTGGCTGTGGGCTCGGGGGCCAGACGTTGGGAGGTTTTGTGGAAAGAGACGCTTGCTCTAGACCCTCTGTCCTGGCCCCACAGAGCAGTCATAGACCGTCAAATCCCCTTCCACAAAATCTCCCAAAGTCCTTGGGGAAAGCAGACCCCGGATGTGCAAGAAACAGAACAAAGTGGAAGGAAAGGTGGCGAATGACTGATGAGCCAGGCACCTGCGTCCAGTGTTGCCCTACCGGAAGCCCCTGCCCGGAGCTCCTGCAGTGGCCTGAATACTCCCCGCACACGAGTCCCGGAGGTAGAGGCCCTTCCTGAGCGGGAGTTTCATGGGCCGTGGGCTGCTGCATGCGAAAGAAAAGGGAAATTTGCTAGCTGAATATTTTTTAGACATTTTGCAAGATGCACGGCCTCCCTGACAATTTTTAATGTACTAACTGCCTGGTCCAGTGAGCTGATTAATTGTTGCTGGAGAGATCAATAAAAAACAGAAAATTAAAACAATTTTAAAGTGATTAAGTAGTTTAACACCTGTCTCCCGTCACGTCAGCGCAGGAAGAAAAATAAAGCAGGTGTCGAAGGGGCCTCCTGAACCAAGAGAAAACAGCGCCTGCCTGGGAGAAATGACAAATCACAGCTGGCGGATCAATCTGCGTACGCGCAGCCCTTCCCCAAGCCCACGCCGAGCAGCAGGAACCGGGACCCCGGCCCGGGGCTGGGCCCTCCCAGCCTCTGTTTCCAGCCTCTCCTGCAGAGGCTGAGCAGGGCCTCTATGCCCCCCACCCAGTCCTGACTCCTTAGCAGGGAGAGGCAAGGTGTTCGTTTGTATTTGGAACACAGGGCAAGAGGGAACAGAGGGAGCCTCCGAACATCTGCCTAGAACTCTAGATGGATCAGAAGGGAAGGCACCAGTTAACCTCTTGATCTCACATCCAGCCATCCACAGCTGAGTCTGTGCGTATGGAGGAGTTCGAATGCACTGAAAGTACATTTTGGTTGCCCAGGCAAGGTGTGTCACACCTGTAATCCCAGCACTTTGGGAGGCCAAGAAAGGAGGATTGCTTAAGGCCAGGAGTTCAACATCAACCTGGGCGGCATGGTGAGACCCTACCTCTACAAAAAATTTAAAACATTAGCTCAGTGTGGTGGTGTGCGCCTGTAGTCCCAGCTACTTGGGAGGCTGAGGCAGGAGGATTGCTTGAACCCAGGAGCCCAAGCTGTAGTGAGTCATGAACATGATCACACCACTGTACTCCAGCCTGGGCAACAAAGTGAGATCTAGTCTCAAAATAACAACTGGGCTGGGTGCAGTGGCTCATGCCTGTAATCCCAGCACTTTGGGAGGCTGAGGCGGGTGGATCACCTGAGGTCAGGAGTTCAAGACCAGCCTGACAAACATGGTGAAGCCCTGTCTCTTCTAAAAACTACAAAAATTAGCGGGGCACGGTGGCACGTGCCTGTAATCCCAGCTACTCGGGAGGATGAGGCAGGAGAATCACTTGAACCTGGGAGGCAGAGGTTGCAGTGAGTCGAGATCATGCCACTGCACTCAGCTTGGGCAACAGAGCAAGACTCTGTCTCAAAAACAAACAAACAAAACAACCAATAAATGCATTTTGGGACCCGTGGGTTCAAGGGAAGGGAGTGCAGTCATGGCTACTCTTGGAATTACCAGGTCTCCTCTTTTGCTCTCGAGGGAGACAGAGCCTCCTGACATCCGCCTTGCTGTGGCTTCCCGCTGGTGACATCAACAGGTGGTGCAGGTACCTGCCGGGTGATGGCCCAAATCCCCTTATCCCATCTTTAGCCAACCTCACTCCTCTGGCCCCCATTAGCAACTGTAATGGCAGCTGCCAAGCAAGAGTCATTCCTTTCCCAGTTTAATGTATTTGACTCCTGCATAGGAAGTAACCTCACGGAGTACGAGAAAGCCTGAGATCATTCTTTAGCCTCCCCAGCAAAGTGCTCCTAACAGTGCAGTGGGATGGGTGTGGGCACGGGAAGTGAGGTGTCGGGGAGCCAGCGCACTGAAGCCCTCACTGAAACGTTTCAGAAGTGTCCTGCTTAACCCCGAAAGTGGACTTGAAGTCTGTACGTGTTAACATGCAAGGTGCGCTGGGAATCCACATTCATGGTGTCCCCCGGCTTCACTGGCCAGCCTGGCACATTCCTGGGGGCAGGGCTGGAAGTCTTTGGAAGAGAAACTAGGTCCTTGACCAGCCTCCTGCACGTGGGCACAGCCTGGACCACACTCCTGAAAACCACTCTATTAGCATTCGCCTGCTCTGCGGGACACTCAGACCTGTTTTCTGCCGTCCAGTTTCCTAACCACCTTCAAGGTCCCCTGAGACCAGAAGAGAAAAGGAAATCCTAACAATCCCAGAGAAGGCCCACAGCCTCACTTCTTTTTTTTTTTTTTTTTTTGAGACGGAGTCTCGCTGTGTCGCCCAGGCTGGAGTGCAGTGGCCGGATCTCAGCTCACTGCAAGCTCCGCCTCCCGGGTTTTTACGCCATTCTCCTGCCTCAGCCTCCCGAGTAGCCGGGACTACAGGCGCCTGCCACCTCGCCCGGCTAGTTTTTCGTATTTTTTAGTAGAGACGGGGTTTCACCGTGTTAGCCAGGATGGTCTCGAACTCCTGACCTCGTGATCCGCCCGTCTCGGCCTCCCAAAGTGCTGGGATTACAGGCTTGAGCCACCGCGCCCGGCCACAGCCTCACTTCTTACCGAGAGTCCTGCTGTCAAAAGCCCTTGTGTGTTCCCATCCGCTCCACTAAGCATGAATGGGAGGGAAGTCCGCAGCAGCAGCCTGAACGAGGGAGGGTCAAGAAGGTGTTCCAACTATTCGCCTTAATAAAAACGTTTATTAGAAACACTAGAATAGAAAGTGTTTTCCCTTTCCTACAACCTCCCCCTGGGTGAGAATTCTGGTCGCATCGTCAGTGGTTGGGTTACTCTACGTAAGACCATCTGTTTGGGGCCATATTCGTCTCGATGAAAAGTGCCAAACTCTTTACAGCAAACTCTATGCCAATGAAAATCTCACAAAATGGCATTTCCAGTCTTCAGCTATTGGCCCACACTTAAAAAAATAATCCACACAGCCTGACTGCTGCAAAAGACTGTCTCCTGGCACATCTTCCTGCCACAGGTGACTCTGGTGGCAATTTGGCCAGGAAGCTAAAGGGTCCTGCCATACGAGCTTCTCTTGTTGATGCCAGATGTCTGCTGGCAAAGGGTGCCTGCCCCAGGGTGCATCCCCAGCTGGGAGAGGGCCAGTAGGTGCCACCCCAGAATGCAGCCCAGCAGGGGCATCCAGCCCTGGCACCTGGGCACTCTTGGAGACCAACACAAAGTTCTCAACTCGGCGCCCTCCGGCCTGCGGCTGATCCCTGCAGAGTAAGCCTCAGGCTGACGGAGATAAAGTTTCCCTGGGCCCAAGTTCCAAACTCGGCCGTTTTGTTTCTGTTAAAATGCAATTGTTTTTCTCTGGAGTGTGTGGTGACTGCTCTGCGTCAGGAAGATGTATGAAAACCTCCACTTCAATTCGGCATCCCTTTTCTCCCAGACAAACGCGGTCGGATTTTAATAAATCAAAGAGCCACACTGTTTAATAAAAATTTATTGACTTACAAGTGATTATTTATCAAAAGACCATTAATAGCAGGTACTGAAATGATGTGTTACTGGGTGGTGCTGGGAGACTAATAGGAAATCAATGCAGCTGGCCGGCCAGAATGCATATGAGAAGCCCACCCCCCGGCAGCCAGTGCAATCACCCCCACAACACACGCCAGGCGCCACCCCCGGCGCAATGAAAAGTTCCCCCTTTTTATTTATCGTTTACAAATGAAATGATCAATACTTTTAATCTAGAGCAAAATTTATTAACTTTCCCATCGGAGAGAGACATATTGACTGGGGGGGGGAGCGGGGTGTGTGTGCTGTAGAAGACGGATGGCCGCGTGCCCGTCTCTTAACCTGTCTGCGAGGCAGTGCGCCTGCAGCTGCCCTTCCAGCCCACGGGCCGGGCCACCCAGGACAAGTGCACCTGGAGAAGCCAAGTCTGGCTACCCGGGATGCACAGCAGGCGGGTGGGACCTATGACACGGGGGGATCCTTCATGCATCAGGGGACAGCAGCAAGCACTAGCCCAGACAATCAAGTTCCTGGCCAATTCCAGGAAGGAAACGGCAGGATTCAGGGACCCAGATTTCCACAGGACAACAGGGTTAGTGCCCACTGTTTGTTCTGCCGTGAAGGACACATGATGGCGCCCAAAACTGCCTGTCACTGGTCTGGGATGGACATTCAGGGATCTGGAGCACTCCCCTGACCCCTCACACATCAAGCCTCTTCTATCTCTGAAAGGCAGCAGCAGGGACTGGATTCTGACACAGTGAAGCATCAAGTCCCAAAGCTGGTTCTGCTGTCAAGGGAATCCCACTAGCTTTATTAAAAAATTCCCTCTTGGCTGGGTGCGGTGGCTCATGCCTGTAATCCCAGAACTTTGGGAGACTGAGGAGAATCACCTGAGATCAGGAGTTTGAGACCAGCCTGACCAACACGGTGAAACCCAGTCTACTAAATACAACAAATTAGCTGGGTGTGCTGGTGCATGCCCGTAATCTCAGCTACTCGGAGGCTGAGGCATAAGAATCACTTGATGGTGGAGGTTGCAGTGAACTGAGATTGTGCCATTGCACTCCAGCATGGGCAACAAGAGTGAAACTCCGTGTTAAAAAAAAAAAAAAGAAACAAAAAGTTCCCTTTCTAACTGGTGGGTGGAAGGTCTCCTGTTTGAGTAAAAAAGGCTGTCCGAGATCCACAGAGGACACTGCCCAGCCTGAGAGCAGTGTGGCACCAGCCCCACGGCTGCCTAAAGCCCTTGAGGTCACCCTCAAGTGGGTTAGTTCCTCTAGCCCCGATGTTTTAGAGAAGCAATGGATTCAGAGCTGACCTCCCATATTTCCAAACCCAGAAGGCTTCAGAGATCAAAACCAAAGTTTGAACTATGGGCTTCAAAATAGAAAATTCAGATGTGGACGGGGTCTCTGAGGTCATCTAGCCAAGTCCCTAGTTATGACTCAGGAGACAGACGCAGAGAAGTGAAGATGCAGCAGGCTTGGAGGGGGGTTAGCAGCTGGCCAGCACTTGTTGCACTCATTACACTACTGGGTGTCATTCCCAGCTCAGCCCCACCCTCACTGGGGTAACAGGAGGGAACACATTCTTTTGTACTTTGCATATTTCTAAGTGTCTTGAGGTTTTGTCCCATAAGACCAACTCAAGTCATCTCAAACCAGATACTCTATGGGTCACTTGGGGCCTGCAGGACCCCTAATTTAAAAGGATGGAGCAGTCACCTGGATGACGATAGAAGGCATACACAGAAAGGGGAGGCTTTGTTTCTGCAGGCGTGAGAGTCAGTCCTCTCCTCACTGCTTGTCCTGCACAGGACTTCCCTCCACAGCGCTGACTCCACGTGACTTCACACCAGGTGTGGCCATACCTGCCGGCAGGGGCTGCAGACAGCTGTGCTGAATGTGAGACAAACAAAAGCAAAACCTGTGTGTGTATACATAAATACCTATGCAAACCACGAAAGTAACAAATCATAGTTTCAGATGAACCTTTTAAAAGAGAACCTGATCTTTAAGACCAATTACTGATCCCTCCAGTTAGTTTACAAACACTGTAAACATCACCTATAGAAGCTGAAAATCACTTTTTATTCTTAAGCATTCTGTAAAACAGTTCCTAAGAGACTGTTACTAGTCATAACACTGACTTTATTTTTTCAGTCTTCATTTCAGAGCAAAAAGAGGATTTCCCCTGGGCTGGCAACAAGGTAGGTGAGGAAATGGGAGGCTTTCCCGGGGAGGTCACAGGTAGGCGCAGAGAAAGGGAGACTGCAGGGCCAACCCAGCAGGTCCCCACATGACAAAGTGGATCCGTCTGCAGCCCCACGAACACGGCTTCACTCCCACCCCTCTCTGAACCGCAGGACAGAGGGCAACCTTAGGGACATGACACTTGGCACCGTGGCACAAAATCCTGAGAGGCGTCATGACTGTGCCACAAGGGAGCGTGGGTCCCAAGTGAGGGCTAGTGGCACATGAATGGGGGGGCTGAGGGGCATGAAATTGGTGAAATCCCAGAACCCAGAGGGGCTGTTTGGCCTTGGCTCTGCCTCCACTGTGACTGTACAGCAGGCACCAGTGGCCGAGTCTTTTCCCTGTGGTGCCTGCTCTGGCTGTGTGGAAGCCACCATGCAGCACACGCCCTGCCCACCCTGCCCCTCTGCAGCCCTCCCAGGGCCCCTGCTCCTCCCCCGCCCTGGAGTTTACTCATTGCTTCTCCTAGGCCTCACATCAGCACCTCGTGTACCCCCAATCTCTGGAGAAATTCACGTCTGTGCTGGAAATTCTAAATTACCCAAAGATCTGCAAGCATCTGAGACGAGCCCGTTCACCTTCTCAGCTGCAGGCTTCCTCGCTCCAGCAGTCAGGCAGCTTCTCCGCAGCCCCAGGGCCATGCTCCCAGAAGAGAACGGGAATTCTCACGAGAAGCCCGCTACTCAGGGCCACAGCCAGGGGAGAAAGTAAAGGGAGAAGTCCCCCAGTTCATTCACCAGCCAGTTTTATTTACTCACAAGAACAAATCCAAAGCCCAGGGCAGCAGCTCTGAGCTCAGGCCTGCCCTGCCCCGTTTTGTGGGCCTGTACTTGAAACACTGAACGTGACGTGTCCTTCACTCACCCGCAGCACTTTAATCCCCACAACAGCCCTGTGAGGTAGGAATCACCACGCTTCCCCCCGACTCAGGTTACAGATGGGGAAACTGAGACACACATTCAACAGAGCGCGCATCACATGGGGAGTTCAGGGTTAGCCTGGAGTATGAACACATGTTCTCCCCACGGCCCAGTCAGCGGCCCACCTGGCCTCTTCCCCTTCCTTTGGTGACCCCATCAGCAGCAGCATAAAAATCTAACCCTTCATTTTGCTGAAAGCCCCTGCAGATGACAGTTTCCTTTCTATCATGTCTGCAGAGCTCCAAGGCTGGGGGCAATGTTGAGGCCGAAGCCAGCCACAGTGCCTCAGCTGTGCCTTTCCTGGAGAGCGGGTGGCCACCCCCAGCACATCCCTGGCACACAGGCTTGCATAACAGACTCTTGTCCCGCCATCCCTAGCACAAGAACATGGCCACATCTCCCCAACCGCTCAGCCCGCACAGCGTGCACAGGTGGGGAGTTCACTTTAATGGCATTCCTCCAACGACTTATTGTAAAAGAAACAAGGCATCTCGTCCTGGGTCATGACACCCAGCAGCATCCGTTCAGACCACCAAGGGCAGGCTGCGCCGGGTGCACAGGGATCCCGCTGTGGCTCGGCGAAAGCCGGAGTCCTGGGATGCAGAGCAGCCCGGGGAGCCCTGGAGTCTGGAAAGGACACAGCAGTGGGGGCCGCGGCGGCAACTCCAGCTCCGAGCCCGTCGGCACTCCGCACGGTGGCCCCAGCCAGCTGGAGGCAGGCTCAGGAGCGGCTCCTGTCCTCGTGGTTCCCCACGATCATCTTGCTGTACAGCTTCTGCTGCTCCTCCTTGAATGTGTCCTTCACCTTCTCCCTCTTCAGGCCCCCATCCCTGGAGAGACAAAGGCTGGATGTAGTAACAGCCAAGAGGATTCCCAGGCACCCTCACACCATGGGAGATGCACCGTGCTGCCCAAATACCAAGAAAAACCTGCCAGAAACAGGGTACCCCGTGGCACTCTCACCAAGACAACCTCAGGGGATCTGGGGCTCTGGGCTCCCAATATTCACCCTATCTCAGAAGGTCCACTCTTGCCCTGGAGTAAGAATTTACTACTCACATTGAAAGTACTTGGTAACTGCTTAAACCTACCAAGGAGTTTACAATTCTTTCTACTCTAACATTCATCTTCACCTCACAAAGGAAAAGGGAATTCTGGCATTACGGAAGGCAGACATGCTTCCAAAATATCGACTCATAACATATCTGTAATATCGATCTGTAAAATGTCATTTGTTTAATTCAGACCCAGGGATACTCCGAATTCATGCAGAGAGCTAACACAAGGGGTAACGCGCGTTCTGACTTCTTTCATGCTCAAAAAAGAGTGCCGTCAGGAATGGAGGTTTATCTCTGGGGCTGCCTCTCAGAGTCCCAACGTCACTGCCCCAGTGCCTCCCTGCAGCAGCCCCAAACCAACCCACCAGACTTGGGGTTGTTTCGTTACAGTCCCATTCCCTCTTGCCTGCTGGTCCCCTCTGTGCCTACACTCTAGAATTATCACCACCTTCAACAACTTATAAAAATCCAAGCCCGCTTTCAGTCTCTCCACTACACCCTTTAAAATCCATAGCAAAGGCATGGTTTTTAAAAGCAGCCACTCTGTCTTTCTTAGAGATGGGAAGATGGGGCAGAAGTTAAACCTTGAAGCTCTAAAAGTCTGTTAGATGTGGATGCAAAATCTAGCTCCAGTGCTAATGTTATGACTTTGGAAAAAAGTGATTTAACCTGAGTATCAGTTTCTCATCTGTAAAATGGGAACACTGTTTACAGGGCTGCAGCTACTGTGAGGGTGAAAGAGATGATCACACAGGGCCCCAGAAGCTCGGTGGCTGGCACACAGTGAGTGCACAATCCACGCTAGCATTTTTTAAAAGGCCATGATCTGAAAGCCAATCTAATCCCTGAGACTATACAGTTGGGTTTACAATGTGAATTTCTACCCTTTCTTTTCTCATAGATAATGCCCATCTAAGTCAAATGCTCTCCCCAGTTGACCCTTGGCTCTTAAACCTAAGTGACCCACAGAGTGGAAAAGTTTCTCTGAACCAGCATTCACCTCTGGTCACTCTCCTACTGTTTGGGATAAAACTATCTTATACTCTAGTATAAGGGCTGGTCAAATGCAGCCCATGGGCCACATCCAGCTGATACCTGTTTTTGTAAATAAAGTTTTATTGGAACACAGCCATGCTCATTGGTTTATAGACTATCTGTTTTCACACTACAATGGCAGAGATCAGTAGCTCCAACAGACACCATATGGCCTGCAAACCCTAAAATATTTACTGACTACAGAAAAAGTATGTCAATCCTGCTCTATTAGGTAATAAGCTGAATACAACAAACACAACCTTTGCCTTTCTAAGGATGGTTCAATTTTGCCAGATACACTGGGACCAGGGAAAGTCACCCTGCCTTCTTGAGGTTTTCAGATCATAGCAGGTCATGCCCACCCAGAGAAGGACACTGTCCAGGTGTCCTGGAAGACGGGTTCAAACCCCAGAAAGGTACACAGAATCAACTGCTTCAGTCCAGGTGTCCCTGATCCAGGTTCCCCAAGGTCAAGGAAGCACAGGGCACTTCTGGGTTGGAATTCAGGGAGAGTCAAACTGCTCTCTCTAGAGCTGACAAGTTGAATTCTCCACAGCAGGGGGAATGACATGTAAGTGAAGTCAATGACACAGCATCTGCTGCAGGAACTCAGCTGATAAGGCCTGGCTCTAAACTTACCACAGCAGGTCCACCAGTCCTCCCTGCCTGGCAATGGCAGATTTCACCCTATTCGCAAACTGGACAGCATCTTCATCTGCCTGTAAGAAAGAACAAATGAGACCAGTCAGCCCCGGCTTGACGTTACACAGAGCAGGTGCAGATCTGTCTGGGGCAGGCACTCACCTCTCTAGTCATGGGAGGCAGGTACCACACACTGCAGACAATGGCCCAGCTGGTCATCATTCGTAGCAGGTACGTCACCATCCCATACTTGCTGCTGTTCCAGAAGGCATCACCGAATTGAGGGTCATACTGAAAACAATGGAAAACTGAAGGTAAGACGTGAGTAGTTCTCACGTGTGCGAGTCCACAGTGATTGCTCTGAGTGACTCCACTGGGCCGTGCTGGTACTGGGGCGCTGCTCCCTGACCCTGCATGAGTACTGCGGAAGCCCCTCTCCATGTGGCCGGTTCTGACTGCGAGCAACACTGCTCTCCCCCGAGGGACCTGGCCTCTGCTGCAGATCAGTAAGGAAGGCTCCCCTGACAGCCTGCCTCACGCAAATGTCTCCCTCGTTGGTTAGTTTCAGGTCTTACTCATAGGTACATAAAGTTTTCAAACATCTTCAAAACCAGGGAGAAAAGGATCATGCACTCCCATGTACCCATTCCCTGATTCAACCACCGCCAACGTTTCCCACTTGCTCCATCTCTCCCCTCCCAGCATCCTGTCATTCATCTAGTGTACCTCCCCCAAATAAAGATATTTTCTTACACAAACACCAAGTTTTAAATATGATTTCTGGTGCCCAGACCAGGGAGGAAAGGTGGCTCAAGCCTGTAATCCCAGCACTTTGGGAGGCCGAGACGGGCGGATCACGAGGTCAGGAGATCGAGACCATCCTGGCTAACACAGTGAAACCCCGTCTCTACTAAAAATACAAAAACTTAGCTGGGCGAGGTGGCGGGCGCCTGTAGTCCCAGCTACTCGGGAGGCTGAGGCAGGAGAATGGCGTAAACCCGGGAGGCGGAGCTTGCAGTGAGCTGAGATCCGGCCACTGCACTCCAGCCTGGGTGACAGAGCGAGACTCCGTCTCAAAAAAAAAAAAAAAAAAAAAAAAAAAAAAAAAAAGAAAGCTTTTGCATTTACACTTTCAACAAAGTCAGTCGTCTGTTCAGGACACGGCTCTGTGCTCACGCTGACAGCCCCGGGAGGTCTCAACCACATAGGCTGCTTCTACCATGAAGCAGGTATCAGATCCTTTCATTTGCCAGTGGCTCTAATGGAGGCAAAAGGCAGCACTTCAGTGGCGTTTTGCGGAAAATGTGGCTGCAGCTGTGACCCCCATTCTCACCAAACCAGCAGCTGGAGGGGCAGGTGATCAGGGTGGGTAAGCTCCGGAGGAAGTTGCGCAAGGAGCAACAGGAGGACCTGGGCGCTTGAGAACGCCTGGACAAAGTGCCTGGTGCTGCTAGCAAATGTCTGAAGGGATCCTGTACACAAGGCAGTAGGCTGACCTTGTGCAAACACCCAGGACCAGAGTGGAAAAATAAAGGAGCCAGAATTTCAAGAGTTATGCCACACGGCCATGCTGCCAACAACATCAAAAATGCCCTTTTCCTGGGAAAGCCTGAGAAGAAGCCCAGGGCAGGGTCCTGCATGTGAGCATGGGCTGGGGTGGGGTTGAACTCTATGATCTTTTAGGCCTTTCCAGCCTAACTTTTATGATCCACAGTATAAAAATTGGATAATTTTGACAAGACTGTGGCCCTAACTACAAAAATGAAGGTAATTTAGGCTTAATTATAGAAGCTAAGAAATTTAGATTTAACCACAGAAGGCTTAATGAGTTATTATAATACCAACAGAAACAAGGGAAAATAATAAGTTTTTAAAACTAAGCTAATGTGTATGATCAGAAAGAATTTTTTTATTTTATTTTTTTTAATTATTATTATATATATTTTTTTTTGAGCTAAGAGTCTCGCACTGTTGCCCAGGCTGGAGTGCAGTGGCACTATCTCGGCTCACTGCAAGCTCCGCCTCTTGGATTTATGCCATTCTCCTGCCTCAGCCTCCTGAGTAGCTGGGGCTACAGGCGCCTGCCACTATGCCCGGCTAATTTTTTTGTATTTTTAGTAGAGACGGGGTTTCACCATATTGGCCAGGCTTGTCTCAAACTCCTGGCCTTAAGTGATCCACCTGCCTCAGCCTCCCAAAGTGCTGGGATTACGTGCATGAACCACTGCACCTGGTCATGTCGTTACATTTCATAAAGCCTGATGTGGACAGAAGTTCTGATGTCACAAGAGTGTGAGAACCCTTTGTTTCGGGCTGATTCTCTATTCCACACTGGGCAGTGTGTGTGGACAGAGAAACAAGGCAGAAGCTCAACACAGTGACACACTCCTCACATCAGGTCATGGCGGAATTCCGGTGGGAATATAAGAAGAGCCTGGAAATCACTAAGGTTATCCAAGTTTGGTTACCAATAAAGGGTTCACAAAAACCAGTAATCTGTAGACCAGATGTTCTTAGCCATACATGGGCTCTACCCTGTGGACTGAATGGAAATGTATCTAAAATTTATAAGCATTTTACTTTGGAGAGGAGCGGAAACTCCTCAGGGTTCGTGTTTCAACAGCAGCTAAGAGCACTGCTTCAGAACTGTGGCTGCCACAGTGTGGTCCCAATAGGCACCATCAGTGCCACCCAGAACATGTTAGAATAGAAATTCAGAAGACCCAGAGGGGTGGCTCAGGCCTGTAATCCCAGCACTTTGAGAGGCCAAGGCAGGCAGATCACTGGAGCCCAGGAGTTCTAGACCAGTCTGGGGTGAAACTCCGTCTCTACAAAAATTAAAAAATTAGCTGGGTGTGGTGGCGTGCACCTATAATCCCAGCTACCTGGGAGGCTGAGACACGAGAATCACCTGAATGTGGGAGGTCGAGGTTGCAGTGAGTCATGATTGTGCCACTGCACTCCAGCCTGGGTGACAGACTGAGACCCTGCCTCAAAAGAAAAAGAACGGGAAGTTCAGGGTGTGGGGCCCAGCAATCTGCATTTTAACAATCCCTCCAGGCAATGCTAATGCAGCCTAAGTTCAAGAGACACTGTTCTGGAGGGAGCGGTAACGGCTTCCATTCAGCAGCTTCACGGTCACACTGCAAAGCACCTGTCCTCGTTTTGCCAGAATATAGGATGCAGATGCCACTCCCCACTCCCACACCCAAGGCAGACTCTGCTACCAGACTATGTTCCTCTTTCTTGCTATACCCAGACACTGCATTCTCAGGCTCTGGTGAGTCCTAACCTGTCAATCAGAGTCCCCTGCAGGCAATATTCATCTGCCATCCCTGGCCTGGTCCTCTGCCTAAATGATGAACAGTGAGTGGCTGGTAAGCATCTGTCTCACCAGGAACAACACCTCTCCAGTGGCACTGGCAAGGTGAAAAGAAAGTCAGAACCAACTCTACAGAGTGCTCTGCAGACAACCCACAGTCCCCTATAAAAGAAATTCTAAGCGTGAGCCTGACTCATATCTGCTCACCATTTTACCGAGCTCTCAGGCTGCAGTCTAAATACTTTAACCACACTGAGGATGGCCTGTGTTTTGTAGGTGTCATGATGTGAGGCCTCGTGGATGTGGAGAGGGTAAGAGCAGGGAGGAACAAAGTGCAGATGACTGGCTAATCACATCCTATAGCTCTGGGTGTCTGAAGGGTTAGAGCAGCAGTTCCTAAAGCGTTGACGTAGATTAGATAAACTCCCAGGGTCCATCTCATTGTTAGGAGCTGCTGTAGGTCTAAAAGATGACACGACTAAAAGCAGTGAAGCCGTTTCTCCCACTGCGCTGGAATAAGGACCCCCCCATTCTCGCAGCTCCCCCAAAATGCAAAAATCCAGCTTGAAACTACACCTCTGTGCCCTGCAATCAGTCACCTTTCCAGGTGGAGGGGCCTACATTCCAGCTAGGTTTATGAAGGTAAGAAGTGAAGGGCTTGCCATTTCCTGAATAGTGGCGGCAGCAGCATGCAGGCAGGAATCTGGCTGTCCCCCATCCCACACTCCCCAGGCCCTTCTAAGGGGGTGCTGAGTGCTCAGCATCCTCCTCTGGCAGCACTTGATCCACATCAGCCCAGTCCCATGTCACTCTGCTGAGGGCATCAACCACAGACTGGTGACCCCGGCTCCTTCCTCCACCTCCTCCTGCTGCGCTCCACTCACAGCAGCTCCAATAATGACACTGTGTACCATCGGAGGTCTTGTACCTTGATAGCAACAGGGTAAACTGTGGCTCCAATTTCAAAACTTCCCTTTTTGAACATCATCACCGATGTATTATTGATGCAGGTTCCTAAAATGCAGGAGACAATAAAATGCTATTTCTGTTGGCCCTTTACCCCAGATATTAGGTGTTTCTTAAAGACTAAGCACAATAGTCAAAATTCTTCTAATGGTTCCTCCAATAAGATACATCTGTCATCTCCCTAACTTAAAAACAAACACTTAACGAGACAGGCAAGATGGTGCCTCCAATTCTCCTGCTACAGGACCACTTTCCCTGATTCACGCACACAGCCTGGATAAAGCAGAGATGCACAGTGGTCTTAGGAGGACTCCACGAGCTCCATGAGGAGCTGAAACATTACAGAAGAAATTCCTGCATTTGGGGAGTTTACACTATGGCATTCTTAGTTCAAATTCTGAACTTGCCTGAGTTTTTAGTCCTATTTCCAGTCTAAAGGGGACCTAACATTATTCAGTGAAAACAGATAACCCCAACAAGGGCTGAGGGCCTTGGTTCCCACGAAACATCAGCATCACACTCTTGCACTCCTCACAGAAGCGCTTTATGGCAACCAACCCCTTCTTACCTTCTGGGAAGATGAGGATAGGTAGCTTGCTTTTATCTTGCACATGTTCAGTCAGTCTTTCAAAGAGGAAAATAAAATGAAGGATCAGACAACCTTATACACATCATTGTCAAAATATGTTTATAAATAACTTATTTATTTGTGACACTAGTTTCGATTATAAGAAGTTAACAAGCATGATCGTATCCTTTTAAACCCATAATCTAATGCTCATCAAGAAAAAATGTATATGGATAGAGAAAATCAGGTTACTATTTCATTCACAGAACTGTTCAATTCTGTGTGAACATCAGAGCACCAACGATGCCACTCAACCTGGGGGCCACTTGAAGGAGACGCCTGCCACAAGGCCTGGGCATGGCCCCCTCAATAAACCTGTGGCACTAGACTGTGTAACAGTTGTGAGGCTGGGCCCAGCCCTGCTGGCTCAACGCTCTGTCCCTGAGATGTAGCAAAGGGAGTTAGGAGAGGGTTCATCTGTCTCTATGGAAGATAATCTCAACTGTCTTATTTGTTATTTTTTGAGACAGGGTATCCCTGTGTTGCCCAGGCTGGAATACAGTGGTGCAATCACAGCTCACTGCAGTCTCACCCTTCCTGGCTCAAGTGATCCTCCTATGTCAGCCTCCCAAGTAGCTGGGACTACAGGAGCGTACCACCATGCTTGGCTAATTTTAAATTTTTTGTAGAGACGAGCTCTCCCTATGTTGCTCAGGCTGGTCTTGAACTCCCGGGCTCTCAAAGCACTGGGATTATACGCCTGAGCCGCCATGTGTGGCTTGGTCTCAACTGTCTTGATGTCTCTTTCTGCTGCAAATCTCTTTGCATTACTTACACCAGATTCACCATGTGTGGCTTGGTCTCAACTGTCTTGATGTCTCTTTCTGCTGCAAATCTCTTTGCATTACTTACACCAGATTCACCTTCTTAAAGTTTGAAAACAGAGCAGTACTTTGTTCCACTGCCCTAGGTTTCTTTTTATTTGTGATAAATGAATTCATTTTGAGGTTTCAAATAGCAGTGAAAGTTCGTATTTTGTTTATTATGATGGGTACAATGAATAAAAAAAGGTTAAGAAACATTATTAACTTGGTAAATAATACTAGGGTTTCTATACTTTTTTAAAATTTTAAGACAGAGTCTCACTCTGTCGCCCAGGCTGGAGTGCAATGGCACGATCTCGGCTCACTGCAACCTCTGCCTCCCTGGTTCAAGCGATTCTCCTGCCTCAGTCTCCCTAGTAGCTGGGATTACAGATGCCCATTACCACACTCAGCTAATTTTTGTATTTTTAGTATTTTGTATTTTTACCATGTTGGTCAGGCTAGTCTCGAACTCCTGACCTCAAGTGATCTGCCCACCTCGGCCTCCCACAGTGCTGGGATTACAGGCATGAGCCACCACACCCAGCCACTTTTAAAATCTCATGTTTTAGGAAAATATTATTATGAAAGCAGTATAGGCTTATGATAGAAGGCACATAACTACACTGTGGAGGGATAACTCCCTGAAACCTTTTCAGCATTCTAACCGGCCAAGCAGAACAGCAGTGTTCTGTCCATTACCTCTTAGCCACCAGGTGGCGATCCTTCACTTCCGAGCGCTCAAACCAGACGTGTGGGCAGGCCTTCACCATGGCTCTCTGAATCACACCCATGAGTCCCCCGTGCACTTGACCCACCTAAGCGCAGGCACAGGACCCATTAGTAGTGAAGCCATCCTCACACAAATCTCCCCACTCTAGGAAGCCCTAGATCTCACAAAATAAGCAATCCAACCTCTCACCTCTAACGCTTGCTGGTCCAACCTCTTACCTCTAACACTTGCTGGCTGGAGGTTGCTCACTGCCAAGAAACCACTACCAAGACTCCCCAAATCTTAAACTTCTCCTTTTAATCAGTAATACTAGAAATAGGTAATTAAAAACATTAACTGAAACCCCTAAGACAAAATACTAAAGTAGTGCAAATCCCTGTGTAAAAGTGCCCCTCCCTGGGCAGATTCTCAGATGCTCTGGACACAGTCCTTGCCAGCTCCTCCCTCTCCCCATGCTGGTCTGCCTGACTGCCCTCAGCATCCTCTCCAACCACATTCACCACTCACTCTACCCAGGGTATCTCCTATCACAGTCCCACAGAGCCCCCACAGTGACAGTAAGGTGGTGGCCCACGCATAAAAGTGTTTATGTGAAGGGTCCAGGAGCCTCCTAGACCCTCCTAGACCCTCCTGGCCCTGACCAGTCTAAAGCAGGAAGTCTTGCCTCAAGAATGCACCGGAAAGAGCTCTTACCATGGCATAATAGCCATCGCTGGCCAAGATGATCACATCGATCGGTGAGGTATGATTGGCCACACAGATGCCACCATTTCTTGGTCTATTTTCCCTGGGTTTAAATGTATGCAAAACAACCAAAATTAGTGTGAAACAGCTCATGTAACACACCTCTCACCTCACACGCTTCATCTGCTCTAACTAAAAGCTCAGAAGTGTCTTCCCATTTGGCCAAGTATAGGTGGGTGGTGTTTCCTGCAGTGCCATTTCCCTTCCTATTGATACAAAGCACTCTCACCTGTCATGGTAGGTGATGATGGCTGTCAGTGCTCGCACGCAGATCCGGTAACACATTAAGTGAACATGTTTACTCATGAACTCCTTAAACCTGCAACAACAGGACAAGGATTCTGGGTTTTATTTTACATACAGGAAGACAGAAACAGTTGCTGACTTGAACAGTTCAGCAGTCCTTTATGACGGCAAAGTGCTTTTATAGACATGAGCACGTACAGGAAAGCCCTGTGATGCATGACCACCTTTATGTTCACACATGAGGAAAGAAAGAGGGGACACGGAGACTCGCTTACATCCACCCAAATCAGTGGGTGGAGAATTCACAGCCTAGAATTCAGCATCAGCAGACCACCGGCGGGCTGAATTCCGTTCCCCCAGTCAACACCCAGTGGCAGGCCCAAGGCCAGAGGCCAACCTCCTCACCTGCCCAGGCAGAAGAAAGGTTTCCAAGCCCCAGAATTTCCTGAAGGGAGCAAAATATTCTTCACAAACAGACAAAACCTCCCTACATCTCGTATCATTTTAAAAACTGTATTGTCTCACCACTTTATCCACACAGTCAACTGCTCAAAACTAAACAACAAGCTGTAAAATCTGTTAACATCTGAGTCTCGGACTCTACATGTTTGTGGCTTCTCCCTTTTGTCTTTAAAATGGGAAGAACGCGAGGGCTAAAGGACAAAAAGAATAGTCATAGATCAAAATAAAAAAAAGTAAAGACTTTACTGCTGATGCCATTGTTACCATTGGGTTGTTGTTGTTATGATTATTATTATTATTCTTATTATTATTAGAAACAGAGTCTCGCTCTGTCACCCAGGCTGGAGTGCAGTGGTGTGGTGTTGGCTCACTGCAACCTCTGCCTACCGGATTCAAGGATTCTCCTGCCTCAGCTTCCCAAGTAGCTGGGATTACAGGCAGCCGCCACCACACCCGGCTAATTTTTGTATTTTTAGTAGAGACAGGGTTTCGCCAAGCTGGCCAGGCTGGTCTCGAACTCCTGACCTCAGGTGATCGGCCCACCTCAGCCTCCCAAAGTGCTGGGATTACAGGCATGAGCCACCACACCTGGCCACCACTGGGTTATTTAATCCATCTAAGATTCCATGGCTTTGGTTGTGTCCAAAGAAGGGGCCTGGCCTTCGATATCTGAGCACCATTCCCAGAACTAATTGCCCTTTAGGCGTGGACTGCCACATTATACTCACCTCCCATTTGGCAAGTATCCCACCACAGTTGTGCCCACCACCAGAAGGCTAATTCCTGTGAAAGCCAGCGCTATCCTGTAAGAAGAAGAAAAGTTAGAGCACAGCCAGCAAATCCTTGTACCAAGTACAGAACTGAAGGTGTGAAAATCCCACTGGGCATCACAAAAACCACCCCCAAGACCTGCTCATCTGGGATCTGGACCAGAGTTCACCTAGAAATGTGAGCAGGCCTATCAGAACCAGAGATCCTTTTGATTCCAACTGACAGTGAGCCATGGGTCTGGCTCTCAGCCGCCAGCATCTCCTGAGGCCTCGGCAGCTGGAAGGCTGGAAAACCCTAAGCAGGCTGTTCTGCCGCAGGGCTGCTCCCTGCTGCCCACCCCTTCCCTATGGCTGAAAACCCCGGTGGAAGCACAGCTTCCGTCTGAAGCAACAGGAGGTGGAGCTTGAAGGGTATTAGCATCTGGCAAGGCACACTCAGAGTAGCACACGGTGCAGAGAAGCTGAAAGATCAATACTGCCTCTGTACCTGAGAGGCAAGCTTCAGGAAAGAATAAGCCATGTCCAGGGAGGAGTGGCAGAAAGCACACAATGTTCCCTATCCCCGTGTTTGCTGTGATCTAGACAAGCAAGCTGTCTTTAAGAAATCCAACTATTTCTGTCTGATATGCAGAAAATCCAAGGGCCTCTAAAAGAGAATCACCAGTGTACCCCTCCAAAGAGTCACATGGCCTGGCTAGTGACAGTCATTCCCTTCTCCTTTCTAAAACGGGAACACACAGCGGAGCAGGCAGGTGGGCCGTGCACCAAGTGGGGTGGCAGCAGCGAGCCCCACTCCCCACAGGCCCTGCCTCACCTGAGCGGCAGCAGGAAGCAGTACCGAATCAGCACTCCTAACCCCCACAGGACCGTGAGCCGAAGGCTGATGTACTGGAAGTTATAATTGGTTCTGCTCAGCAGGTTCCAGGATTCCAGTTCTTCTGCTGAGAATCTCTTTGTCACCTCATCGTCCATAATGGTCTCCATTCCTTTCCGGCAAAAGTAGAAAATGTCAGAGAGCTCGAACTCTGGAGTGTTGTCCAGAGCCTTACTACTGCCACTTCGACGAATCTCTTTGATCTCTTCTTCTAGTGAAGTGGGATCCTTTGCAATGATTCCTGCAAAAGAGTGTGTCCCTGTCAAGCAGCATGCTGCGGGAGAGCACGTGAGACACACTCAGAGCACACATCCTGCACTAATGCAGGGAAGAGCGTGTGTGGCACCAGAAGCATTGGGGAACACTGTTCTAATGGACCTCTCAGGACAAGGACCACGCCCCCATCTTACCGTTGGTGTAGGGCTTGTAAAGCTGGTGGTTCTTCTCCTTGGCTCCTCGCTCCATTCTCAAGGTAGCCCACTGGGAGGGGAAGGAAGCAAGATACAAGAGCGAGAATGAGATCTGTTTTCAATCAGTGAACACCTCCATTTCTGTTCTGTGAAAGCCTCAGTCCCAGTCACTTAAGACCGTAGCCAAGAAGCACAGAGTCTAGAAGGAAACTCAAACCACCTCTCCCTCGAGAAGCCCCTTCCTTGACACCTGGGACCAAGAGTTAAGTCACCTTAAGCAAAACACTGGGAACTTCAAGAAGCTGGGGTGAGTTCCTCAGGCCTGGTTCCTCACTGCCTACGTCTCTTTGTCTGCGGGCTGTAGGGAGCTCACTTGCTGACAACACAGACCTCACAATTCCTCCTGCACTGCCCCATGGCAGCTACTCAAAACAGCGAAGCCAGACATCCTGTAAACTACTGCCTGCCACCAAATTACTCCAAGAAAGCAGCAATTTTCATTTTCGAGGAGACAAAGAACTTGAGCAATACATATGTTTGGACCGTCCAGTAACAGGAGTAACATTTTAATGATAGAATCCCACAACTTAACATTGAAAGGCCTGGGAGTGGCTTAATAGTGTTAAAGGAGAAAAAGAACACTATCAGGAAACCGAAAAAAAACCAGATTCAATTCCCAAGTTTACACTCACCAGCTGTGTTCATTAAGTAACCCATTCCAAGTCTCTGAATATTGATCTCTTTATCTGCAAAACAGGATTGATACTACCTCAACCTCCTACTTCACGGGGTCACTTAGGATCAAATGAGATCCTGTATGGGACAAAACTGGGGAAATGCAAAGCACTCTGTCCTCATTATTACTGAAATAACACAGATTCTGGAACAGACCTAGGAAAAAGACGCTTTTCCTAGAACCCCTCTTCATTAAAACCGGTTTCGCTGGTATAAGACAGCTGGTATAAGAGGCTGGTTCTCTTCCACTATCAAATGAGAGGTGAAAATGTGGGTGCACTTATCCCCTCTTGGATATGGTATCACTAGAGAGAAAGCTATGTCATGTCCACAGCGAGTCAGAGAAACAGAACAGACATTTCAAAAGCCTCAAACTTCAGCTTCCACGGTTATGCATGGTGGGCACGAGCCTATCAACCCACAGCACAGGAAGATGCACATGGCCCAGGGCACATGGTGCAGATTCTTCTGGCAAAGCCCAAAGGGTCAGCAAGACTGCACCACGTGGTCCAGCAAAGCCGAATGCTGCACACGAGTTTAATCAGTGATCTGACCTCATCTGGAAATCTCAAACCCCATAGTCTAGAAAGGAAGGTGGCTCACAAAGTCACCACGCAAAGAAAGTTCAAAGGCAAGAAAACTCACATGAGTTTCTCTGTTTCAGATATTTGGCCATTGATGTCTTTTGGCTCTAAGCACAGATGAGCTTTCCTTTAAAAATGTTAATACCTAAAATGGAGGAAAGTAAATCTCATCTGGTTTCCTGGAACTAGAGAAGAGGTGAAAAGGGGCAAGAGAGTTCACAAGAATCCTGGCATGCAGAAACACAGGTCGCTCAACCAGAATTTAGGGTTCTACATTTTGGCCAGGCTCTGTTTTGACACCGCAAGAATAATCAGAAGTGAACAACTTGGGGTCAGATGCAGTGGGGCTCACGCCTGTAATCCGAACACTTTGGGAGGCCAAGACAGGAAGATTGGTTGAGCCCAGGAGTTTGAGACCAGCCTGGGCAACATGGCAAAATCCCGTATCTAAAAAATACAAAAAAATTAGCTAGGCATAGTGGTGTGTGCCTGTAGTCCCAGCTACTCCAGAGGCTGAGATGGGAGCCAGGGGAAGTTGAGGCTGCAGTGAGCGGAGATCGCACCGCTGCACTCTAGCCTGGGAGACAGAGCGAGATCCTGTCTCCAAAAAAAAAAAAAAAAAAAAGAGAGAGAGAGAAACTTGATTCTGTACTGACAATTCTGAGACTCCATGAGACTGCAACAGACGGCGAATATATGACATCAGGCCTCTTGTGGATGACTATTTCAGTCTGAGGACTGTTTCAATGTGCAAAATTCAAGATGCCTACAGTCTCTGTCATCACAGGAAAGGGATCTGCTAATTGAGATTCTACATCTCCTAGTTCTGTGGCAGTTCAGTAATAAACATCCCTTTGGCCTCACACTTTTTAACTTCAGGAACATGACAAAACATGTCTGTGTTTAGGAAAGAATTGTCCAAAGTCACAAGGGCAGGGGAAATGAGGAGAGGGCTGAACAGCCTGTTAAGAAATGGCTGATCAGGTGGCTGAGTGCAGTGGCTCACACCTGTAATCACAGCATCACAGGCAGGAGGATCATTTAAGCCCAGGAGTTTGAGAAATGGCTGATCAATGAACTGGATCCTTTTGGCTGAAAGAAACCAAAATATTTCATCCCGAAATATATTTCTTTGTCATATTTCAAGATGACTGTTCAGAAGGACTGGAAATGCAAGAATAACGGAGAAGCTGTCTTTTGCAGGAGGAATTTGCATCTGTAGAGGAGACAAAGTGAAGTAAACAACAGATGCCAATGGGCTTTCTCTGAAGCACCTCCCTCCTTGTCCGAATCTAGAAAGAACTGAGAGACACCTTTAAAGGTCTGAAAGAAACTTAGCATCTACACTCTTGAAGGGCTGCTATCTGTGAGGCTTCGTCTTATCTGTGAGGCTTCATCTACACAAGACCACCTGTGCCAGCCAGGCCTCCTCTTCTCTCCCTCTTGTTACCTACTGCCACCTGATTTACCACCATAGCCTGTTTTTTGGCCATGCTCAGAGCCCCCACTGCTTCTGTAACCTCAAATGCTACAAAAGCATCAACCATCTGGCTATTTCTTTGAGATCTTTGTAAAACTCCTGTGCACATTAATAAATCTGTATGTCTTTTCTTTTATTAATCTGCTTTTGAGAGTTGATTTTTCAGTGAATCTTCAGAGGGCAAAGGATGCTTTCCCTTGGCCCCTACAAACCCTACTGGACCAAATCAAAGGGCCTCTGGGAAAACACTGCTTCTTGCACTATACTCGCACAGCACACTCCTGACACCAGATGTGTGAGGAATGCCACCCCCAAACCCAAACCAAGCAAATCTTCAGCAGGCACCAGCTGGGTGTCCTCTAATTCAATTCAATTCTGAGGCTATCGACCTGGAGTTGGTATCAGATTCCACAAGTTATGAGAGTCAGTCCCGTATGACTGCCCCTACTTCAGATGCAAGTTAAAAGTCTCATGTGACCCATACTTCTGACTGACCAGCTATAAATCAGGGTTCCCACAACCCCTCGTCAGGTTCAATTTGCTGGAGTGACTCCCAAGACTCAGGGTAATGGTTTACTTCCATGTATGGCTTTATGATAAAGGACACACAGCTCAGGAAGCACCAGATGGAAGAGATGCATAGGGCAAGATATGGCAAGCTCTTGCCATTTCTCCCAAGAGGATGCTCTCACCCAGCTGCCTCCCGGTTCATGCCCTGTTCTCTGCACTCCCTTATTCCCTATTGAATTGCTTCCCTCTTGCCTCCCTCCAATCCACCTGAACACATGCTACCACAGTCCAGCCACGTCACTTTCTTGTTCAAAAACCTTCAACGGGCCGGGCGCAGTGGATCACGCCTGTAATCCCAGAACTTTGGGAGGCTGAGGCGGGTGGATCACTTGAGGTCAGGAGTTTGAGACCAGCCTGGTCAACATGGCAAAACCCCATCTCTACTAAAACTACAAAAATAGTCAGGTGTGGGGGCACAGGCCTGTAACCCTAGCTACTCAGGGGGCTGAGGCAGGAGAATCACTTGAACCCAGGAGGCGGAGACTGCAGTGAGCCAAGATTGCACCACACTACACTCCAGCCTGGGCAACAGAGGGAGACTGTCTCCAAAAAAAAAAAAACAAAAAACCTTCACTGACTTCAATGACTTCCCAATGCCTGAAGTTCAGTATTATAACCCACGTCAGTCCCTCCATGTGCCCAATGTTTTTGCTCTACTGAACTATGTGCCATCTCTGAATAAGACTTACCTTTTCGCCTTTATCAACTGTGCTTCTAGAATGTTCTATCCTTTTCCCTTTTAGGATCCAGTTCAAATGTCAAATCTAAGAAATGCTACCTACTCAATTCCTGCAATCAGAATTCACCTCTGCCTGTGTACTTCAACTGGTATCCCATTCTGAATTAGTTATATATGCATATATTTGTCTTTCCTACTAGACTACACACACCTCAAGAGGCAGGAGCCAGAACTTACCCCTTTGTGCATTTCAGCACAGTCTGAGAGAGTGCTTTCCACTTAGTAGGCAGTCACTGATTTAATTTATCAACTCCCAATATTTCTCTCCATCAAGGTCTCCTTATGGAAAAGTAGAACCAAAATGACAAAACCTGGAACTATTTCCTATCATCTTTCCCCCAATTCCTGTCTCCTTCAGTTTGTCCTTTAACCTACTCAAGGCTATGTTAAAATCACACTCCTCATCAGGGTAGGTAGGATGACCTCTTTCACTACAACCATCTAAAAGGAGTATTAATACTCCCACTCTCTGGACAAAGAAACACTGGAAAGTTCAATGCCTTTTCAGAGCCAGTAATGGAAGCCCTGGGATTCAAGGTAACAACTGCCTGACCTAGCACGAATGCCCATCGCCCTAGTCTCTTCAGCTTCTCCTTCTTCACCACTAGTTTCTTCAGCTTCTTCACCACTAGTTTCTTCAGCTTCTTCACCACCAGCCTCTTCAGCTTCTCCACAACTGCCACTGGTTTCTATGACTCTCCACCAACAAGTTCCACCTTGGAGTTTGACACAGATCACATTACAGCTGTCTCATCTTCTCTAACGTGACCTGATCAACTCCTTTCACATCATTTATTCTCATCTTTCTCCTTTACATCCAGGCTTTCTCTTCTCCCCTCTTCCAGGTCATTTTCAACTCAGCTGAGAGTCTACTCCTGGGAATTCTGCTCTTAGTGATACCATCGCCACTGTGGAGAGGGTTCATGTGAAGCACAAACATTAAGCAAACAGACTAAAACCCTTCCAGTCACATGCTGCTCTCTGCACACAAAGATCTTCTGTGACTCAGCATGAACAGGACCTGCACTGAGTTAGGGCTTCCAGGAAAGGGAATAGAAACGACATTGATCCACCCATATCCTCTCCATATTCCTCATCACTTGGCAGGTACACAGATATTTTCTCCTAGTTCCTTTATATCGGGAGAACTAGTCATGGGAAAGGAGCTGTAAGCCAGGGCTTGCTTAGGTCTGCCAAAAGCACAGGTATATGTACCGCATGAACTATTAGGTATCCAGTTTTAGTGATCTTTATGAAGAATGCAGACTGTGGTTGCCAGGGGCTGGCGGAGGGAGGAATGGGGAGTGAATGCTTAACGAGTGTGGGGTTTCCTTTGGACTGATGAAAATGTTGTGAACTGGACAGAAAACAATGTGAATATAGTAAACGCTACTGAACTGTTCACTCTAAAATTATTAACTTTATGTTGTCAATTTCCCCTTGGTTTTCTTAAATGTGAAAAAAAAAAACACATATGCTTATAGACATACTAAGTACCAAAAAAGATAAAACCCAAGATTCAATGACAAACATAAAAATATTTCCCACTATAATGTAACATTTCATATCGCTCACTTAATCTGAGTCGTTTTCTTCATTGATAAAAATGCAGATAAATAAAATGCAGGTTAATAAAATGCCCCGTCTACCACAGAATTATAAGGAATCAAAGAAAAATGATAAAAATTACTCTCAAAACCAGAAGATACAATATGGGCCAGGAACGGTGGTGCAGGCCTGTAATCCCAGCACTTTGGGAGGCTGAGATGGGCAGATCACTTGAGGGGTCAGGAGTTCGAGACCAGCACGGGCAACGTGGTGAAACCCTGTCTCCACTAAAAACACAACAAAATTAGCCAGGTGTGGTGGCATGTGCCTGTAGTCCCAGCTACTCAGGAGGCTGAGGCAGGTGAATTGTTTGAACCTGGGAGGCAGAAGTTGCAGTGAGTCGTGATTGCGCCACTGCATTCTGGCCTGGGTGACAGAGTGAGACTCTGTCTCAAAAAAAAAGAAAAAAAAAAAGATACAATATGAACAAACAATGTTGTATTATTTTTACTACTGTAAGTGCACTTCTCAAATTATACATGAATCCCTAAAGATTTGGTGACTACTAAAAACAGACATTACAATTAAATCACCAAATCTGTGCAGAGGTATTTAAGTCTTATGGGAGAGAGCAACTTCCAAAAAACATCACTTCTCACCCATTTCCTTACAATGTGACCAGTTTGGTATAATTCAACGGTCAGGTAAGTTCTGATATATGTTTAGAAATGTATCCTTCGCCTTTAAAGAAAATAAAACAATTCCAATGCCCTTTTCTGTCCATTCTTTTAGTCTGAAATGCAAGGACCTACTTAGAATAAATGACTGGAAGAGAAGAGGCTTTCCCATGCTTCTCAAGTGAGGGAATATGCCTGCAGCAGCTTTGAGCTATGGCATCAGTTATGTAAGAAGAGACAGAGACTGGCAGTGCTTTTCTTTAATTCTAAGCCCCATTCTCTTTGAAATAAACAGGCGACATGTGCAGTCATGGCATAGGTCCCTCAGCTCAGCATAAATCAAACATACAAGTACCTTTCAAAAGTACACGTTTAGTTATTCTTCTTACTCAAAAAGCCACTTCCCATTCTCCCAACTTTCTCCCTGTCTAATAAAGAGATAACAATAGGCCTGTAAGAATAACTCTTTTTGCTAAATGCACTTCTACCCTCCCCTGTGAAGCAACCTTTTGTAACAGCACAACTTACCGCAAAGATTTTTAACAAAGTTTTCATGTAGAGTTTGCGGATACCAAAGGAGACTCCAAAAATGGCTGGCACTATGATAAAAACGAGGAGGAGGGTGAAGAGGACAGTCAGGGAGATGCCCAGAAGGTTGACAATCAGGCTATCAAAAGGCAGCAACAGGAACATGGTGGAAGATCCAGGCCAGGCCAGCACCTGCCTCCCCAAGAGCAAACTGTAGCCTTCAGATGGTCCTTCCCGACAGCACCAGCCAGGGAAAGGAAGCAAGTTCCCGAAGAACAGCAAACCCCATTCCAAAGTCCACACCCCTCAACCGCCTGAATAGAAGGCCTGGGAAGAGAAGGACAGGAAAACACGGCCACAGGAGGCAGCTGCAAACGCCAGGTCTCCCCAGAACGGATGGACTCTAAAGATGAATGAAGCTCGATGGGTCTTCAGTGAAAGCATCCGAGTCCAGATGGAATTTCTGTGCAAGTGAGCAGTGAGGGCAGGGGCTCTGCTCTGCTGTCCTGATGCTGCTTCCAGAAGTTTTACATGGTTTTCCTGCTCAAGAGCATTCAACAGATAAATCTGTCCCTGTCACTGCCAGAAGTACCAAGAAGAGTTCAACTTGGTGCCAGAAAAATCCTGATAACTTCTGTGGAGGGGTAATCACTGGCACTTTACACAGAAGGCTTTTGAACTTGAATATGTGGAAATTAAATAATTGTTTTACTTAAAATTCCTTCATAAGCTGAAAACCATGTTCACTGTAGAGAGTTCATTATCTGGCCCCATCCTCCTCTGGTGAGGCTCCTGGCGCTCACAGCTTCCAGGACCCTCCTACCTGGAGAGCTACAGTCTTTGCCAGCAGGAAAGAGATGCTGGCACACAATGTCTCATAATGCAAGTGCTGAGTGTAACTCCAGACGCATCTGGCATTGGTTTCCTCTTGACACTCTTCTCCCTAAGGCTCCCTTTCTTAGCGGTGACCTGGGTTCTTGGCAAATAGCTGCTTACATGCTGCCAAAGCTGGGGGAGGGAAACAGAAACACTGTCAGTCACACAAATCAAGAGGAGAAATGTCAATATGCTGGGGACCAGGGGGACTGTTTCAGGGTAAGCCTAAAACTGTCAGTGTGGTCAATGCCCACTTTTCAAGTCATCAAGGTCAAAGAGACCAGGCAGAGCCAACAGGTGGCAGACATGAATGTGGGAGGGAAACATAGAGGTTTCAGTTTTCCACCCAAATGATACGACCTGTGGTCAAACTTTCTGAATAGAAAATACGTGTATATGAGACACATTTGAAAGATAAAAAGCATGTGCTATGGAAAGTACATCTCCTTACTACCTGTCCCCCAGGTATTCAGAGTGCTTCTGCACAGATGCCGCCAAAGGTTGTAACCACCTTTGTGTTCTTCCCAAGACATTCTGTGCTTAAACAAGGAAATCACAATGGTTCTCCATCACCACTGGCCCCCAGGCTGCGAAACAACCACATATTATTCTTCACCTTGCTTTTTGTTTTTGTTTTTAGCTTAACACATCTCAGAAGAATGTCCCATCAATACACATAGAGTTCCCTCACTCTGCAGGTGCACAGTTTTCAACTTAAGAATGTGCCACAACTTAGTTCACCAGTCTCTTAAGGTTAAACACTGATATTTCTACTTTTTTTTTTTTTTGTATAAATAATGTTGTAAGGAATAACCAGGTACATGCGTGACTTAGTACACAAAATGTGCTTAGAAAATATATTTTCGGGGTAAATTCCTAGAAATGGAATTGCAGAGGAAAAGAAAATACACATTTTTAAATTTGCAAGATCTTGTCGTATTTTCCATATAGAGATGAACCTCCTCCAGCCTCTCCCCACACGGGTCACCCATTGTGAAATTCCACTATTTCAAATATCTCACAAAAGTATTCCAATTTTATATCACACATTCCAAATCCCTGAACTTGGGAGTATCCTATCAACTCTCTCTGGCAAACATTTTGGCTTCACACCAATCACCCTCAGGCTGTTCCCAACACTTAGAAGTTCAAGAAACTAAACAAATTAACAAGTACTGACTTCGCCTTAAAATCTGCTCAATGTTTTAAGGGAGGAGACCACCCCTCATATTGTCTTTATGCCCAATTTCTGCCTCCAAAGAAAGAAGAAGTATAAAATCTAAAAGGCAGAAATGGAATCCACAGACAGACAGCCCAGCATCACGCCCTGGGCCTGGTAGTTAAACATCAGCCCCTGACCTAACTGCTTATGTTATCTATAGATTCCAGACATTGTATGGAAAAGCATCGTGAAAATCCCTGTCCTGTTCTGTTCCCTTCTGATTACCGGTGCATGCAGCCCCCAGTCACGTACCCCCTGCTTGCTCAATCAATCAGACGCTCTCACGTGGACCCCCTTAGAGTTGTAAGCCCTCAAAAGGGACAGGAATTGCTCACTCGGGGAGCTCGGTTTTTGGAGACGTGAGTCCTCTGATGCTCCCAGCTGAATAAAGCCCTTTCCTTCTACAACTCGGTGTCTGAGAGGTTCTTATCTGCGGCTCATCCTGTTACAGTTCTAGAGAACAAGGCCGTTCCCTTGTTACCTCGTTTGTTTATCCCCAGCCCATCAATCTGTATGATTTCCATTTTACACATCAGGAAGCTGAAAGAGGTAGTTGCAGACCCAGTTCCTCTGTACGACTCCATGACATTCACACGTCTGAGGACGAAATGCTCCAGTCTATAAGGACATGCTAATCAGTGGCGCTGAGTCATGAACCCTAGTTCCTAGTTCTGATGGCCACTTCTTACGTTTTCTTCCACTTTCACATTGTCACTGCTATTGCCAACATTGACTGAGTGCTTACAACATGCCAAGCACTGCGCTAAGGAGCATTTCACATACACCACCCTCACGTAATCCTCACGATGGCTGTACGCTGGAGTCATTGTCATCCTGATCTACAGGTGAGGACGCTGAGGCTGGGAAGATTAAGGAAGTCAAGTCACCCAGGGTTGCAGAGAGTTGGAAGCAGGACAAGAGCATCCGTCTCCAGGACCCTGCTCTGTAACCCCTACTCCTTCCTATCACCCAAACTATGTGCTTTAAAATGAAGTAGCACTGGCCAGGTGCGGTGGCTCACGCCTGTAAGCCCACTTTGGGAGGCTGAGGCAGGCGGATCACCTGAGGTTGGGAGTTCGAGACCTGCCTGGCCAACATGGCAAAACCCCATCGCTACTAAAAATACAAAAATTAGCTGAGCATCATGGAGCATGCCTGTAATCTCAACTACTCAGGAGGCAGGAGAATTGCTTGGACCAGGGAGGCAGAGGTTGCAGCGAGCCGAAATCGCCGCCACTGCACTCCAGCCTGGGAGACAGAACAGGACTCTGTCTCAAAAAAAAAAAAAAAAAAAAAAAAGAAAGAAAAAAAGAAGAAGTACTTCCTTCAAGCCAGACTGCTCTACAGAACTTCTTGTGATTAGACAAAACCATCAGGATCTGGACTCCAGTATTAGAATTTGGTCGTGTTCTCAGAATACAGACATGCTCTTGTATTTTCATAAACACTCATACACGCCAGTTTTCTAACCGTGTTCTAGAGGCAGTTCAGGCACCTGAGCTACCAAAGTCCTCAGGCCTATCCAGGACAACATCTCCTTTCCTCCTTCATTGCTGTCTCCCCACTCCCCGTGGACAGGACTGCCATGGGAAAGAGGCAGCAAGGGTCTCTGTCCTACTGGTCAGGGTTACCCTGAGTTCCACAGACCCAAGGTGACTGACACCAGGGTCACTTTGACCCCCATGCCAGAGTGTAGATCACTCCTCTAAGGATCACAACTGAAAATTCCCAAGGTTATTCTGGGTTCATGTCCCCAAACCAGTAAACACGTGTAGCAATAAACCAATTTCTTCACCTAGTTCAGGGGTTGGCCAATTATAGCCCACATCTGGCTACAGTCTTTTTCACAAAGGCTCATGAGTTTTTACATTCTTAGACTCTTTTAAACAGATGCAAAAAACAACGAAGATTTGACAAAGACCATGGCCTACAGACCCTAAAATACTCACTATCTGCCCCTTATAGGAAGAGTTTGCACTCATGACCTTGCTGGTCTTTCCTCCACTCAGAGGCCCCCTGCTGGCTCTCCCAGTCCCATCCCATCCCACCCCATCCCACCCCGCCACACCCTACCCCGAGTTCCTTTTGCTGAATGCCAGCCTCCAGGACAGAGAACACCAAACTGGCCGAACAAGTTATTAGGCCAACACTAAACAATACTCACACAAATTCTTAGAAGTAGAGGAAAGAGCAAGCCAACTGAGTTTATCGAATCGGTAGTGTTTGGAAACTGAAAACTCATTAAAGCCAGAGGGAACTAGTGGCTGAAGGTCCCCTTAATACAGACTTTGATGTGTGGAAATATCAAAACTGTTCACATCAGAACTAAATCCAACCACAATTTCTAGATAACCGTTCATTTACGAGAGGCTATGACTTTGCCTCAAGTAAATATAAGCATGACCTCTTAAGAATGTGAGCTGGGGAAGCCATTCATTCACAGGAATATTCACTTATTCTCTCAACATCCACAGCTGGGTTCCAACCAAACTCACCCAGAATCATCAGGGCCAACGTTCCCCAACAGGCCAAACATTCCAGAGAATCAGCTAGTTCTGAGCCTTTCAGGAAGGAAGCTGCCTCCATTCCAGGAAGGCAACAGAGCCCATCACTAAGCTAACCTAACTCTTCAACCCATGGAATGGCAAATCCGGGCCTTTAGGCCCCCTAACGGCCTGTTCTTGGAGTGACTAATTCATTCATTCAACAAATACTCACTGGGCACACAGTGTGTGCCAGACAGTACACCATGTGTTAGCTGTTGTTCAGTGGTGAAAAGATATGCCCATCCGGAAACAAGCACACAAAAAGTCGTAATTTCAAACTATGATGACTGTAGACAAGGAAAATAGACTCCTGGAAAAGAAAAGAAAACAAAGGAAAAGAAGAGAAAAGAGAGAAGAAAGAAAAGGAAAGGGAAAAGGAAAAGGAAAAGAAAAGAAAAGGAAAAAAAAGAGAACAAAACAGAACAGAACTTAATTTAAATCAAGGCATCTACACCAATTCCGTCCCAATCATTGGACTGGGACTATTATCACTCCTAACTGCAGAATCAAATACTTTTCAGTCGGCTCTCTGTGACATATCCCAACTCAGGGACTATAACTGCTAGAATATGTGCAGACAGAGGCCCAGTGCCAACCCAAAAGGTAAAAGAAAGGCCACTTTATTAATACATGCTTAGATCACACAAGAATGCACATATTTTTAGAGCACACCAAGCACAATGCCAGTCACATGTTAGATCTCAATGAATGGTACATATTATCATTTCATTAGAATCAGAAGAAACTTAGTCGTCAGCGCTAGGTACCAAACTTCAAGAAGGCTTAGAGAGGAAGGCATTATAATGTATGACACAAAATACACAGGCCAAACAACACAACTTGCCTAGCAAGCAGTAAGTGTTCAATAAAAAGGTTAGCCGTAAAACAGAGAAATTCAAACTGAAAGTACAGTGAGATGGTAAAGAAATTCTGATAAACCACTGTACTGGTGAGAATGAAAAAATATCCTCAAATACTGCTGGTTGGAGTGTAAAATGGGTTTAACCTCTACAAAGAACAATTTAGCGACTGCCATCAAAATTTTAAATGTACATAACCTTAGATCCAGCAATTCCACTTCTAGAAATTTATCCTAAGGATAAATCAGACCAGTGGTTCCCAACCAAGGATGATTTCTTTTTACCCCCTTGGGGAGCATCTGGCAACATGTGCAGGGATTTCTGGCTGCCATGACTTGGGATGGGAGTGCTACTACTGGCATCTAGTGCAGTGCACAGGGCAGATATGATGCTGCACATCTTACAAAGCACAGGACAGCTCCCACACAATGAGGAACTGTTCAGCCCCAAACGCCAGTAGTGCAGAAGTGTATAAATCCTGTATTTTAAAGCATGAGCAAAGTGATAATATGTGCTGTGTTACTGACTGCAGCATAGTCTGTAATATCAAAACAAACATCAGTGTCTCCCAATAGAGGATATAATGGAATACTATTCATCTGAGCCCCTGTCACTAGGAAGGAGAAGGGGAATTTGAAGGTATTTCCCAAGAAGTAATGACATTACACTAATGGGGTTTTCAACTACCACTTTTGCCTAAAGGTGTTTATATGCCTCTAAAATGGCTGGAGCATGCTTTCTCATTCAGAAAGTGCACACGGCCTGACAGGGAGGCAAACACTGCCACAGTCAGTGTCTGCAGAGCATACTGGGGGCAAACGAGACTCTTCAGAAAACAGGAACACAAATGCTTGAGGCTTCAAGATGGCACTCTGTGTAAACGCATTAGTAAAAAAATGAGACTCTCACAGTAATTCTGAATCAGGACAGCTGGTATCCATGCACAGATGGCAGGGGCATGAGCCACGTGGGCCCTCAGAGACCCAGACAGAGCCATCCCCTGGCCACTAAAGGCTGCACTGGTTCTCTACCCAGGATGCTCATTTGCATCACTGGGCCTCAGCCCAGATGAAGTATATTAGAATATCTGCAGGTACAATCTGGATTTGTTCTTACGACACTTGAGCGATTCTAATGTGTAGTCAGTTGAGACTACCGGGTTAAGGGTTCTTACCAGTTAACTGAGAAAGGACAACTGAAACTGAGAAGACAACCATCTCTGAGCACAAATTACCCACAAGTAAAAGGCATCTAGTTCTCTAAAAAAAGGAGGGGGATCACATTCATAAGAGAGGTGGTGAGGATCTAGAATGACAACCCAGGACATGAAACCCAGTGGAAGCCCTTCAGTACTGGAGAGCACTCAGAAGGTCAGATCGGACTGGCTGTCACCTAGAAAAAGTGGATTTGCTTGGGACACCTGATGCAAGGGAATTGGTTTTACAGTTGGCAGGTATGGGATGCAAATTCTAGCTCAATACTAAGAATCCAACCCTCATGCTTTTATGGTTGGAATGTAAGCTAGTGCAGCTCGGAGAATGGTTAAACAAAGTTACCATGTACCTCGCAATTCCACTCCTAGGTATATACCCAAGAGAAAGACAAACTGTCTACACCAAAAAAATTGCACATGAATGCTTACAATGGCATTAATCAGAACAGCCAAAAGACAGAAACAACCAAAATGTCCATCAGCTGATGACTGGATAAACAAAATGTGGTGCATCCATACAATGGAATCTTTGGCCATAAAAATGAAGAAATGATACATGCTATAACATGGATGAATCTTCAAAACATCATATTAAGTGAATAAAACTCATCAAAAAGACCATATATTGATTCCACTTATACAAACAGGCAAATCTACACAGAAAGAGATTATTGGTTACTTTAGAGCTGGCGAGAGTGGGGAGATACGAGAGTGACAGCTAAAAGGTCTCTGAGGTGATGAAAACGTTCTAAAACTATGTTGATGACTGTACACACCTGTGAACATTATAAACCCCAATGAACTGGATACTTTCATTGGGTGAACTGTAAGTCAATAAAGCTATTTTTAAAAGAATCTAAGATCGAATTGTTCAAAAAGAATAGGCTGTATAGGGAGACCTTCACCTACATCCGCATTCTGCCGAGTGGCAGATAAGTTATGGTGGCTACACTGGATGTTTTTTAAAATTCCTTCCTGAAACAAGTTTTTTGTCCTTACGTCTTTATTTAAAATTGCATAATGTGAGGGAAGCAGTAAAGCATGATGGCCAAACATACAGGGAATCAGACAAGCTACATTCAAAACCAGGCTCCCAGGCCGGGCAAGGTAGCTTAAGCCTGTAATCTCAGCACTTTGGGAGGCTGAGACGGGCGGATCACGAGGTCAGGAGATCGAGACCATCCTGGCTAACACCGTGAAACCCCGTCTCTACTAAAAAATACAAAAAAAAACTAGCCAGGTGAGGTGGCGGGCGCCTGTAGTCCCAGCTACTCGGGAGGCTGAGGCAGGAGAATGGCACAAACCCGGGAGGCGGAGCTTGCAGTGAGCTGAGATCCGGCCACTGCACTCCAGCCTGGGCAACAGAGCGAGACTCCGTCTCAAAAAAAAAAAAAAAAAAAAAACCCCAGCCTCCCCTACCTTCTGACTGTCTGACCTCAAAAAAGTCACATTCCATGCTTCAGATTTCTCATCTGTAATATGGGAATAATACATATCCTGTGGTATTGTTGTGAAGATTGAACGTGATGCCTATCAAGTTTTCAGTGTAGTGCTTGGCACAAAATCATCTATAAATAGAAGCTTCTACTACTAATCATCACTATAAAGCTGGAGGCAATAATAAAAAAATGATGACAAAACCACAACTTTATTAGTTAATCTTTCAGATTTCTAGTCCAACCTCTTCATTTTATGGCTCAAATAACTGAGCCTTGGAAGGGTTCGATGACAGGGACAAGTTACAAAACTGGCGGTAACAGAGGCAGGACTAATGCCCATCTGATACCCAGTTGAGTGCGCTTCCTACTCCCCAGGCCGACTCCTCACTTGCTTTGGGGTGGGTTACAATTCAGAGAAAAGCATCCATTTCTCCTAGTTTACTTACTGTCAGAACATAGGCCCATCAAATGCCCCATCTGTGATGTAAACAAACATGCACACACAGGCACGAGGAAATGTATGCTAGGCTGAATTTAATGTCGAGTGTATCAGGACTAGTAGAGTGTTAAGAAATTTGCTTGAATAGGATTCTGCTGCTTAGTGGGGAAAGTGCATAATGTTTCCAAAGAGGGTAGCTCTCAGAGCGACTCGGTTGACATGAACCTGAAGTGCTGAAAACCCAGAACACACACAGTTGGCATCAATCCTGGATAAAAAAAATCACTCAAGACAAAGCCAGGATCCAACCAGCCAAAGGATGATTCAACTCACAGGGAAGATAGAACATGGTCAGGTTCAGGGCCTTGGTTTTATCTAAGATCATTATGCCCTCCAGAACTTTCTTGAGTTAGAACTGGCACTGGTACCAAGTTCACCCCAATGTAACGGAACCATCTATTGAAGCTGGCAAAACAAAAAATAGAAAACAAAACAAAAAAGACAGAGTATATTTTAATGAGGACAATTTGATTTGCTGGAGGTTTAAGACCCAAGACAATTCATTATTCGACCTGAACACTGCTCTGATGGCTCCATTTCAATACCAGTTCTTGACATCTGAGTACTGTATATGTAATTAGCAGCAACTTCCTGGCCTTTTTCTTGTTTAAAAAATCTTTTTATCCAGTTTATTTCACTCAGCATAATTATATTGAGAACCATCCACGTTGCTGCATGTGTCAACAGTTTCTTTCTCTTGATTGCTAAGCTGTATTGCAGTATATGGATATACCACAGTTTCTTCATCCATTCCCCTACTGATGGACATTAAGACTGTTCCAGTTTGGGGCTATTACAAATAAAGGTGCTATCTACAAGTCTTTGTATGGACATATACTTCATTTCTCTTGGGTAAATACCTAGGAGTGGAATGACAAATTCCAAAATGAGTTGTACCATTTTGTATTCCCACTAACAGCGTAGGAAGTCCCACTTGTTCCACATCTTCACCAATACTTGATATGGTCAGTCTTTTAAATTTAGACATATCACTGGCCAGGCGCAGTGGCTCGCACCTGTAATCCCAGCACTCTGGGAGGCCGAGGCGGGCAGATCACTTGAGGCCAGTTCAACACCAGCCTGGCCAACAAGGAGAGACCCCATTTCTACTAAAAAACCAAAAATTAGGCAGGCATGGTGGCTTACTCCTGTAATCGCAGCTATTTGGGAGGCTTACGTGGGAGGATCACCTGAGCCCAGGAGGCTGAGGCCGCAGTGAGCCCTGATAGTGCCACTGCACTCCAGCCTGAGCAACAGAGCAACACTCTTGTCTTAAAAAATGAAAGCTTTTCATCACAAATGCACAAATTTGTGACATCAGACTTTTTTGTTCATCTCTCTGCAAATTCAAAATACTTCTAATTGTGCAAAGAAAAAAATCACTAAAACAGGAAAGAAAAAAACAATGACGACAACCACAAACTCTAACCTCAGACCTGAACATTACTAAGCAAAATAAAACGTTCCTTCATGTTCCACTGACAGTGATTCTCTGCAGTCCAACAGAGCAGCCACTAACCATGTGTGACCTTGGAGTACTTGAAATGTGCTGTGAATGTAAAATACACACTGGAGTTCCATGACTTCGTACGAAAAAACGCATGTAAAATATCCCATTAATAGTTTTTATATTGATTATGGATTAAAGTAATATTTTGGATAAACTAAGTTAAATAAAATATATTGTTAAAATTATTTTCACCTGTTTCTTTTTACTTTATAATTTTTTTTTTAAATTTAAATTGACTTTCATTTGTAGGAGCTAAAAATGAGGTCATGGAGGTAGACAGTAGAATATAATAGATACCAGAGGCTGGGAAGGGTGGACGTTGAGAGCTTGGTTAATGGATAGAAAAAAAAAAACTTAGATGGAACAAATGAGTTCCAGTATTTAAGAGCAAAGTAGGATGACTATAGTTAACAATTTCTTGTACATATATATATATATATTTTTTATTTTTATTTTTTATTTTTGAGACAGTCTCATTCTGTAGCCTGTGCCAGAGTGCAGTGGCGCAATCTCTGCTCACTGCATCCTCTGCCTCCTGGGTTCAAGCAATTCTCATGCCTCAGACTCCCTCATATCTGGGATTACAGGCACAGGCCACCACACCCAGCTAGTTTTGTGCTTTTAGTAGAGAAGGGGTTTCATCATGTTGGCCAGGATGATTTCAAACTCCTGACCGCAAGTGATCCATCCACTTCGGCTTCCCAAAGTGCTGGGGTTACAGGTATGAGCCACCACGTTGGGCCAGTTTCTTGTGTATTTTAATTTCAAATGTTAAGTAGAAGATTTGAAATGTTCCCAACACAAAGAGATGATGTATGTTTCAGGTGCCGGATATCCTAAATCCTCTGATTTTATCATTACACGTTCTATCCACATGGGCAAATATTACTGTACACTATAAATATGTAAAATTACTGTTCCTCAAATTTTAAAAAATTGATACATACATTTACATATTTATAGGGCACAATGTGATGTTTTGAGATACACACACACACACACACTCTCTCTCTCTCTCCTTGTGGAACGATCAAATCAACCTAATCTATTTCCTTGTGCTTTTTAAAAAAGCATCACTATAAAATTTTAAATTGTATATATAGCATATATAATATTTCTATGGGACAGCACTGATCAAAAATTTTTAAAGGAGACTCTGAAAATAATATACCTTCAGCCGGGCGCAGTGGCTCACGCCTGTAATCCCAGCACTTTGGGAGGCTGAGGCAGGCAGATCGCGAGGTCAGGAGATCAAGACCATCCTGGCTAACATGGTGAAACCCCGTCTCTACTAAAAATACACAAAAAAATTAGCTGGGTGTCATGGCGGGCCCTGTAGGTTGAGGCAGGAGAATGGTGTGAACCCGGGAGGTGGAGCCTGCTGTGAGCTGAGATCCCACCACAGCACTCCAGCCTGGGTGACAGACCAAGACTGCCATCTCAAATAATAATAATAATAATAACAACAACATATCTTCAACTGGCAAAGAAAGAAAGACATGTGTGCGTGTGTGTGTATATATATATATACACACATATATATATAATTTCCCACCCTATTTCTCCGAGAAGAAAATGGTACAGCAGAGAGGGCTTAGATCTGGAACCAGGACTACTCTTAGGTTCCAGGCACAATTCTTACTGTCTGGTCTATGTGTCCTTGAAGAAATCATTCAGCTTCAGCCGCGTGCAGTGTCTCACGCCTGTAATCCCAACACTTTGGGAGGCTGAGGCAGGTGAGTCACCTGAGGTCAGGAGTTTGAGACCAGACTGGCCAACATGGTGAAACCCCGTCTCTACTAAAAATACAAAAATTAACTGGGCGTGGTGGCGCACGCCTGTAATCCCAGCTACTCGGGAGGCTGAGGGAGGAAAATCATCTGAGCTCAGGAGGTGGAGGGTTGCACAGAGCCGAGATCTCACCACCACACTTCAGGCTGGGCGACAGAGGGAGATTCAGCCTCAAAAAAAATTAAAAAAAAAAAAAAAAAAAAATCACTGAACTTCCCTTAAGTTTCCTGACCTTTTTTTTTTTTTTAAATTCAGAAAAGTCAACAAAGGCCAGGTGTGGTGGCTCATGTCTGTAATCCCAATTGTTTGGGCAGCTGAGGCGGGAGGACTGTTTGAGCCAGGGAGGTTGAGGGTGCAGTGATCCTTGATCATGCCACTACACTCCAGCCTGGGCCACAGATCAAGACCATCTCCGTAAAATAAATAGGTAAAAGTCAAGCGCAAACGAATTACACTCCTGTTTTACAAAGTATTTTTCCATTACGGCAGATCTTCAGCTTACAAATTAACTGGAGGTGGGATCCAAACATACTAAGATTATACAAGGCAAAATGAAGAGAGCCCTAGATGAGCCTCTGTGTTTGTGTGGCATGCGCACGTGTCTTCATGTGTTTTAAAGGTGAAAGAGTACACTGAAGGACTCAGGGTAAACTCTAAGCACTTAGAAGGCTCCTTCTAACTCTAAAATTCTATTCTCTTAAAAAGCCTTAATCATACTGTACGCTACTACATGGTTTAGTGGTACACGGAACAGATGATATTCCGTCAAGTTTTCCCGGTAAACACAATGACACATTAGGAAGTAAATGACATGCCGTAATGAGGTTCTACTTTACCCGAACAAAAAATTCTGCAGTACAGTTCAAGTTTAACCAGGGCAAAATTACCTTCAGATAGCTCAGAGTTTTGTTTTGTTTTTAATACAAGCTAACTTTTGGTGACAAGCACACACAAGAAAAGTGGATTTTTCTTTAGCAGAAAACACTTAGCAAGTTAGGCTAGCCTCCGAAGAGACTAGCCACAGCACTCCTCACACGAAACACAAAATAGACACAACAGTCTCCTCCTCCTCGTCCCTCCTCTATCTTTAGGGGTAATGATATACCATGACACTCAAATGCTGTTATTGCAGTGGTACTTCCATAAACTGGACAAACATGACAACTATTGTATTTAGGTCACAAACTCACAAAAGAAAAATCCATTCTGAAAGTAAGTTGACAACTATATCATCATATAAATAACCTAAACTTCCATGAAAACTCAAAGATCCCTAACATGAGGAATTGCTTGTTTCCAGTATTCCTTGTAGAGGTAGAATATCCCCATTTTAAGGGTAGGAAAATTGAGGAACAAGTACTGAATTCACAAGTCTTCGCTGAGATAAGGAAACGTAATAGCATAAATTTTGCTAGGAAATGTATATTATGGTTTTGTAAGAAAGTCTAACCCACGGTCCAAGAAGCCCAGATTTTTTTTTTTTTTTTTTTTTTTGAGACGGAGTCTCGCTCTGTCGCTCAGGCTGGAGTGCAGTGGCCGGATCTCAGCTCACTGCAAGCTCCGCCTCCCGAAGCCCAGATTTTTATCTGTTAATGGCATGAAAGGCTTTCTGAGAGGATTCTATTGTTCTCTCAGAAAAAAAAGAGTAACAGTTCCAAGTCATTCTGGTTTCCCTTAGTAACTCTTTCTTAAATAGTCTTGAATGTTATCTACATAGTTTATAGCTTGTTCTTATTCTCAAACTGGTATACCAGTTCTAAGGTCAGAATTTTATCATGCTCCCTAAAAACTACTATCAGAACTTCTCATCTGTCCCAAGTTGATTTTTAAGAAATAATTTAAGGCATTTCTTAAAATTCTGGAATTTGGTGGAAAAGCTCATGTTTGCCTATCCAAACCCTCCATGAATGTAAGCGTTTTCATCCACAGCCCTCCTACACATTTCTCTTTCCTGAAGGCAACCTAAAGGCAAGCAGTATGGGTCAGTGGAACCGCAGCCTGGAGGTAGAGGCGGGATTTCCAGCCTCTGGACCTCCAAGGGCTCAGAAAAAATGAAAACATTGGACAGGACATTCCAAATGCTCTCATCCAGATCTGAAATACTTTTTTTCTTTTTTTGAGACGAGTCTCGTTCTGTCGCCCAGGCTGGAGTGCAGCGGCCCAATTTCGGCTCACTGCAACCTCTGCCTCCCAAGTTCAAGCGATTCTCCTGCCTCAGCCTCCCAACTAGCTGGGATTACAGGCACTCGCCACCACGCCCGGCTATTTTTTGTATTTTTAGTATAGGCAGGGTTTCACCATGTTGGCCAGGCTGGTCTTGAACTCCTGACCTTAGGGTGATCCGCCCGCCTCAGCCTCCCAAAGTGCTGGGATTACCGGCATGAGCCACCGCGCCCGGCCACACTTTTTCTTTTAACCTGTTCGATCATGTTAAGACACCCTTTTGCTGTGCTCTTTCTTCAACTCTATTGTGTGTTTCTTAAGACCTCATAAGAGTGGCCTGTGTTCCAAAACAAAAAGTACATTACGACTTCGTAGGGTGGTTTTCATTATGGAACTGAAGCTACTTTTGACAGACTCACCTTGCATCAAGTTCTCCCTGAGACAACGGGAGGGGAAATGTGTGGGGTGTGGATGGAACAGGAATAGCCACAGTTAAGTGGCTGAGGAGGCCAGACCAAGTACAAAGTACATGCTGGTTCCCTATTCCATCTATTTTCCTGTGTCTGAAATTCTCCAAAATACAAAGTTTAAAAAAAAAAAAAAAAAAAGCACATCTCTTTCAAAGAGAAAGAAGTATACTCGATTGGCATTATTACAGGATTTTGTCTGCAGACTTTGGTATGGTATAACTGCTCTTCACACCATTTCCCTTGGATTGAAATAGAACCTACAAGACATGAAACTAATCAGAACTCCTCAAAGCTCAGCCAAAATTAAGGAAAACGGACCAGAACCAAAATTCCTCAAATAACCTCAAGGTTATCAATGAGAAGATTCATGGTGATACTTGGCAGAGGATGGAACTCATTTCCATTGTGCTACACCGTATGTCTCCTATAAGCTATTTTCCGCACTTCTGAAGAGCTAAACTTCAGCCTTCTGTGACATGGAAAGCGAGGAAATAAACAAGCCCCAGTGAGAGGAGGATGCCTCGGAGGGCGCTGAAATAAAAAAGGAAAGACAAGGGATTTCGGGAGTTAAGAAATCCTAAAGAAAGAAAAATGGGAGCATGCATTTGGAGAAAGAGAGGGGAAAGACAAGCATCTCAGGGCAACCAGAGAACACAGGAAGGGGAATGACAGGGGAAGGCGCTTCCTGGCGCTCCAACGCCCTGCAGCCCTCGCCACCCACATCCCCGGACTCCCGGGGCGGGAGGGCTGCGGACACCTGGGACTCGGGGGAGGCGCGGGGCTCCGAGGAAACGGGCTCGGAGGGCAGGGGAGCGGAGAGGCGGGCAACCGGGGCTCGGGGCGGGCGCGGACCGTTCCATCGGGGACGGGGGGCACCCGCTCCACCCGCCGGGGATCCCCGGGGCGCGGCGATGGTGCCTCCTGACGCCGGCGCGGCGTCGCCGGGGCGTCCCAGACCGCAGGCCCCGCGCGGCCGCCCGAGCCCGGCCTCCTCGTCCCGCTCTCGGCTCCCCGGAGGCCGGGGACTTTGAAGGAAGGGGCCAGCTCTTTCCTACTTACCGACCGCGAAGCTCAGCAGCTCCAAATCCCGCCGCGACCGGTACCTCCCGCCCTTGCCAACGCCGCGGGCCCAAGCTGCGTCAGGACGTGCGCGCGCCCGCCTTTGTCTACGCCGCCCAACGTGACCTTGCGCCCACCGCCCCGCGCGCTCCCGCCGGGCGCGCGCGGGCCGGCAGGGCGGGGGCCTAGGAAGAGGCGGGTGCCGCGTGGCCGGGCCCGCGGGGTGGGCGCGCCCGGGAAGCGAGGAGTCGCCCCCTGGCGGACGAGGGGCCACTGCCCGGGGCGGGGCGGGAGCGGGAGAGGCCGGGCCCTGGCCGCCCCTCCGCTGGCGCGTTCCTGTCAGATAAGCGGAGCGCTTCCCTGCGTCAGGACCCGATACTGGCTCCCTACCCGGAGGTTCGCACGTGCGTTCCGGAGAGGGTGAAATCAACCCTGCACCGCGGGAAGAGGCTAGAGTCACGAAATCACATTGTCTTCTTGGGGCTACTGTCCGTGTGCAGCGACATTCTGCCCGTAGAGGACTCAGCTCAGGGCCTGGTACGCTCAAGATCTGTTAGCTGCCAGCACCATCACCCCCATCATCACCACGACCACCGTCATCACCAGCAGCATCCCTTAATCTTGTCTGCCTTGCTTCTCAAGCAAGGTGCTCCAGGAGTGGGTGTGGGCCACCTTTGCCCTCCCTCGCAGATGCAACTTGCCAACTTCCACCTCCACTTGGACCTGCTGTCTCTACTCAAGTCTAGCTGGTGCCTGCTGGAGTTTCTTACCATATCTTCTGACTTCACACGCCTAACCCAAGCTTATTATCTCCCCTAATATTGGACCTCTTTAAAATATATATTACCTTTCTCTTTCCTGTTCTGAAAAGACAGTTTGCCTTTAGTGCCAAGCCCTCTCCGCCGGTTTACGCTGTACACTGCTGTCAGATTGTCATTCCATGCTAAATGCATAATCTGATAATGAAATCTTTAGGGTAAAGTCCACATTCTTAGACCTCAAAATCTCTGTAAAAATAATGGGCAGGGTATGGTAGTTCATGCCGGTAATCCCAGCGTTTTGGGAGGCCAAGGCAGGAAGATCTCTTGAGGCCAGGAGTTTGAGACTAGCCGGGGCGACATAACGAGACCCCCATTTCTACAAAAATTTTTAAAATTAAAAAAAAGAGTGGGGGGAGCGGGGCGCAGGTAGCTCACGCCTGTGATCCCAGCACTTTGAGAGGCAGAGGCGGGCAGATCACTTGAAGCCAGGAGTTTGAGACCAGCCTGGCCAACATGGTGAAACCCTGTCTCTACTAAAAATACAAAATTTAGCCGGGGCTGGTGGCTCGCACCTGTAATCCCGGCTACTATGGAGGCTGAGACAGGAGAATTGCATGAACCCAGGAGACGATGTTGCAGTGAACTGAGATTGTGGCACTGTACTCTAGCCTGGGTGACAGAGCGAGACCCTATCTCAAAAAAAAAAAAAAGAAAGAAAGAAAGAAAGAAAAGAATAACCACTTTGCTCCAAAACACTGGACTACTCATCTCCACCAAATATAACTAAATGTTACCCATTTGGAACTGATCACATATTTATTAACTCAATCACTTATCCATTCATTGAGCCCTTGTTACTTGCCCAGCTTTTTTGGGGATCCCAATTCAAGATTGAGTAATGCATGGCCATGTCTAATCTTCAACTACATTAAATTCCATAAGAGGGCCGGGCGCGGTGGCTCACGCCTGTAATCTCAGCACTTTGGGAGGTCGAGGTGGGCGAATCACGAGGTCAGGAGATCGAGACCACCGTAAAACCCCATCTCTACTGAAAATACAAAAAATTAGCCGGGCGCGGTGGTGGGTGCCTGTAGTCCCAGCTACTCGGGAGGCTGAGGCAGGAGAATGGCATGAACCCGGGAGGCAGAGCTTGCAGTGAGCCGGGATCGCGCCACTGCACTCCAGCCTGGGCGACAGAGCAAGACTCCGTCTCAAAAAAAAAAAAAATCCGTAAGAGAAGAAACTACCGGGCGCGGTGGCTCACGCCTGTAATCCCAGCACTTAGGGAGGTGGAGGCGGGCGGATCACGAGGTCAGGCATTCGAGATCAGCCTGACCAACTTGGTGAAACCCCGTCTTTACTAAAAATACAAAAATTAGCCGGGCGTGGTGGTGCACACCTGTAATCCCAGCTACTGGGGAGGCTGATGCAGGAGAATCGCTTGAACCTGGGAGGCGGAAGTAGCAGTGAGCTGAGATCGCACCACTGCACTCCAACCTGGGCGACAGAGGGAAAATCCATCTCAAAAAAAAAAAAAAAGAGAAACCAGACATCATACATTTTTGTGTTCTCCACAGTGCTAGGAATAGGGATTTAAAGTGGCCACTAGGATCTCAGCTGCTCTTTGGAGTCTTATGCCTGGTCTCGTTTTCTGCCCCCAGAACCAGTCTTGGAAGTAGCCCACTCATCTGCTCTACTCTGTTTGTGTTCTCATGATATTTTGTCACAATTCTCACATCTACTAGTTCTTTGTACACAATATTGAAATCTTCAAATATTTCACACGTATTAGAAGCTCAAGAGAAAATGGTGTTGATTCTTTGCCCAAGCAAATAGTAGGCTCAATTGTTGGGTATTGACACCGGTACACACACACCTTGTGAGTGTGCACATTCACTGGCACATTCTCTAAACTTCTCAAGTGCAGGAAGGCAATCAGACTTCCCTCTGAGCGGGAAGCCAACATGAACTGGGTAAATATAGTTCCTGTAGGCACCAAAACTTTTATCACATTCGTTTCTAGGTACAAGGAATATAAATGGGGCAGATGAAACAAGCAAGTCATGCTTGAAATGCTTGACACAAAGCAGACCTAGCTTTAGAGAAGGCCTCCTGCCCATAGCATGACCGAGCTTGTAGCCAACACTGAACTTCTTGTCGCTGTGAATATGGGCTGTCCTTAGGTTATTGTTGGCAGTATTTTCACATTCTAGAATGAAAAAACTCATACTACAGAAACTATAGGAGTAATTTTTAAAACCTGATGAAAGGTAGTCCTTTAGAAGAAAGAGATCACAAGATTTAGATCCTACCCCATACTAACTTTGAATTCATTCATAGTATGAGGGCATTTCCCCAAAATGCGTGTTTGCTCTGTACATGGTGCACAGTACTGTGAGCCTAGGAAGGACTCCTTTTCCCAGGAGAATACCATGCCTGTGCTGTACAACTTATCTTTCTTCCAAAGTCAACCTTAACCTCTACGAAGACTTTGCCATTCATTAAGAGGTGAATCTATAACTGTTGACTGCACAATCAGCAACATCAATGCTCATTTCCAAGCACCAAAAGAAAAAGCCAAAGAAAGCAAAAGAAATATTATTTTTAAAAAATGTTTTAAATTACGGTAAAATCAGTAGAACCGAAAATTTATTATACCATCTTAATCAGTTCTTTTTTTTTTTTTTGACAGAGTTTCACTCTGTCGCCCAGACTGGAGTACAGTGGCGCAATCTCGGCTCACTGCAACCTCTGCCTCCTGGTTCAAGCGATTCTTCTGCCTCAGCCTCCCGAGTAGCTAGGACTACAGGTGCGCGCCACCACACCCAGATAATTTTTGTATTTTTAGTGGAGATGGGGTTTCACCATATTGGGCAGGCTGCTCTCAAACTCCTGACCTTACGTGATCCACCCACCTTGGCCTCCCAAAGTGCCGGGATTACAGACATGAGCCACTGGGCCTGGCCCATCTTAATCATTTCTAAGTGTACAGTGCAGTGGTGTTAAATATATTCGCATTATTGTGAATCTTCAGAAATTTTTCATCAAGGCTGGGGGTGGTATCTAATGCCTGTAATTCTGGTTATTTGGGAAGCTGAGGCAAGTGGATTGCTCGAGCCCAGGAGTTCAAGACCAAGCCTGGGAAACATGGGGGAACCCAATCTCTACAAAAATGAAAGAAAGAAAGAAATTTTTCGTCTAAAAAATTGACATTGTATACCCACACACACAAAAAAATCATTTCTCTTCTCTCTAACCCCAATAAAAACCATTCTACCACTCTACATTCTTCTAATGGGAGTTCGAGTACTATACCTCATATAAATAGTCAGAATTTGCCTTTTTGTGGCTGGCTTATCTCACTTAGCACGGTGTCCTCCAGATTCATCCATGTTGTAGCATGTGTCAGAGTTTCCTTTTTTTTAGGGCTAATATTCCATTGTATGTATGTACGTATTTATTTTGAGACGGAGTTTTTGCTCTTGTTTCCCAGGCTGGAGTGCAATGGCATGATCTTGGCTCACTGCAACCTCCGTCTCCCAGGTTCAAGAGACTTTTCTGTCTCAGCCTCCAAAATAGCTGGGATTACAGGTGTGCGCTACCATGCCTGGCTAATTTTTTGTTGCTGTTGTTTTATTTTTAGTAGAGATGGGATTTCACCATGTTGATCAGGCTGGTCTTGAACTCCTGACCTCAAGTTATCCACCCAATTCAGCCTCCTAAAGTGCTGGGATTATAGGCATGAGCCACTGCGCCTGGCCCCATTGTATTTGTATACCACATTTTCTTTATCTGTTTGTTGATGGACATTTGGGATTGATCTTGCTTTCAATTATTTTGTGTATCTACCCTGAAGCGGTATTGCCCAATTGCACGGTAATTCTACTTTCAGTTTTTTTAAGTCTGGAGTTGGGAGGAGAGCTCTAGCTAGTGATATAAATTTGAGAGTCAGGCTGGGTGTGGGGGCTTATGCCTGTAATTCCAACACTTTGGGAAGCTGAGGCAGGCAGATCGCTCAAACCCAGGAGTTCCAGACCAGCCTGAGCAATATGGTGAAACCCTCTCTCTCTAAAAAAAAAAAAAAAAAAAAAAAAAAAAAAAAAATTTGCCAGCCATGGTGGCAGGAGCCTGTAGTCTTAGCTACTTTGGAGTCTGAGATAAGAGGACCACTTGAGTCCAGGAGGTCGAGGCTGCAGTGAGCTGAGATTGCTTCACTGCACTCCAGCCCGGGCTACTGGAGTCAAACCATGTCTCAAAAAAAATAAATAAATAAAATAAAAAATAAAAATAAATAAATTTGAGAGTTATCAGAATATGAACAGATGAATACAAGAAAGCCCAGACTTAAGGCGAGACTTGGCAGTTAAGAGCAAAGTGAAGAAGACAGGTTGTTTCAGTCCAGATCTATAGCATAGTCTTCAATTTGAAAGTAACATGCTCTGCCGGGCACAGTGGCTCATGCCTGTAATCCCAACACTTTGGGAGGCCAAGACAGGTGGATTAGCTGAGGCCAGGAGTTCAAGACCAAGGCCTGGCCAACATGGAGAAATCCTGTCTCTACTAAAAATACAAAAATTAGCCAGGTGTGGTGGCGGTTGCCTGTAATGCTGGCTACTGGGGAGGCTAGGGCAAGGGAATTGCTTGAACTGGGGAGGCAGAGGTTGCAGTGAGCCGAGATTGCACCTTTGTTCTCCAGCCTGGGCGAAAAGAGCGAAACTCCGTCTCAACAACAATAACAACAACAAAAAACAAAAAAGAAAGAAACACACTCTATTTTGTCAATTTATAATGAATTGATTGTGACAAGTTGGTTCAGAGACTCAAACCAACAAAGGACACTGATACAAAAAGGTTTATTTATTATTTTGGGAGGATTGAAAATGCAAAATTAACTGGAATGATAGAATTAGTAGGTCAGCTCATACTTTGAGCAGTAGGAAAGTCTACATACTTGGAAAATCAAATCAATATCAGTTGATTGTTTACTATAAGGTTTTTTTTTTTTTTAAAAAGAAACGAGGAAATGTGTGGCTCTCAGGGCTCTCGCAATGGGCTCTGCTCGCAAAGTTCTGCTTGCACCTGCCAAGCAATGGATAAAAGCTGGCATAGCAGACCATCCTCTTGGATGACTATGATATACTATTTCTCTTAGCCCAGCTCCCCACTTTCTGAAATTCACTCCCACCTACCATTACCACCTCCCGTGAGACTATAGTTCCCTTCCTGGGGTTCCCACGGAAAGAAAACAGGAGCTTGTACATTATTTTAACAATTCAAAAAGTCTAGTAGAAATCACACATTTACCTGAAATAAGGATACTTAAATGGACTAAAATGTAATTTTTTGCGGATATCCACTCATATTTTAGGGACTCACTTCAGACATCAACCCCAACAGAAAGTTTTCTCTGATTCCCCCAGGGGCTCATTCTCTCTCTTTGGGTGCCTCTAATATTGTTTACTTTCATCATTTATTCACATGTCTGTCCCCCAACCAGACCATAAATTTTGATTTATTCATCCTTCTGTCACCAATTGGCATATATAGTAGTTGCTCAATAAATGTTTGTTGGATGAGTGAAAATACATGATGACTACCAGAAACTACTAGACAAATTATGCATACATCTGATGAATAAAAGTATAAACTAAACTAGTACTTAATACGCAAAGTTTGATAGAAAATACTTTAGGTATGTGAGAAAATGAAGATGTGTTCTTTTTTTTTTTTTTTTTTTGAGATGAGTTCTTACTCTGTCACCCAGGCTGGAGTGTAGTGGTGCAATCTCAGCTCACTGCAACCTCTGCCTCCTGGGGCTCAGGTGATCCTCCCACCTCAGCCTCCCAAATAGCTGTAACCACAGGTGTGCATCACCACACCTGGCTATTTTTTTTTTTTTTTTTTTTTTAGAGACGGGGTTTCTCCATGTTGCCCAGGCTGGTCTTGAACTCTTGGACTCAAGTGATCCTCCCACCTTGGCCTCTCAAAGTGCTGGAATTACAGGCGTGAGCCACCTCAAGTGGCACAAAGGAATTCTTAACAGCAAAAATATTGAGCTTATTGAGTTTTGTTTTTTTTTTTTTTTTTGCGACAGAGTCTCACTCTGTCGCCCAGACTGAGTGCAGTGGTGCAATCTCTACTCACTGCGAGCTCTGCCTCCCAGGTTCATGCCATTTTCCTGCCTTAGCCTCCCAAGTAGCTGGGACTATAGGTGCCCGCCACCACGCCTGGCTAATTTTTTTGTATGTTTTATTAGAGACGGGGTTTCACTGTGTTAGCCAGGATGGTCTCATCTCCTGACCTCGTGATCCGCCCGCCTCGGCCTCCTAAAGTGCTGGGATTACAGGCTTGAGCCACCATTCCCAGCCCTGCTTATTTAATATCCACTCATATTCATACATTTATACATATTATACATACATATTAAAACATTACCTAGATGGGAAAGGTTGTAATAAATCAGACCAGTTTATCTTCGTCTGGACCTTTCAGAGGTCAAGGGAGCCCTTGATCACTTTTTATTTTTATTTTTTGAAATTATTCCTACATTAAAAAAAAAAAAGAATTACAGGATTACAATTGTGGCATATGGTATCTGTGTATATTTCCAAAACTGACAATTCACAATTGTGCTGCTTACAAGATAAAGCTTTATAAAAATGTCAAATATTATTTCAAAGTGCAAAGCAGGCAACATGAGATACATCTCTGGCTATGAGATGCAAATGTGAAATTTGGAGGTGAATGATGAGCAGCATTCATCTTTCTTTTTTTCCTTCCTTCCTTCCTTCTTTCTTTTCTTTCCTTTTTCTTTCTCTTTCTCTCTTTCTTTCTTCCTTCCTTTGTTTTCTCCTTCCTTCCTTCCTTCCTTCCTTTCTTTCTTTTCTTTCCTTTTCTTTTCCGTTCTTCCTTTCTTCCTTTCACAGAGTCTCACTCTGTCGCCCAGGTTGGAGTGCGATGGTGAGATATCAGCTCACCGCAACCTCCACCTCCTGGATTCAAGCGATTCTCCCACCTCAGCCTTCCAAATAGCTAGGATTACAGGCACTTGCCATCATGCCCAGCTAATTTTTGTGTTTTTTAGTAGAGACGGGGTTTCACCATGTTGGCCAGGCTGATCTTGACCTCCTGACCTCAGGTGATCCACCCACCTCTGCCTCCCAAAGTGGTGGGATTACAGGCAGGAGCCACTGAGCCCAGCTGAGCAGCATCTTTTTTCAATCCTGTTAGTTCTCTCTGTAGTTGTATGTGTAACTTAATTTGGAGATAATATCAAAAGTCTAGGTCCCAGGCCCTCTCTAAATGTGACGCCTGGTCCACGTGGTCTCCCAGCACTTCCCCTTTCCAGTGCTAGGCCATGATGATGAGATGGATTTCAGAAACTCTAATGTCATAAGAAATACATTACCACACATCTTAGGAGTACGTCACTTCTACAGCTGGCTACTCATCTTTTCTGTTGATTTTCACTAACTTGAATTTGAAAGCAACCCCCAACTCTGACAGCATGCTCTGTAAGTCCACCTGCCCTATTCATGATCAACCCTTAATGGAGTCAGGCCTTCCAGAAGGCAAGGGGGAAACAGTAGCGATTGCAATAGCTCCCCTTATCAGATGAGGAAGCTGCAGCTGTGTCCACACTGTTCCTGGAAGCCTGTGTGTCTGGCTGCTTCTGTCTTTACCCTGTTATCCGCCTGGCAGGGCACCGTGTCTGTTTTGTTTCAGAGTCAGGCGGGACAGGCCCTTTAGGGAAAAAAATAAAGTGGCCAAGTGGGGCGCCTCACGCCTGTAATCCCAGCACTTTGGGAGGCCAAGGTCGGGTGAATCACCTGAGGTCAGGAGTTTGAGACCAGCCTGGCCAACATGGTGAAACCCTGTCTCTACTAAAAAGACAAAAATTAGCTGGGCATGGTGGCAGGCACCTGTAATCCCTGCTACTTGGGAGGCTGAGGCAGGAGAATCACTTACCCGTGAGGCAGAGGTTGCAGTGAACCAAGATAGTGCCACTGCACTCCAGCCTGGGCAACAGAGCAAGACTCTGTCTCAAAAAAAAAAAAAAAAAGAAAGGAAGAAAAAAGTGAATGTTGCTTGCTCAGCCTCAATACCTGCCATTGGCACAAACAAATGTAGTCCAAGTATCAGAAGAGATAAAAGTGTACACAAAGAAATTTTTTATTTAAAATTTGTCATCTATGAATAATAATTGAAGAATGAAGAGTCCCCAGAAAGACGTTAAAGCCTTCCAACATCTAAAGCTCTCAGAACATTGTAAATTGAAGCTAGAGGCACACTTGGCACACATTCGCATATATTATTCTAATCCATATGTTCTGAGCTCCAGTGGGGTGGCCAGCCTGGGGCTGGCTGTGTCCAAGGCTGACTTGTCCTTGCTTTCTCCCATCCTGGGGGAGGCAAACACTTCAGTGGACGCTTTGAATACTGGACCATCAATACATAACGGGGAGCCATGAAGGCCGTGGGAGCAAAAGTCAGGCTTCTGGGTCTAGGTAAATTGGACTCAAAAAAGTAGTAGCGGCCAGGTGTGGTGGCTCAGGCCTGTAATCTCAGCACTTTGGGAGGCCGAGGCAGGAGGATCACGAGGTCAGAAGTTCGAGACCAGCCTGGCCAACATGATGAAACCCTGTCTCTACTAAAAATACAAAAAATAGCTGGGCATGGTGGCAGGCGCCTATAATCCCAGCTACTCGGGAGGTTGAGGCAGGAGAATCATTTGAACCCAGGAGGCGGAGGTTTCAGTGAGCCGATATCACACCATTGCACTCCAACCTGGGTGACAGGGTGAGACTCCATCTCAAAAAAAAAAAAAAAAAGGGAGTAGCCAGGCACCATGGCTCATGCCTGTAATCCCAACACTCTGAGTGATCCTTAGACAGGATGACCATTTGAGCCCAGGAGTTCAAGACCAGCTTGGACAACATGGCGAGATTCTGTCTAAAAAATAATAATAATTAAAATTAAAAATTAAAGTGTACTAAGCTACTGAAAATAAGTGTTTTTAAAAGTACCCGTATTTTGAAATGAACAGAGACAGAGTCTCCCCCCACTCTTATATGATGAAGAGGGAGAAAAAGTGTTTATTATATCAACTATTGAAGATGCTTTAATGAACATTCCTTTTGGCAAAAGTTGAATAAGCTGGACTATTTCAAGTTACCAGGAAACTAGTCCTTCCCAGATGGAGAGGAAAGTAGAAGGGCAAAGTTCTGTGCTGCATCTCTCCCATCTTTAATGTAAAGAACCCCTCCCCAACCTCTGCAATACACACACAAACATACACACACACACACGCACGCACGCACCGCGCGCGCACACACACACCACCCGCGGTCCTTAGACACTCTCTGCTAAGCCCTTTCAATAATTACTTATAAGTGCTTTATTTACATTTCTTCCGTTGCCCCACTCCATTCCCAGAATCTTCCTAAAGAAAACCTCATCCCTTGTAGTCAGGAAGTGAGAGAAGAATGCGAGGCATACGAGGCCTTCTGCAGGTACTAGGAGTTGAATCAGTCCTGTTTCCCCATTATGAATTCAGGAGCAAGAAAACAGACTGAGCAAAGTTCCCTGACATAGGAAACACGCACGTCCTGGACGAGAAATCACGCTTTGCCCAGGTGGAAAAGGCAGGAGTCAGAGGGCTCAACCCGTCTGTCTGTGCGCCCTCACAGAGCCTGGCTTCATTCTGATGAGCAGGACCGCGAACCCAGCACCCAGCTGTAGTTTTGCCTTTGATTACTGTCCCCAAAAGGCTGCTGAGCACGCTCTAAAGAGAAGCAGAACTGGACGATGGCCCGTGGGGCCAGGAGACTCGGCGGCAACATCACCTGGAAGGTGAAGCTGACCCTCTCACCTCCGCGGGGACCCGGCGTTCCAACACAGGGCTCTTGTTGGAAGGAGCCCCAGGCATCCAGGGGGTGCGAATCTGCATCGCCTGCTGGCCCCCACCTGCGCGCGCGGCGCCCCGCAGGAAGCCCCTACAGGGCGCACGGCTGCTCGCCCCTCAGAGTGCAGGGACGCCTGAATATCCCCTAGTCCGTCCCGGGGCGCAGCAGCCCGGGGCGTGGGGGGCTGCTCTGCAGCAGGAGGAGGCCAGGCCGGGGAGGCTGCACGCGGGACACCCGCCCTCTTCAGGCTCTGCCCGCATTGGCTTCAAACCAGTGCACCGATACCAACGACAGCCCCTTTACGTCTGCAAACACAACTTGCTTCCTGGGTCGCCCCAGTCAGAGGCGGGACAGCCAAGGCCGCGGCGCCCCTCGGGGAGGCCGCTGGGGCTGCGGGAGAGGTGCGCTGCGGCAGAGGCAGAGGTGCATAGGGAGGCGCGCTGAAGGTGGCACGGGGACCTTGGCAAAAGGGAAGGAAGCTCTGATGAGGGCGCAGAAGGACCGTACATTCCCACCTGCAGCCCAACCCGCCCTTCGCTGCGCTCCCCCTGGCTCGCACACCCCACGGTGTCCCCTGAAACTGGAGAAGAAGAGGCACTGGCAAGAAGAGAAGTGCAAGAAGAACCATGTGGCACCGTGCTTACCCTACTCAGCTCCAGGCGGCAGGCGTGGCAGGGGTGTCGCTGCTCCTGTCTGAGAAACAGCTTTCCTGCGGGAATTATTTATTTGCTCCCAACCCGCGGCGCTGAGGCACTAGTTCCAGGAGGCGGCCAATCAGAAGAGCCTTTCATGATTAACCAGTGAGTTGGAGAAAGGAAAAGGATGTGGCTGCAAGTGTGACTCAGTAGGTCCCAGCTACTCAGGAGGCCGAGGTGGGAGGCTCGCTTGAGCCCAGGAGTTAGGAGACCAGCCTGGGCAAGATAGTGAGATCCCGTCGAAGAAGAAGGAGAAGGAGAAGCAGAAGAGAAAGAAGAGGAAGAAGAAGAGTGTGACTCAGACACTTTGCCTCAGGCCACCAGCACCTCACCCGAGGCAGCATTTGGGATCACTCTGGGGTGGTCAGTGATGGGGGTCTGTGATCAGGACAGGAGGGACAACAGGGACAATGTTGAAACTGGAAATCCTCTCAGCTGTGGAACAGACGGGATTTGTGTTTGTTTGTTGTATTTATTTTATTATTATTATTATTAGAGATGGAGTCTCGCTCTGTCACCCAGGCTGGAGTGCAGTGGCCTGATCTCAGCTAACTGCAACCTCCGCCTCCTGGGTTCTAGCAGGTCCTGCCTCAGCCTCCCTAGTAGCTGGGACTGCAGGTGTGTGCCACCACACCCGGCTAATTTTTTGTATTCTAGTAGAGATGGGTTTTCACAGTGTTGCCCAGGCTGGTCTCGAACTGCTGAGCTCAGGCAATCCACCCACCCCGGCCTCCCAAAGAGCTAGGATTATAGGCATGAGCCACTGTGCCTAGCCTGTTTGTTGTATTTATTTACTTTAATTATTTTTCTTTTAATATAGAGACTTGGTCTCACTGTTGCCCAGGCTGGTCTTCAAATCCTGGGCTCAAGTGATACTCCCACATCAGTCTCCTAAGGGCTGGGATTACAGGCATGAGCCACCGCGCCCAGTTCCACCAGTAGCCTTGAAAAGTTGCCCTTTTGGCCAGGAGCAGTGGCTCATGCCTGTAATCCCAGCACTTTGGGAGGCCGAGGCAGGTGGATCACTTGAGGTCAGGAGTTGGAGACCAGCCTGACAGCATGGTGAAACCCTGTCTCTACTAAAAATACAAAATTAGCCGGGTGTGGTGGTGCACACCTGTAATCCCAGCTACTTGGGAGGCTGAGGCAGGAGAATTGCTTGAATCCAGGAGACAGAGGTTGCAGTGAGTTGAGATTGCACCATTGCACTCCAGCTTGGGGTACGAGAGCAAAACTCTGTCTCAAAAAAAAAAAAAAAAAAAAGTTGCCCTTTTCCCATATCTTCACCATAATTAAAAACGATCAAACTTTAAGATATTTGTCAATATGACAGGTGTAAAAAAGCATCTCATGATTGTTTTGATTACATTTTTAAAAGAAAATGGCAAGTAGGATTTTTTTCATATATTATTGGCCATTTCCATTTCGTTCTCAGTGAATGACATATTCAAACCTTTTGCCAAGTTTTAAATTAAGCCATTTGTATATTTTCAATAATGTAGGTATTAGTAGCTCTTGGTTAATTAATGATATCAATTGGTTCAAACCTGTGCACCAATGCCAACAAGAGTCCCTGTGCATCTACAAACACAACTTGCTACTTGGGTCACTGGGGATCAGGAGGTCTTGCCAGGCAGGGGTTAATGATATCAACTAAGTGGATTATCTGTTTGGAAGAGAATAAGAGTGGACCCCAATCTCACAACAAAAATAATTGAAGAGCTTAATAAAAAAATAAAACTGGCCGCGTGTGGTGGCTCACACCTGTAATCCCAGCACTTTGGGAGCCGAGCCGGGTGGATCATGAGGTCAGGAGATCGAGACCATCCTGGATAACACGGTGAAACCTGGTCTCTGCTAAAATACAAAAAAAAAAAAAAAAAAAAAAATTAGCCGGGTGTGGTGGCACGTGCCTGTAGTCCCAGCTACTCGGGAGGCTGAGGCAGGAGAATGGCCTGAACCCGGGAGGTGGAGCTTGCAGTGAGCTGAGATCAGGCCACTGCACTCCAGCCTGGGTGATAGAGCGAGACTCGGTCTCAAAAAATAAATAATAAAAAAAAATAAATAAAACTGTAAATTATAAGGAAGAATTATAGGATAATATTTGCATAATTTGGGGGTGGGAGAAATTATATATGGCATGATAAACAAAATCAACAGGTAAACAAAAGACTGGGGAAATGTGTTTTCAAAACACCAACCAACCAAGATGATGTTACTTCTTCTTGAGTCTGTTTTGCTTATATTTTCTGAGAAAATCATCCATTTCCTTTAAATGTTAAATTTATTATTAAGTTAAGCACAGTGTTATTTTAGTTATTAAAAAGCCTTGGCTGGGTACAGTGGCTCACCTGTGCAATCTCAGCACTCTGGGAGGCCAAGGCCAGGGGATCACTTGGGCTCAGGAGTTTGAGACCAGTCTGAGCAACATGGTGAAACCCCATCTCTACAAAAAATACAAAAATTAGCAAGATGTGGTTGTGCGTGCCAGTTATTCCCAGCTACTCAGGAGGCTGAGGTGGAGGATCACTTGAGCCCAGGAGGTGGAGGCTGCAGTGAGCTGTGATTGTGTCATTGCACTCCAGCCTGGGCGACAGAGCCCTTTTATTATTCCTAATATGCTTTATCTGTGTTTTCTATATTTTTCATGGTCAGACTTGAAGTTTTTTTATATATTTGTTTTTCAGTTTCTTAGGTATATTGATTTCCTTGTTGCCTAGTTAATTATTTTGTTTTCATTTTATGATTTCCCCTTTCATTTTTCTACTGTTTCTCCCTTCTTCAGTGGAATGCTCTGTTTCCTTTATTTTTAATCTTTTGTGTTTCCCAAGAAATGCTTTTGAGATTGTATATTTTCTACAAAAAAATCTATACATTTTAAGACAGAGTGTTTCATTGCTAAACAGGCTCTCATTTGCATATTTGTTTTCTCTTTGACACAAGAATTATTTTCAAGAGTGCTATAAAAATTTGTAAGATATCATATTGGGAGGAGGATATCTTTTTCATGTTGTCTTTAAGTTGTATTGAGAGCATAACTTCCTTCCTTCCTTCCTATGTAAGAAATTCTTATGGATCCCTGCTTTTTGCTGAACAATGTGTTAGGTGCTGAAGCACGAAGGTAAACAAAACTGGTAAGATTGCTTACCACAACAGACTTGCTTTCTAGCATTCAGATAATGTGTTTTTGTTGTTGTTGTTGTTTTTGAGACAGTCTTACTCTGTTGCCCAGGCTGAAGTGCAGTGGTGCGATCTCAGCCCACTGCAACCTCTGCCTCCTGGGTTCAAGAGATTCTCCTGGTGGCTAATAGCTGGGATTAGCCGACATCACACCTGGCTAATTTTTGTATTTTTGGTAGAGATGGGATTTCACCACGTTGGCCAGACTGGTCTTGAACTTCTGACCTCAGGTGATCTGCCTGCCTCGGCCTCCCAAGTATTGGGATTACAGGCATGAGCCACCACACCCAGCTGAGAGTGTGATCTTTATAACCTATACATTGGGGGAATTTATTGAAATTTTCTTTCATGGCTATAGATGATCCAATTTTTTTAAAAAGTATTTTCTCAGTTTGCTAAAATGTTCTCTCACTTCCTAAATCCTGAGAAAGGAGTTTTCTGGTCTCCTATGATGGTTGGATTTTTCTCAAATTCTTGTGTTTCTGACAGTTTAGGGTTTATATATTGTAACACTTACGTTGTTTGGTATATGAAGGCTCACTACTATTATATCTTCTTGGTGATTTTGTCTTATATTAATGGTTGATAAATATCTATTCTATTTAATGATTTTGCCTTTAAGTTTATATTGATTTTTCTATCTGACACCCCAATTTTGCTTTGCTAATATCAGTCTTTTTTTTTTTAATTTTCTTGAGATGGAGTTTTACTTTTTTGCCCAGGCTGGAGTGCAATGGTGCATGGTGCAATCTTGGCTCACTGCAACCTCCGCCCCTGCCCACCCCCTACCCCAAATTCAAGTGATTCTCCTGCCTCAGCCTCCCAAGTAGCTGGGATTACAGGTGTGTGCCACCATGCCCGGCTAATTTTTTTGTATTTTTAGTACAGACGGGATTTCACCACGTTGGCCAGGCTGGTCTTGAACTAGGATTACAGGCGTGAGCCACCGTACCTGGCCGTTAATATCAATTTTTTATAGATTCATTGTTATTGTTTATTTATTTTTTATCCACTTTCTACTATTTGAGGTGTGTGATTATTTTGAAGGAAGAGAAAGTAGCTGGATTGTTTTTCCAGATTTCTTTTTCTCCTGTTCTTGGTACTTCCAATAAGCTCTAGGTTTTCAACTGACTCTCATTGCATAAGAGTTGTTTTGCTCTATTTACATTAGTTAATGCCAAGTATTTAACTCAGCGTGATCCTGGCATCGCTATCAAAGCAAATGTAGAGTAAAAGAGCAGTTGTTTAGACAGCTATTTAGATCTCTTTTTGTCAGGATTGTGTGCATTTATCTTGCACACTGAAACCCCCCAAACCTGGCTAAACACACAAACATATGTAAAAGTTTCAAAGATCCTAAAAACCTTTCACCCACAGAGACCTTGAGTTGGAAGAACATATTGAACCAAAGTTAGACCTGGAAATGATCTACCATGATCAAAGCAATCTCACTGCTTAACATAGTTGGAAACCAGGCAGTTGGGCAGGCATTGCCTCTGTAGGTGCCATGGGAACAGGTCAAGGTCAGAACTTATTTTTGCTGGACAGTGTGGGGTCAGGGAAAGGTAACTGATTTTCTGAGTCAGAAGTGCTAGATTGCACAAGCTTGGCCATACTGCCTGCCAGTGACTACGGAAACACTGAAGCTTTTATATCAGCAAATGGGATAATGGTAACTGTCTATGTCAATGTATTGTTGTAAGAAGATGAACACAACATCTTATACATCTTATATACGTGGGATACTTTGACTTCTCAAAACCTCTTTTTTTTTTTGAGACGGGGTCTCTGACAACCAGGCTAGAGCACAGTGGTGCCATCTCAGTTCACTGCAACCTCCACCAGTTCACTGCAACCTCCACCACCTCCTGGGTTCAAGTGATCCTCCTACCTCAGCTTCCTGGGTAGCTGGGACTACAGTCAAAAAACTTTTTTTTTTTTTTTTTTTTTTTTTTTTTTTT
>NC_037676.1:40269532-40524041 GCF_003255815.1 Theropithecus gelada | reverse complement strand
TTGAGATGGAGTCTCACTCTGTCACCCAGGCTGGAGTGCAGTGGTGCAGTCTTGGCTCACTGCAACCTCCGCCTCCCATGTTCAAGTGATTCTCGTGTCTCAGCCTCCCAAGTAGCTGGGACTACAGGTGCACACCACCACACCTGGCTAATTTTTGTGATTTTAGTAGAGATGGGGTTTCACCATGTTGGTAAGGCTGATCTCAAACTCCTGACCTCAGGTGATCCACCTGCCTCGGCCTCCCAAAGTGCTGGGATTACAGGCATAAGCCACTGCATTTGGGCATTTTTTGGTATTTTTAGTACAAATGGGGTTTCACCATGTTGGCCAGGCTGGTCTCAAATTCCTGAATTCTTAGAAAGAATGTTGAAAAACCAAAATTCAGGCTGGGCGTGGTGGCTCACGCCTATAATCCAAGCACTTTGGGAGGCTGAGGCAGGCAGATCACTTGAGGTCAGGAGGTCCAGACCAGCCTGGCCAACATGACAAAACCCCATCTCTACTAAAAATACAAAAAAGCCACCCACCTTGGCCTCCCAAAGTGCCAGGATTACAGGGGTGAGCCACCGCACCCTGCCTCAAAAACCTTTTAGTACCTTATTTTATTTTGTTAGAGACAGGGTCTGGCTCTGTTGCCCAGGCCGGAGTGCAGTGGTACAATCATAGCTCACTGTAGCCTCCAACTCCTGGGCTCAAGCCATTCTCTCCCAAGCCTCCTGAGTAGCTAGGACTAAAGGTGCATGCCACAACACCAGGCTAATTTTTTAAATTTTTGTAGAGATGAGGTATTGGTATGTTGTCCAGGCTGATCTCGAACTCCTGGCCTCAAGCTATTCTCCCTCCTCAGCCTCCCAAAATACTGGGATTACAGGCATGAGCCACTGCACCTAGCCAAAAACCTTTTAATACTTCATCTCACTTTTTCCCTATAGCAAACTTTTTATGTTGGTATTATTACTAGCTCTGGTTTATAGATAAGGAAGTAATTTCTCCACAGCTGCTGAGTTAATAAAAATGCAGATTCTGGACCTGAGCTTCACTGTCTGACTCCAAGTCACAGGAACATTTCATTGTACCCTGCTCCTTGTGAAAATATTTTGAAAAACAAGAAGTGCCTCTCAATGTAAGGAATTAGTATTAATATTCTGAAAGAGATGTATGGAACCATGCATAAATCTACAAAAGACTGCTGCATGTAGGCAGATTGGAAACTGGAAGGAAACTCCAGAGACTTTCTGATCCCGCCTTTTGCAGATGTTGGGTGAGCAGCTGTTTAAACCTTTCAGGACAGAAGAATATCTATTAATTTTTCTGTTGTGTCTAAGACTATATCTCTTACAACCTTCTTCGGTAGACCATTCCAGCGTTGGGTTTGCCTTTTCTTCCTGATGCAGCATAGGCTTTTCTAGTCTTCATAAATAGCTCTAGGTTTGGCTTTGTCACTTTACTGACTCATTTGTCCTGGTATATGTTCTGGGTATTCTGACTTAGGTTAGAAAACCTGCTTGCTTTTTATAAGAATCCCAGTTTCTTTTCCATTGCTTTCTATTAGTCACCCAGGCTGGAGTGCAGTGGTATGATCACGGCTCACTGCAGCCTTGATCTCTCGGGCTCAAGCGATCCTCCCACCTCAGACTCCTGAGTATCTGGGACCACAGGCTAATTTTGTGTAGAGATAGGGTCTCACTGTGTTGCCCTGGCTGATCTCAAACTCCTGAGTTTAAGTAAGTGATCCTCTGGCCTCAGCCTCCCAAAGGGCAGAGATTACAGGGGTGAGGCACTGGGCCTGGCCAACTTTTTTTTTTTTTTTTGAGACAGAGTCTCACTCTGTCCCTCAGGCTGGAGTGCACTGGCACCATCTCAGCTCACTGCAACCTCTGCCTCCCAGGTTCAAGTGATTCTCCTGCCTCAGCCTCCCAAGTAGCTGGGATTATAGGCATGCACCACTACTCCTGGCTTTTTTGTATTTTTAGTAGAGATGGGGTTTTGTCATGTTGGCCAGGCTGGTCTGGACCTTGTGACCTCAGGTGATCAGTCCACCTCGGCCTCCCAAAGTGCTTGGATTACAGGTGTGAGCCACCACGCCCAGCCTGAATTTTGGTTTTTCAACATTCTTTCTAAAAACCCAACTTGATTAATTCCTTTCATCTTCCTTTCTTACCCTTTCCTCCTTAATTTTTTTATCCCACTAAACTAATTTGTTCCTAAAAGCCAGAATGAAATTGGATCATGAGATCTTGTTTATGACCACAGGTAAACTGCTGGTCTCCTCCCAGGTCATCATGACCCACTCCTGGCTGTTCTGGCTAATCCACTAAAATTAAGCAGTTTAATTTTAAAGGTCACTGGAGTGTAGCCTAAGGTGTCTTGGCTGGCTGTGAATGACAAGCAGTAAGGAAGGCCCAGGTTCCTACCCGATAGAAGATGGAGTGACATCTTTCTTACAGTCTCTCAGGGGTGGGATGGATGTCTGTAAATCTCTTGACTGGGCTGTCCACTGTTTTATCTTCTTCAAAGTCAAGAGGCTTGCCTCAGCCAGGTGCAGTGGCTTATGCCTGTAACCCCACGAGGCTGGGGCAGGAGGATTGCTTGGGCCCAGGAGTTCAAGAACAGGCTGGGCAACATGACAAAACCCCAACTCTACAAAAAATACAAAAATATTAGCTGGGCGTGGTGGTGCGCACCTATAGTCCCAGCTACTTGAAAGGCTGAGATGAGAAGATTGACTGAGCCTGGGAGGTTGAGGCTGCAATAAGCCATGATTATGCCACTGCACTCCAACCTAGGCAACAGAATGAGACCCTGTCTCAATAAAGGAAGGAAGGAAGGAAGGAAGGAAGGAAGGAAGGAAGGAAGGAAGGAAGGAAAAGNAAGGAAGGAAGGAAGGAAGGAAGGAAGGAAGGAAGGAAGGAAGGAAGGAAGGAAGGAAAAGAAAAAAGGAAGGAAGGAAGGGGCTTGCTTCATGTTCAGGGAACACTTCTTTTGAGATAAGTGGTTTTACTCTTCTTTGTGCTTTTTAAAAAATGAATAACTGTTTAGCATTGTTCTAAAAATTCTTCAAATTTAAAGAACAGGCCAGGCGCAGTGGCTCACACCAGTAGTCCCAGCACTTTGGGAGGCTGCTGAGGTGGGTGGATCACCTGAGGTCAGGAGTTCGAGACCAACCCGGCCAACATGGTTGTATTAGGGTTCTCTAGGGGGATAGAACTAATAGGATATATATATATATATATATGAGTTTATTAAGTATTAATTTATACAATCACAAGGTCCCACAATAGGCCATCTGCAAGCTGAGGAGCAAGGAGAGTCAGTCTGAGTCCCCAAACTGAAGAACTTGGAGTCCAATGTTCGAGGGTAGGAAGCATCCAGCATGGGAGAAAGACGTAGGGTAGGAGGTTAGGCCAGTCTCTCCTTTTCACATTTTTTTCTGCCTGCTTATATTCACTGGCAGCTGATTAGATTGTGCCAACCAGATTAAGGGTGGATCTGCCTTTCCCAGCCCACTGACTCAAGTGTTCATCTCTTTTGGCAACACCCTCACAAATACACCCAGGATCAATACTTTGTATCCTTCAATCTAATCAAGTTGACACCCATTAACGGTCACAGTGGTGAAACACCGTATCTCTACTAAAAATACAAAAAAATTAGCCAGGTGTGGTAGCCTCTGCCTACTCAGGCAGCTGAGGCAGGAGAATTGCTTGAACTCAGGGGGTGGAGGTTGCAGTGAGCAGAGATTGGTGCCACTGCACTCCAGCCTGGGTGACAGTCAGACTACATCTCAAAAAAATAAAAAAAAAAAAAAAAATTTAAAGAACATATTTACTTTTTTTTTTTTCTGTTCTCCACTACTTAGGCTAAAGAAGCCTTTTCTGCACTAGGCCCGTTTTTTGTTTTTTGTTTTTTTATTATTATTATACTTTAAGTTCTAGGGTACACGTGTACAACATGCAGGTTTGTTACATATGTATACATGTGCCATGTTTGTGTGCTGCACCCGTTAACTCGTCATTTACTTTACGTATATCTCCTAACGCTATCCCTCCCCCATCCCCTGACTCCATGACAGGCCCCAGTGCGTGATGTTCCCTACCCTGTGTCCAAGTGTTCTCATTGTTCAATTCCCACCTATGAGTGAGAATATGCGGTGTTTGGTTTTCTGTCCTTGCGGTAGTTTGCTCAGAATGATGGTTTCCATCTTCATCCATGTCCCTACAAAGGACGTGAACTCATCCTTTTTTATGGCTGCATAGTATTCCATGGTGTATATTTGCCACATTTTCTTAATCCAGTCTATCAGTGATGGACATTTGGGTTGGTTCCAGGTCTTTGCTATTGTGAATAGTGCCACAATAAACATACATGTGCATGTGTCTTTATAGCAGCATGATTTATAATCCTTTGGGTATATGCCCAGTAATGGGATCACTGGGTCAAATGGTATTTCTAGTTCTAGATCCTTGAGGAATTGCCACACTGTCTTCCACAATGGTTGAACTAGTTTACAGTCCCACCAACAGTGTAAAAGTGTTCCTATTTCTCCACGTCCTCTCCAGCACCTGTTGTTTCCTGACTTTTTAATTAATGATTGCCATTCTAACTGGTGTGAGATGGTATCTCATTGTGGTTTTGATTTGCATTTCTCTGAAGGCCAGTGATGATGAGCATTTTTTCATGTGTCTGTTGGCTGTATAAATGTCTTTTGAGAAGTGTCTGTTCATATCCTTTGCCCACTTTTTGATGGGATTGTTTGATTTTTTCTTATACATTTGCTTAAGTTCTTTGTAGATTCTGGATATTAGCCCTTTGTCAGATGGGTAAACCGTAAAAATTTTCTCCCATTCTGTAGGTTGCCTTGCCTGTTCACTCTGATGGTAGTTTCTTTTGCTGTGCAGAAGTTCTTTAGTTTAATTAGATCCCATTTGTCAGTTTTGGCTTTTGTTGCCATTGCTTTTGGTGTTTTAGTCATGAAGTCCTCGCCCATGCCTATGGCCTGAATGGTATTGCCTAGGTTTTCTTCTAGGGTTTTTATGGTTTTAGGTCTAATATTTAAGTCTTTAATCCATCTTGAATTAATTTTTGTATAAGGTGTAAGGAAGGGATCTAGTTTCAGCTTTCTACATATGGCTAGCCAGTTTTCCCAGCATAGGCCTGTTTTCTAGACAAGTTATTGTTTTGCTCAGTCATTTAACTCCACCATCAAGAAGGAAGCACAAACACTAACATTTTATTGGTGGTTATTTTAGGATGGTGAAATGTTAGGTGATTTTTGTTTTCTTCTCTCAGTTTTTCTTTCTAAACTATTGACAATGGCATATATATTTTAGGAATTTAAATAGTTATTTAAAGTTAAAACTAAAAGCTATAGAGCCGGGCATGGTGGCTGACGCACATAATTCCAGCACTTTGGGAGGCCAAGGTGGGCAGATCACAAGGCCAGGAGTTCGAAACCAGCCTGGTCAATATGGTGAAATCCTGTCTCTACTAAAAATACAAAAGTTAGTCAGGTGTGGTGGCAGGCATCTGTAGTCCCAGCTACTTGGGAGGCCGAGGCAGGAGAATTGCTTGAACCTGGGAGGCGGAGGTTGCAGTGAGCTGAGATCGTGCCACTGCCCTCCAGCCGGGGTGACAGCGTGAGACTCCATCTCAAAAAAAAAAACAAACAAAAAAAAAACAAAAAAAAAAAACAAAACTAAACTACAATCTATAGCAAATACGGTGGTTTTAGATGTAGAGCAAATTAACAGACTAATAGAAATGAACAGCCAAACACACACACACACACACACACACACACACGATAGCATTAAAAGTCAGGACGAAAGAATGGACTGTTCAATAAAACATACCTGAACAGGTCAGGCATGGTGGCTCATACCTACAACCCCACACTTTGGGAGGATAAGGCAGGAGGATGGGTTGAGCCCAGGAGTTTGAGACCTAGACAGACTCTTAGTGTGTTGAGAGTCATAGTGAGAGTCTGTCTCTACAAAAAATTTAAAAATTAGCTGGACACGGTGGTGCGTGCCTGTAGTCCTAGCTATTTAGGAGGTGGAGGTGAGAGAATTGCTCAAGCCAGGAGGACGGGGTTGCACTTCTGCCTGGGCAACAGAGCGAGACCCCTGCCTTTATATACAAATGTGTATATATACACACATATATGTGCGTGCGTGTGTGTGTATATATATATATTTTATATTATATATTTATAAAATATATAAATATATAAAATATATAAATATATTATATATTTATAAAATATATAATATAAAATATTTATATATATTTTATATTATATATTTTAAATTACTAAAATATATATTTTAGTAATTTAATTTATATATATACACACACACACGCACATATTTGTGTGTATATATACACATTTTATTCCCATTTTATGTGTGTGTGTGAGACACACAGCGTGAGACTCCATCTCAAAAAATGTGTGTATACATACACACACACACGCATAAAATGGGAATAAAATGGGATGATTAGCTATCATATAGAGGAAAGTTCAATTCTTACATCACACCACATCCCCAAATTAATTTTGGGTGGATTAAATACCTAAATGTAAAAAGTAAAACTAAAGTTTTGGAAGAAAATATTGGAAACTCTATTTATGTCCTTGGGATAAGACTCCTTAAGTAATATATCATAACCAAAGACCATTAAGAAAACTGACTCCATTCAGTTGACTACTTCTGTGGGATAAAAGGCACAATAAGAAGAGATAGGCTGGACGTGGTGGCTCACGCCTGTAATCCCAGCAATTTGGGAGGCCAAGGCAGGCAGATCACTTGAGCCCAGAAGTTTGAGACCAGCCTGGGCAACATGGCAAAACTCTGTCTCTACAAAAAATACAAAAAATTAGCTGGGTGTGGTTGTGTGCGTGTGTAGGTAGGGTGCGTCTATAGCCACTCAGGAGGCTGAGGTGGGAGAATCACGTGCCCCTGCAACTGAGTGAGACCCTGTTTCCAAAAAAGCTGAATGACACACCACAGAAAATATCTGCAATGCATGTGACCAACAACAAAGGATCAGTATACACAATATATAAAGTATATTACAATAATCCTACTTAATCCCTAATGAAGCAGTGGTTGTAGTAGCAAAAGTTTGGAAACAATCAAATCATTTCTAGGGAATTGTTTAAGTACATTATAGTGTCCAGATAACGAGATTGCATGTAGCTTGGCCAAGCATCATGCTTGTATCCCAGCACTCTGGGAGGCCAAGGTATGTGGATCACCTGAGGTCAGGAGTTCCAGACCAGCCTGGCCAACATAGGGAAACCCCATCTGTTAAAAATACAAAAAAAAAAAAAAAAAAAAAAAAAATTAGCCAGGTGTAGTGGTGCATGCCTGTAGTCCCAGCTACTTGGGAGGCTGAGGCAGGAGAACTGCTTGATCTCGGGATGTGAAGACTGCAGTGAGCTGAGATTGTGCCACTACACTCCAGCCTGGGTGATAGAGCAAGACTCTGTCTGGAAAAAGAAAAAAAAATTGCATGTAGCTGAAAGAGGAAGCTAGGACATCACTTTACTCCTCTTCCAACTAATAACATCTTTTTAAATATAACACTGCACTGATTAATGTAATTATTATTAAACTCAGATATTCTAGACTCTTCTGTCTTTAATTTCCCACCCACCTCCAATCTAAATGGTTGTCCTCTCCTCTCAGATGTGCCTATTGCTAACATTTTTTTCAAATCTGCAATGTTACTTTATATTGCTACTAGTTCCTTGCTGAAATTCTTGAGTTCATCTTTTATCTCCACAAGCACGGTTGTTTTCCAGACTGTCTGGAGTACCTGTTTGTATTATCTGTTGCTTCTAATTCATATTTTTTCTCCGTATGTGCCTAGACACTGTATTTGAAAAAATACTAATATAAGTCATTTGAGGACAGGCATCGTGGCTCACATCTGTAATCTCAGCACTTTGGCAGGCTAAGACGGGTGGATCACCTGAGGTCAGGAGTTCGAGAGCAGCCTGGCTAACACAGGTGAAACCTTGTCTCTACTAAAAATACAAAAATTAGTGGAGGTTGATGTGAGCCAATATCACGCCACTGCTCCAGCCTGGGCTACGAAGTGAGATGCTATCTGTCCTCAGAGATGATTTTAGTTTACTTCTTGAAGGCACCAGCAATCTGGATAGCTTTAATTCAGTTTATAATTTTGAGATTTTCAGGGCCATCTACATGATTCAAAGCTGGACTAACATCTGTGTGTGTGAGGGGTGGTTGACTTCTAATTCACTTTTACTCCTAGTTTGTATTATACAATGTAATACTATGTATTATTTATACACTTATACAATGTAATACTATGTATTACAATACATAGTAATTCTGCAGGGTGGTTGACCAGAACTCCCAGCCTTCATAGGCACTAAACTCTAGCATTGCCCCTCTAGTCCCACTGGGTTGGAGGTGCTTCATGATTTTTCTTCCACAGACCCCTTTGGTAGTCTGATGAAGCTATGACTCCTTCTCAGAACTATGTACCTATACATATACATTTTATATATGTATGTTATATACTTTTTATATGTACATATGTATGTGGGTGTCAGAGTGTGTGTGTGTGTATTTGGAGACAGGGTCTCATTCTGTCACCCAGGTATGATCACGGCTCACTGCAGCCTTGACCTCCTGGCCTCAAGTGATCCTCCCAACTTAGCCTCCTGAGTAGCTGGGATTACAGGTGCATGCCATCACGCCCAGCTAACTTTTGCATTTTTTGTAGAGATGGGGTCTATGTTGCCCAGGCTACTGTCAAACTCCTGGGCTCAAGTGATCCTCCCACTTTGACCTCCCAAAGTGAAAACAGTATTTTTAAATGCATAAATAAAATATGTAATGTCAAAGGAAACCTATTATGTTGAAATACAGTGATCAAAACATTAAAAAACAAATTTGCAGTAACAGTAGTACATGTGCTTCATGTACATGCAGCAGGTGTAATGATGGCTGAAATTTTAAAATAGGAACGTAAATGACATTTTGATATCTGTAACAACTGTAAATATGGTAGGAAAATATCTGATTTCTGTTGGTGACAAAGTCACAAGTACTGATAATATTACTGTGGCTTATCAGTACTTGTGACTTTGTTACCAACTGATAATATTAGTGTGGCTTGGCTAGGCGCAGTGGCTCACGCCTGTAACTCCATCACTTTGGGAGGCTGAGACAGGCAGATCACTGAGGTCAGGAGTTCGAGACCAGCCTGGCCAATGGTTGCAGTGAGCTGAGATTGCGCCACTGGTTGCAGTGAGCTGAGATTGCGCCACTGCACTCCAGCCTGGGTGACAGAGCGAGACTCCGTCTCAAAAAAAAAAAAAAAAATATATATATATATATAAAAATATATATACACACACACACAATTACATATATAATTACATATACATATAATTACATATATGTAATTACATATATAATATATATAAAACTGTGGCTTGTTGCCTAGATTCATAATAGAAGGGAAGTCTAAGCTTCATTTAGAAGTTAGTGCAAAAAAAGAAAATGTAATTTTTTTCTTAGCCAAGTTCATGAATCTTCTCAATTGCATGGTCCATGAAACCCAGATTTAAAATCACTGCTTGAGGCTGTTGGAAGCACTGCTGTCTCTCAGCTACCACTTGGCCTGGGCAAATGCTGTATTCACCTCTCTTGACTGTGGTCTTCTAGATCTTGGTGCAACAATTCCTCACTAGCTTGTTAGTTCCTTGATGGCTTTAGAAAAATGCTTTTTATGTTTCACCCAGTGTTTGTCTTCACTGAGAATGATCCATATGGCCTAGTCTATCACTACAGCAGTAGAAAAGGCCCTGTACACTGCCAGATTACCTCTGCCTGCATGTACTACAAGGCCTTCTTTCCTCCTGGCTTGGATTTGCCCACACAGCCCTGGCTCCTAACCCTCCAGTGTGACCTTCATTTTCCACAGTAACCAGAGGGATTTCTCTGTGAATTGGATTTCTAAAAATGTAAAACTGGTCTGGGCCTGGTGGCTTACACTTGTAATCCCAGCACTTTGGGAGGCCAAGGCAGGTGGATCACTTGAGGTCAGGAATTCCAGACCAGCCTGGCCAACATAGAGAAACCCCATCTCTGCTAAAAATACAAAAATTAGCTGGGTGTGGTGGCACATGCCTGTAGTTCCACCTACTCCGGAGGCTGAGACATGAGAACTGCTCAAACCGAGGAGGTGGAGGCTGCAGTGAGCCAAGATTGTGCCATTGCACTCCAGCCTGGGTGACAGAGCAAGACTGCCTCAAAAATAAACAAACAAATAAAAATAAACAAATATGCAAAAAAAAAAAAAAAAAGTAAAATGGATCCTATCGGGTGGGCACAATGGCTCATGCCTGTAATCCCAGCACTTTGGGAGGCTGAGGCAGGCAAATCACCTGAGGTCAGGAGTTCGAGACCAGCCTGACCAAAATGGTGAAACCCCATCTCTACTGAAAATACAAAACTTAGCCAGGCGTGGTGGCACATGCCTGTAATCCCAGCTACTTGGGAGGCTGAGGCAGGAGAATCACTTGAATCTGGGAGGCGGAGGTTGCAGTGAGCCGAGATTACGCCACTGCACTCCAGCCTGGGGAACAAGAATGAAACTCTGTCCCCCCGGCCAAAAAAAAAAAGAACTGATTATATCAAAGAGGCTTCCAAATGTTTTCATGCAAAATTCATATATTTTTAGCATGACAAATCAGACTCCTGAAGACTTTTGTTTGTCTGAAAACCTGTCTCCCATGACACCCTTGTAAGACTCCTCCAAGCCAGGAAACTGCCTCTCCTCCCACCCCTGACTCTTGTCTGATGCACCTGCCATGCCCAGCTCCTGGGAGTTTCCAGAGTACTGGATCCACCCTGTGGCTTCTGTGCCTTTGCACATGACCTTTCTGCCTCCAGTAGCCATCCTCTCTTCCTGCCTCAGCTTGGCTCAGCCCTCCAGTGTTTCAAGTCTTGGCTTGGGTACCCACCTCTTCCAGGAAGATTTCAGGACTCTTCCAGCCTTTTGAGTTATTCCTGTGTTTTTTCATAATGCCCCGTGTTCATTCTTTTTTTTTTTTTTTTTTGAGGCGTGGTCTAGCTCTGTTGCCCAGGCTGGAGTGCAATGGTGCCATCTTGGCTCACTGCAATGTTCTCCTCTTGGACTCAAACCATTCTCCCACCCCAGCCTCCTCAGTAGCTGGGACTACAGGAACATGCCACCACACCTAGCTTTTGTATTTTGGGTAGAGATGAGGTTTTGCTGTGTTGCCTAGGCTGGTCTAGAACTCCTGTGCTCAAATGATCTTTCTACCTTGGCTCCCCAAAGTGCTGGGATTACAGAAATGTGCCACTGTGCCCCGCCCATTCCTACCTTTATTCAAGCACAGTATGCTGTGATTTGGTTTTTGTTGGTCTCCCTCACTAGATTGTAAGCTGCTTTAAGACAGGGGCTTTCTTCTCTTAATGTGCAGCACATACCAGTGTCTGACCCCATCTGTCTTTTTTTTTTTTTTTTTTTGAGATGCAGTCTCACTCTGTCATCCAGGCTGGAGTGCAGTGACATGATCTCAGCTCACCTGCAACCTCCACCTCCTGGGTTCAAGCAATTCTCCTGCCTCAGCTTCCCAAGTAGCTGGAATTACAGACACCCGTCACCATGCCCGGCTAATTTTTTTTTGTATTTTTAGTAGAGATGGGGTTTCACCCTGTTGGCCAGGTTGGTCTCGAACTCCTGACCTCAAGTATCTGCCTGCCTCGGCCTCTCAAAATGCAGGGATTACAGGCGTGAGGCACCGCACCCAGCCAGCCTACTTGTTTGTTGACTAAAGTGAACGGAGTTACACCTGGCACCTTACTGGGTCACTTACCTGACCTGGCCACTCTTTTTAAACAAGTGCTGGAGTGAGAGGACACTATACCTCCTGCCTTCATTACCACTTTTGCTTATGAATTTTCCTACTTAGGAATAAATACACTGTCAAATGGTTTATTAATCATCATTCCCATATATGTTTTAAAAAGTGTGAACTTCAGGCTACTAATATATGTCCAAGTTACTAATATGTACTTATATAACTTTTACGTAATTCTTCCCCAAATTTGGGGTAGCTTTTAAAATTAAGGCAAAATATTAGATTGAAACTGTAGGTATTGTAAGGAGATCAGAAACTATTTAAGGAAAGACACAAGGAAGCTGGGAGGGAGGCAGGAGGCACACAAAGTGGCTCTGAGTTCCTGGTAGGGAGGCCGGGAAGGGGAACAGATAGGACTCATTTGTCTGATAAAATGAACCATAAAGTTTGAAGATACAAACTTTTACTTGCACTAAATTCTGAGAAAAATTTATTACAGGGATTCTTATATAGAAACAATGGATATGTAATTGATAATACCTTCAGTTGTAATTTTCAGAAAACATGGAAATGTTATTCACATGGCTGTCTCTTTGCTAAAAGCAAAGAACTAATACATTTATCCAGAAATACTGACTTATGGGATCCAGTTTGATACAGAAGTAAAAGTTGGACGGCTGGGCGTGGTGGCTCACCCTTTAATCCTCGCACTTTGGGAGGCTGAGGTGGGTGGATTGCCTGAGCTCAGGAGTTCGAGACCAGCGTGGGCATCATGGTGAGACTCCATCCATCTCTACAAGAACTACAAAAATTAGCTGGGCGTCATGGTATGTGCCTGTAGTCCCTGTTACTCCAGAGGCTGAGTCAGGAGAATTGCTCGAACTCTGGGAGGTAGATGTTGCCGTAAGCCAAGATCACGCCACTGCACCCTAGCCTGGGCGACAGAGCGAGACTCTGTCTCCAAAAAAAAAAAAAAAGTTGGAGAACCAAGAGAAATTGACTAACGAAACAGCCCTTAGGCTGTCTCTTGTGTTAGTTGTTAAACTGTTGACAAGAGTGTGGGCAGCAGCCTACTCATGACCTCACTAAAGAGGACCCAAAGGGTACATGTTACGTTGTTGACTGGAGATGAGAAAGCTTCAGATTCCAGAAGATGGCAAAGTTGATGATCTTCTACAAGGGAGGACTGCTACAGTCTCACCCGGATTGAGGGCCAAATCACTCGTCCGGAGGTTGAGGGCAGCCACATCTGCAAACAGAACTGGGAGTGGACGGCACACACTTTAACACGTGAAGCTGGGTGTGGGAGAGGCCATTTCTCACTGTTACTTTCATTACCTATTCTGGAAGTGAGATTTCAGGCCGACCAGAAAGCTGTGTGTGCCCAAATCACTCCAGTGTTTCTCATAGGAAAACTTGTACACCTTAATGCCCCAAAGAAGTTGGTGGGATTGAAACAAAGATAAAATAGTAAAACTGTAGGTATTAAAAAAGAGGTTATAAAATATTTAGGGAAAGAGAAAGGATAATTTGACCAGGAAGCTGGGGTACTGTGGTGAGCTGGCGCTTATCTCACAGGGTCGTTATGAGGATTAACCGAGATAATTCGTGGAAAGCAATTTGCCTATTGTCCAGGACACAGATAAATATTAATCTCCTTTACTGTTTCCTTTTCTGTAGGCAACAGGTAACCACTGAAGCTTTTTTTTTTCAGATGGAGTTTCGCTCTTTTAGGCCAGGCTGGAGTGCAATGGCAAGATCTTGGCTCACTGCAACCTCCAGCTCTGGGTTCAAGTGATTCTCCTGCCTCAGCCTCCCAAGTAGCTGGGATTACAGTCACCTGCCACCATGCCCAGCTGATTTTTGTAGTTTTAGTAGAGATGGGGTTTTACCATGTTGGCCAGGTTGGTCTTGAACTTCTGACCTCAGGTGATCCGCCCACCTCTGCCTCCCAAGGTGCTGGGATTAGTCATGAGCCACTGTGCCTGGCCCACTGAAGCTTTTTAAGAGGCAATGAAATGGTCAGAATTCTGTTTAAGGAAAATTATAGGTTCAGTGATAACAGAAGAAGCAATTTGAAGTTTAAAGACATTTACATTTGAGTTGGCAACAACTTTGGGTTCCAAGTTGTTTTAAGCCACTTAAGAGGCTTAAAACATTCATATGCAAATCTCTGAACCCAAGAAAATAAATTCCTCTTAACCCTAGGCCTGGCCGTTAGGAAAATCTTTTTCTGAGCCAAAGAATCTCATACTTTTAGGTTTACACTTTAAGACATTTTCTCAGGATTAATTGTAAATTCCTTAGAGGCAAAAATAGTCATTTACTTTTATTCTTATTTCCATAGAAACTAATAGAACTGGACAAGAAGCAAGACTTAGGTTTAATTGTGTGCAGACTTTATTTCAAGTGGTTTTCCTTGTCTTAACAAGCTAGGCAGAATTTGTCAGCATTGTGTTATGTAGAATAGGACCTGGTTAAAACAGAAAACTATGTTGAGAAAAATGCCACCTCCTCTAAAGCAATGTGAATGGTAGTGGTTATTCCCTCAAATGAGTCTTTTTGGAATATGAGAACTCATTCCAGTGAAGCTATCATTGCCGAAAACATTTTTGGATCTTCTTTTCTTTTGTGGAAAGAAAGATTACGGTAAGATGAAAAGGATGTACTCAGGTGCCCTGGCCTCACTGGGGTTTGATCACATCTCCTCTACTTAGAAGTGATGTGGCCTTCAGCAAAGGAGTCTGGTATCTCGACTCTAAAAGGGGGATCTCAGATGCCATGGCTCATGCCTGTAATCCCAGCACTTTGGGAAGCCAAGGCAGGTGGATCACTTCAGGCCAGGAATTTGAGACCAGCCTGGCTAACATGGTGAAACCCTGTCTCCACTAAAAATATAAAAATTAGCCAGGTGTGGTGGCACATGCCTGTAGTCCCAGCTATTCAGGAAGCTGAGGCAGGAGAATCACTTGAACCTGGGCTTGAACCCGGGAGGCGGAGGTTGCAGTGAGCCGAGATCATGCCATTGCACTCCAGCCTGGGTGACAGAGTGAGACTCCGTCTCAAAAAAAAAAAAAAAAAAAGAATCTCATATATATACACATATATTTGAGACAGAGTCTTGCTCTGTCACTTAGACTGGATTGCAGTGGTGCAATCATAGCTCACTGCAGCCTCAACCTCTTGGGCTCAAGCAATCCTCCTATCTCAGCCTCTCGAATAGCTGGGACTACAGATGCACATCAGCAAGCCAGGTTGTTTTATTCTTTGTAGAGACAGTCTCTCACTATGTTGCCCAGGCTGGTCTGGAACTCCTGGGCTCAAGTGATCCTCCCACCTTGGCCTCCCAAAATTGCTGGGATTACAGGTGTAAGCCACCAAGCCTGGGCCAGTACATCTCTTTGTACACCAGTAGTTGTTTCTTAGCCATGGAATGAATACGATTTTTCGGAAATAGCCAAGCTATTTGAAACCAAATCTGTTAAATAAGTACAGAATAGTGATTTTGCTTTTTTAAAAAACAAAGGTTTTTTGGACAATATAACGAGAGGGCTTTCATAGCTAGTTGATTAGATACATGAGAAAAATCAGTTCTTACAGAATTCTAAATGGGATATTTGGTTTCCCAAGATAAATTACTTAAAGGACACTATATGAAGAATTGACATATGATGTGTTTGCTTAAAAATGCACTCTGCAGCTGGGTGTGGTGGCTCATACCTGTAATCCCACCACTTGGGGAGGCCGAGGCACGCAGATCACTTGCGGTGAGGAGTTCAAAACCAGGCTGGCCAACATGGTGAAACCCCATCTCTACTAAAAATGCAAAAATTAGCTGGGTGTCGTGGCATGCACCTGTAATCCCAGCTACTTGGGAGGCTGAGGCAGGAGAATCGCTTGAACTCAGGAGGCAGAGGTTGCAGTGAGCTGAGATTGTACCACTGCACTCCAGCCAGGGCGACATCTCAAAAAAAAAACCAAAAAAAAAAAAAACACCAAAGCACTCTGCAAGCTTACTGGCTAACTCTTGTACATTGCAGCTGGGAAAGTTTGATGCCTCTGAGGGCGATGCCAAAGCCAGGCGGGCTGCTGCGGCATGAGCATGGAGTAAACGCATCAAACTTCATCACAGATGACGGATGATGACTGCGGCAGGAAAACCCACACAGGGACCTGCAAGCACGTCTCAGGGAGAGCTGTCTTACTAGGGGCAAACTTATGGTAAAGGATGATGCCATCATTTGATAAAATGTTCTGTCATGCTTTTAGCGGCGAGTTTTTAACAAGAAAGCAAAACACTCACCATGAACCAAATGTTAACATCGATGTCAACCAAGTCACATCATTTCCTGTTCCACTTGGTTTTGAAATTCAACTTCTCCTTTATTTAAAAATGACATATCAAAACCAGTCTTCTTGAAGAGGTAACTTAGGAAAAGGAGCAATTTACTGTGGCTTTAGAGGATGTAAAGGGCTTCGTGCAGTCGGACACGTACAGGGCAGCAGCTGGAGGCACGAAGACATAGGGCCATCACTCAATGTGGTCCCCGGGCCAGCAGCAGCTGCACAACGTGGAGCTCCTTAGAAAGGCAGGATCCTGGACCTCACCCTGTTTCAGAACCCACATCTTTTTTTTTTTCTTAATTTGCAAAAATTTATTCATATATAAATGTGCAATGTCAATAATATGACCAATTAGGTTTGTTCTTGAAACATTTTCAATTGAACAGGAATTAAGTGCTTTTGAAAAGTGACAAAATGATCATACAGTGAAGATGTCTCTTTATATAACAGGTATAAATCAGGTACTAACTCTTGATTTTACTCTGAATTAACTATGACATACTAAACGAACTTGGGCTTCCGGCAGAACCTACATCTTAAGGCGAGCTCCAGGGGATGGGTAAGCACATTAAGGCTTAGGAAGCACTGTTCTAGGTAACAGCTCAGGTCTCTGGGCTTAGCACTACAGGGAGAATGTGACTAGGAAATGGAGACTTGGGTTCTGATCTCAGGCTTACCACTAAATACTTGCTGTTTCCCATTAGCCCTGCCTGCTTCTCAGGACTGTGGAAGACCAAATGGGATCCTTATTAACAAGGTTCTGTAAGATCTGGGCCCAGCCTGTCTCAGACCTTATCCTGTACTACTTTCTATTTTGAGTTGGGCTTTGTAGCCAGGCTGACCTCAAGCAGAGCTTGTTTCTGCCTCAGGGCCTTTGCACAGGCTGTCTTCTCTGCCTGGAACACCCTCTCTTTTGACCTCTACACTGCAGTTGCCTCCTGTTAATCAGATCTCAGCCTAAATGTTGTCTCTCCAGTGAGACCCTCCCAGACCACCCAGTCCAGTGTCCCCGGTAAGTCTAACTCTTTAACTCTCTGCAAGCACTTCTCACTCCATCCAAGCAGGGACTGAATGTCTTACTCCTGGTTCAAGGCACTGGTGCCTTGAACTATGCCTGGCACACTGTGTGCTCAACGCACATTTGTTTAATGAGTCGCTTAAGGCGGTAAAGACACTGGAAAAAACAAGGGACTGCATGAGTATCAAATACCTTTGTCAAGAAATAAAACCTCCCCAAGCCGTGTGCGGTGACTCAATTCCAGCACTTTGGGAGGCTGAGGTGGGTGGATCACCTGGGGTCAGGAGCTCGAGACCAGCCTGGCCAACATGGGAAACCCCATCTCGACTAAAAATACAAAAAATTAGCCGGGTGTGGTGATGTGCATTAGCTACTCAGGAGGCTGGGGCAAGAGAATCTCTTGAACCTGGGAGGTGGAGGTTGCAGTGAGCCGAGATCATGTCACTGCCACTCCAGCCTGGGCAACAAGAGGGAAACTCTGTCTCAAAAAACAAAAAAGAAAAAAAAAAACAAAAAACACCTCCCTTGCCTTCCCCTACTGATTTCTCTTGGAAATGACAGCAATGTTACCCTGATTACTCTCGCAGCCCATATCCTGCAAATGGAAATCTGCCAACTTCATCCAGGAAGAAAAGATGGAATGCAGGGTTTTTTTTTATCGCATTTCAAGGAACGATCATTCATTCACTGCCTATACATCCTTCCTTCCAGCATCACTGTAAAACTCTGCATGCATATTAGGTTAATTTCATCCATTCCTCTTGAAAAAGTGAAGGACTTAAACCAGAAAAGTGGCCACAGAGGTCACAATACAGGATGGTTAACGTCACTCTGTTAACAGTGCCTTGGCCAAGGACAGCCAGATGGCCCGGAGGCTGGCCTGGCAAAGCCGCTGGAGAGTTGGGGAGGGCTGCGGGTTAACAGCAGGGAGCACATACTTCATTAGACTACAAGCCGGGAGCCGTCCAGAGGTGCCTTCTGCCACAGAATGGAAATTTAATAATGGTTTATTGGTTTAGTTGTGATTTTCAGTTAAGCATGACAGAAATTGGTTTTAAGTCCAATATTAGAGGTTCTAAAATGTTAGTTCACACAGTCTAATAATGTATGACGGGAGAAGGCCACAGCTGTTTTCTTTAATCTATTTACAATCTTCCCAGCAGAAAGGCTAAATGAACTCTCATACCATTATCAGGTCAGGGCTAAATGCAGCCCCGATCACAGGCAGTGATGCCTTCTTATGAACTACCTCTGCCTGACTTTCCTTAGCTCAGAAAATACTACAAAGGGAAAAGGCGTGCTGAGAGCCTCTGCTGCTCCGCCAAGCATACAGAATAAACAGAGCAATGGCCCCATCTACTGACACAGGCTAAAGCAGCACACAGGACGTGCGGCAACACAAACAATCCTGCCTCAAGCTCCTCTTCACGCCTGTGACCCACAGCACTGCTGAGGAATGTCTGATGCCTAGTGAACTACTTTATTATTGTCCTCAGGCACAAGGTAATACGAGGGGTTTCTAGTATTTTCTCTAGGGTTCCAGGTCTTCATGCCTGTGTATGCCTTTTTTTTTTTTTTTTTTTTTTTTGGGGGGGGGTCTTGATCTTTTGCCCAGGCTAGAATGCAATGGCACGATCTTGGCTCACTGCAAGCTCTGCCTCCCGGGTTCATGCCATTCTCCTGCCTCAGCCTCCCGAGTAGCTGGGACTACAGGGCCTGCCACCATGCCTGGCTAATTTTTTGTATTTTTAGTAGAGATGGGGTTTCACCGTGTTAGCCAGGATGGTCTTGATCCCCTGACCTCATGAGTTTATACCTAGTTTTTTTTTTTTTCCGAGACAGTCTCGCTCTGTCACCCAGGCTAGAGTGCAATGGCACGATCTCGGCTCACTGCGATCTCCTGCTCCCAGGTTTAAGTGATCCTCCTGCCCCAGCCTCTCGAGAAGCTGGGATTACAGGTGCACACCACCACACCCGGCTAATTTTTTTGTATTTTTAGTACAGATGGGGTTTCATCATGTTGGTCAGGTTGGTCTCGAACTCCTGACCTCATGATCCGCCTGCCTCGGCCCCCCACAGTGCTGGGATTACAGGTGTGAGCCACCATGCCTGGCTGTTTATGCCTAGTTTTAAATTAGCTGGACAGCTCCAGATGCAACCAGAGGTGCAATGGTTTTGTATCGGATCAAGTGCTGTGAGCCCTTTTCCAGGTCAATCACGTAGTCCCTGAAAAAGAAGGAAACATATTCTCCTGTAGAGCTCGGCTGGCCCTCCATTGGGAGGAATGTGCCCACTGTGAAAGACGCACGCCACTCACCTCTGCTCATCTGTGTCTGGTTCTACCAGTATGTTTTCTTGTCGTTCTCTCACTCTCAGAAACACGTAAGAATCTAGATCTGGTTTGGGAACTGCCAGGAAAATAATAATGTGATCAGGAAATGCTCGGCCAACAAAGTCAACCAAGGAAAAGTTGCTGGGAGGTATGGCACACTCAGGGTTTAGATAGGAGTCCAGCCCTTTCCTATTCTTCTAAGATGCAGACAGAGTGGCTGACCAGGGAGGGAACTGGACACGGATTGGGCCTTTTGTGTTCCTCAGGCAGCCTCAGCAAAATGACCAATTCAGGGTTTCATAAGTCTGATATGGGTCTGACTTGCAGCTGGTGTTATGGGCTACACTGTGTCCCTGCAAAATTCATATGTTGAAGCCCTAACCCCCAATACTTCAGCATGGGATTGTATTCGGAAACAGGGCTTTTAAAGAGGCAATTAAGTGAAAGTGTGGGCCCTAATCCAATCTGACTGGTGTCTTATAAGTAGAGAATAGGCCAGGCAGTGGCTCATGCCTGTGATCCCAGCATTTTGAGAGGCTGAGGCTGGAGGATCAATTGAGGCCAGGAGTTTGAGACCAACCTAGAAAACAATAGCAATACTGTCTCCACAAAAAAATTTTTAAAATAATAGCCAAGCATGGTGGCACATGCCTGTAGTTCCAGCTACTTGGGAGGCTGAGGTGGGAGGATCACTTGAGCCCAGCAGTTCAAGGCTGCAGTGAGCTATGACAGCATCAAAGTACTCTAGCCAGGGCAACAAAGCAAGACCTTGTCTCAAAAAATAAAAAAACAAACAAAAAAAAGGGCGGCGGGAGGGAGGGGATTAGGACACAGAGACTGGGATTAGTGATCTTACGGAAGTAGCCTGAGAGTCTGCTTGCCCCTTGCCCTTTGCCCCTTCCCTTCTCTGTGGCGACATACGGAAGGCGCCATCGATGAGGAACAGGCCCATGGCAGATACTGAACCTGTCGGGGCCTGGATCCTGGACTTCCCGGCCTCCAGAACTGTGAGTAGCCCAAAGGGACTAAGACCTTGTTCCACCACCACAGGGGTGGCCGTGTGGCCCCCAGCCCCAGCACAGGCTGGGCAGAGATGAATTTCCAGGGCTTGGGTGCACTGGAGCTCGTGGCCTTGGAACACTAAGCTCAGCTTGTAGACAAGGCGGGCTCCAGACTCCTGGAGGGCATTTGATTTGGTGTGGCAATTTTGCCTGAGGCAGTCTTGCTTGGATCTGGCGCACTGTGAAACACTGAGGAACATGGGCTTTATCCTGTAAGCCAGGGGCCCCCGGTGGGTTGATCCACGGTTAAGGGCTCTACCTATACCTCCCTTTCCTTGCTCAGCAGCCCTCAGGAGCCGGTGCAAAGAGGCCCGTGGAGGGGCTCCGGCCAAGCTGCCCTTCCCCGGCTTCCCTCCCTCGTCTTTCCATACCCTGCAACCTGCTCCCTCTTCCAAGGCCACAGGGACTCAGTGGAGGTCTCCCTAGCCTCCTGTTTCAGCCCTCCCCTCCAGCTAGGCGGGCCCTGCGCATTCTGGGACCTGTGAGGAAGAGACCGCCAGCCCCTCAGAGCAGGGGCAATGTTGGCGTGGGCTCTGCAGCACTGGTACTCGGGGCTGCCAGCACCTCGCAGAGGCTCAGCAGATGGCTAGCTACTGAAGGCGAACGCAGCTCCATGCCCGAGTCTACAAGCACCAGTGCAGTCACGGGGCTCAGCCCACCCCAGGGAACACGGAAGCAATGCTCAAATGACTACCATTGGATCTGCTTTCTGGTTTTTTTTTGGATTTTAGCCAGAACCCTTCCTCTCCTTTCTGTTTATCTACATACTTATTTTCCCATATTTGGGTAAAAACAGTGAAGAGAGGATCCTACCCTGGGACACCTGAGGATGGGTGGGCCACCTGCAGGGAGAATGTCCTGTTTACCTGCCCGAAAGAGGTCCACCTTCTGTAAGTTAGGGGGCATGTGCTTCAAGGCGACATTTTTCAGATAGGTCTCTGTGTTCACCATGAACCTGAAAGACATGGATTCAAACTGCTGTGGTGTGCACAGCTGATGGACGTCCAAGGTTAGCAGGCGGCAGCGCACAGCCCTCGAGGACAGGCCTCATGCTGAACCAGTCAGGTGCCCCATGCCGACAGCTCACTCACTCACTCTCTGGCAAAGGCCAACTCTTCCGGGGAGAGGCTGGAAGGCTCCCCCTCGGGCCGGGTTTTCTCCTTCTCAAGGACATGAGGGAAAAACTTCTCTATCTGTGTGGATAAAGCAAAATCTTCATGAAAACTTCGGTAAAAGTCAAAGACAAGGATGTGGTTAATATAAAGAGGGTTTACACAACTCTCCCGAGGAAGGACGTGTGGTCTGGAGGTGGGACAGTGTGGGTAGAGAGGCACACCATAAGACACGGAACAACATCTCTGAGACACCCTTGCAGGCAAGCTGTGGACGTGGGGCTGGGGGACAGCTTGGATTGGGAGACTCCTAAGTGGCTGAACAAAGAATGCTGACTCAATGGGTAGATGTCAAACTGTAAGGAAGTCTTTGGTGAGAGATCCTTAACACAGTCTAATTAATATTCACATAAAGTTTTTTTTTTTTTTTTTGAGATGGAATCTCATTGTGTTGCCTAGGCTGGAGTGCAGTGGTACGATCTTGGCTCACTGCAACCTCCACCTCTCGGGTTCAAGTGATTCTCCTGCCTCAGCCTCCTGAGTAGCTGGGATTACAGGCGCCCACCACCACACCCAGCTGATTTTTGCATTTTTAGAGATGGGGTTTCACCATGTTGTCCAGGCTGGTCTTGAACTCCTAACCTCAGGTGATCCACCTGCCTTGGCCTCCCAAAGTGCTGGGATTACAGGCATGAGCCACTGCCCCTTGGCTGGTCATCACCAGCTTTTGGTCATCAAAAACCTTATGTGGGCCAGGCACAGTAGCTCATGCCTGTAATCCCAGCACTTTGGGAGGCTGAGGTGGGGGTGGATCACCTGAGCTCAGGAGTTCGAGATCAGCCTGGCCAACATGGTGAAACCCTGTCTCTTCTAAAAATCAGGCGGGCATGGTGGCAGGGGCATGTAATCCCAGCTACTTGGAAGGCTGAGGCAACAGAATCACTTGAACCCAGGAGGGGAAGGTTGCAGTGAGCTGAGATCGCACCACTGCACTCCAGCCTGAGCAACAGAGCGAGACTCCGTCAAAAACCAAAACAAAACAAAACAAAACACACACAACCCAGCAAATAAAAAAACAAGGGGGCTGATGACATAAAGTATTAAGAGACAGCTAATACATTAGGTGACAAGATCAGGATCCAGAGACAAGGGAAATGGCCCAGTTTAATAAGATAAAGTTTAAGAGGAATAAGTATCAAGCCCTACACTTAAGGAGCCAAAACCTAAGCCGTGCAAGTAGAGGACAATGACTGGATGGGATAATTATCATATTAAAAGGGGTTAGCGTCCATGTGAGTGAAGAATGAGCTCAGGCAGCGTACCTGTCAATATGCTAATGTGATAAATATGCTAATGTGATGTGGTTGGCATTACTACCAGCTTAATAATCAGAATAAGAGAAATGATCAGGCTGTTTTTCACAAACTTGGTCAAACTACAACTGGGATACTGTGTTTAGTTTTAGATAGTGTAACTTAAGAAGGATAAAGACAAACAAGAACCCTTTTAGAGACCAGGAGAGTAAATGGTTTGAATGGCTAAAATGTGTGCCTGAGAGAAGACTTCGAGGAGACTGTGGGCAGTCTTCAGATAGCTGAAGCATTCTCGTGTAGAAGAGATAATTTATTTTATTTGTAATAACTAAAGAGACACATAGAACCAAATGAAATGTCAAGGAAGTAGGAATTTCTCAGGGTTATAAAATAGGAATGTTTTGCAATCTCTTTTCCTTTCTTTTTTTTTTTTTGAGGCAGAGTCTCGCTCTGTCACCCAGGCTGGAGTGCAGTGGCACGATCTCAGCTTACTGCAACCTCCACCTGCTGGGTTCAAGCAATTCTCCTGTCTCAGCCTCCAGAGTAGCTGGGACTACAGGTGCCTGCCACCGCGCCCGGCTAATTTTTTTATTTTTAGTAGAGATGGGGTTTCACCTTGTTGGTCAGGCTGGTCTCAAACTCTCCTGACCTCAGGTGATCCACCCTCCTCAGCCTCCCAGTGCTGGGATTACAGGCGTGAGCCACCATACCTAGCCTGCAATTTCATTTTTGTAAGTTAGATAGCCACAAAGCTGTAGGCGAATGTAAGTCATCCTGGTTCATTTGACATTGACGCTGGCCATCTGACAGGCAAAATAATTTTGGAAACAAGTTCTCCTCTAGTCAGCATTCCCTATTCACCAACGCCAACGACTCTCCCTTCAGCACCGCCATGCTGTAATGCAAGGGGGCACCATTCACTCAGCAGGTGAACAGACTAAAAATGTGTGCGGTGTTCCCGCAGTGGGCAACACATGCCTCTCTGTGCTTCTGCGGAGCAATCTCTCGCTCTCTTTACACTTTAGCTACACTGATATTGGGCTCTCAGCAGTGTCTTCAGGTCCTGCACCCTCCTGGGCCCCAGTCCAAGTTCTCCCCAGGACATTCAGTCTGCTTTACAGACTGCGCTGTCTCACTGTCTCAATGCCTCCAGGTATCTCCACGTCAAACCTTCATGAGGCGACACCGCAAGTAGCTGCTGAGGACGTAGCGGATCCTCTCCATCTCCATTTGGTGGATGCTGACCTTCAGGTCCTCCCTTTTGGCTCTCCTGAGATTTTCTTCCTATTAAATGAGAAACTAAGGTTTATAAAAAACATGATGTTCAACCATCATCATTGGCAACGTTGAGGACCCAGACTATGTTTCAGTCCAAGGAAAACAAAAATATCATGTGAGTTTTCATTTTATTTTATCATTGTATAAAGTGCAAACAATAGTCATTTACTTTTAGAAAATGACCATTTGAATAGAATATGTTCAGCCAGAGGGTTCCAGAAGAACTCCAGTCCGATTGTAAGGGAGATAACACAGCACACAGAATAAACTTCCATCGGGCCTAAAAAGCAGTATTAAAACACCAGCTGAGAAACTGTGAAATATCCACATTTCACAGCTTCTCTGAAGTTGACAACGATTTAGACTTAGATAATCTAGGCCAGGGACCACAAACTCAAAATGTCTGCAGGGGCCAGGTTAGGAGGCTACAAGAGAAGGGTGGGTAGTCAGGGACTGTGGGGAGCAGGGAGTACATGGATGGGCAGCTCTCATAGGACTGCTCTGGTCAACTGTTCTCATGCAGAAATGCAGGATTTTAGACTTTTCATGGGAAGCCAATATCCAGATATTTACAAGAACTCTCAAGCTTGATAAACATAGATAACTAATTCAACGTTTTTTTTAAAGAACTGGACTGTGGGTTGGAGCCAAACAAAACAGATTTGCTATCAGACCGCAAGCTCTCAGTGTGCTCATCAAATGCTTTTACCTTTCTGCTCCTTTGTCAGCCCAAGACAAGCGACTCTTACCATGTGCTCCAGCTGTTCCATGACACATTCTACAATCTCAGGTTTGCTCTCCAGCAGCTCAGGGGCAAACTTTTCATTCATCCAGGCCTAAAAGACAAATGCCAGAAAAACCAAGCATCATCCACCACAGAGCTAAACAACCTTGTGAGTCAGCCCAAGTCCCACAAAAACCAGGGACGGTGCAGGCGAGAAAACTGTCTGCCCACCAACTGGAAACACTGAAGCTGTTTTGAAGACAAACTACGTTTAGCAATTGCTTTCTCATGTCCTGTTTTAGTTGGGAGGATATGTTCATAACCTTCTATTCAACTGACACTCACACAAACCCTTGCTTACTTCAGTTAGTATGACGCCTGGTGCTGAGAGTGACACCACCTGGTGTTCAAACCGTGGCTTTGCCAGGCAGCCCAGGCACACTGTTACTCCACCAGCTCCTTCCTCCCAGGGAGCACCACCCCATGTCTATTTAGAGAGAAAGCAACAACCCACCAATCCACACAGCTCTTCATTCCTGAAGCTCAGAGCACTTCACAAATGTTTTTAATTCATCATCATATCGCAGAGAAAATGGATATAGTTATCCTCATCTGATTGAAAAAATACAGATTGAGTAATTTACTAATGGCCCCAAAGTATACAGGATCATAATAGAAACAGGCGCTCATCTATTATGGAGTTTCGGAGCCAGAGGTTAAAGCTCTAATTTATGACTCAGGCCCAGCTGTTTGGTTCATTTTAGAGACTTCTAAGGCTTAGAGAACTGAAATATCCCTAAGTGACTGACGAAAGCTACACTTATCTTTCAATTACAGGAAATGTAGTTTTAGCATAGCTCAGAATTATATGCTGACCAGGCTCAACTTATTTTTTTCTGATGTCCTTGAGTGTCTGCTTCTCTCCATGATCACCATCAAGACACATTACCAAATGCTGGGCATGGCCACTGTCATAAGTGTTTGTGCAGAGCCTGAGCATCTGCAACAGTTCTGCAGACTGAAACAAACAAACAAAACCCTGCATAATGCATGGGAAAACATCGTATTTTCTGACGGGCTTATTAGGAGCAGTATTTCTTTTTGACTGATTTTTATTAAATACTGAATAATTTTTATTTATTTATTTTTGAGGGACAGTCTCACTCTATTGCCCAGGCTGGGGAGCAGAGGCATGATCCCAGCTCCCTGCAACCTCTGCCTCTCAGGTTCAAGCGATTCTCCTGCCTCAGCCTTCCAAGTAGCTGGAATTACAGGCATGTGCCACCATGCCCAGCTAATTTTTGTGTTTTTATTAGAGACAGGGTTTCACCATGTTGGCCAGGCTGGTCTTGAACTCCTGACCTCAAGTGACCCACCTGCCTTGGCCTCTCAAAGTGCTGGGGTTACAGGTGTGAGCCACTGAGCCCAGCCAAATATTGAATAATTTTTAAAACTAGAAGAACAAGCTGGGCGTGGTGGCTCATGCCTGTAATCCCAGCGCTTTGGGAGGCCGAGGCGGGAGGATCATGAGGTCAGGAGATCAAAACATCCTGGCTAACCTGGTGAAACCCCGTTTCTACTGAAAATACAAAAAATTAGCCGGGCTTGGCACGCCTGTAATTCCAGCTACTTGGGAGGCTGAGGCAGGAGAATTGCTTGAATCTGGGAGGCAGAGGTTGCAGTGAGCAGAGATCGCGCCACTGCCCTCCAGCCAGGGCAACAGAGCAAGACTCCGTCTCAAAAACAAACAAACAAACAAACTACGAGAACAATGACAAGTCCCTGTGTGTCCCTACCTCCTCAGAGGTAATCACTAGCTTGAATTTCGTGTTGAATTTCCTTTATGGTTTCACTACATTTGTTCATATCTCTATAGAATACCTCTCAACTGTTCATGACAGGATATTCAAAGAAAGTGATAGTGCTTGTCTGGTACACTGGGGTACCATTGGGGACCACTTCATTTATATTATGAAATTATGATGATAAAGTATAAAACATTAGGTGGAAGTTTATATTAGTATAAAACTTTCATATAAATCTTTCCAAAATTTTTACTGAGAAACTTGTATCAAAATCCAATCTTTTTTTTTTTTTTTTTTTTTTATAAATCAGTTTTTACACTTGAAATGGCTACATCTGGTTTCTGGTCACACAGTGGCACGATAATGGCTCACTGCATCCTTGACCTCCCAGGCTTAAGTGATCCTCCTGCCTCAGCATCCAGAGTAGCTGGGACTACAGGCACATACCACAAAGCCTGGCTAATTTTTAAATTTTTTAAATAAAGATGGGGTTTTACCATGTTGCCTATGGTGGTCTTCGAACTCCTGGCCTCAAGACATCCCCCTGTATCAGCCTCCAGAAGTGCTGGGATTACAGGCTTGAACCACCGTGCCTAGCCCCTGATCAAAATTCTAAATACCAATCAGTTCATTATTGCTACAGGCTTAAGTGTGTCCCCTCTCAAAAATCTACCTAACTTCCAGGACCTCAGACTGTGACTATATTTGGAGATGGGGGCCTTTAAACAAGTGATTAAGTTGCCATAATCCAGTAAGACTGGTGTCCTGATAAGAGGTAATTTTAACACAGACACACACGAGAGGGAAGACCACGCAAGGACACAGGGAGAATATGGTCACCTACAAGCCTAAGGCAGAGGCCTGGGAAGAAGCCAACTATGCTGGCACTTTGACCTGAGCCTCTAGAATTAAGAAAATAAATTTCTATTTAAGCTACCCAGTCTTTGGGACTTTGCTCTGCAGCCATAGCAAACTAAAACAATCATTAAAATGAGCAAATCTGCACTACAGGTAATAACTTTTAAATCACTTTTTACAGGTATTAAAGGGTATCCTATATATGCTCCCAAAGCTGTTCTCATCAGTGGCCCTGTCAGGCTGTCCCTTTGGCTGTGTCACACAGCATAAGAGACAGGATCTGGCTGTGGCAGCCATGCAGGTGGTGGGTCACTTCCTTGGCTGCACTCAGGGCACTGCACTGGAACATCAGGCATGAGATGTTACTCTAGCTCAACCACCGGCAAGCCACAGCGGTGCCGTCAGACCCCCCGCCGCCCATCCTCTAGCTGCCTTTCAAGGACCCCAATGATGCTCACTTGAAAAAGCAACCAGCCTGGGGCTCTGGCTGTCCTGGAAGGTGCAGGGGTCCACACTGAGGCATCTGTGGCACAGCAGTGTGCCACATCACCCAAGGGTGGTGGCTCTGCCTTGAACAGTAATTTTGCAAGTTTGAACTTTACATAAAGTTTCTTTGGCAGCTCATATTTTATGGTTGTTATTGTTCTACATTATGCTCCTGTTATTCATGCTGTTTCCGGAGTTATTTTACTCATTTTCACTTCTATTTCCACTGTACATGGTATATTTTCTCAATGCTATTTATTTATGGTTATCTAGGTTATTTTCATTTTTAACTATTGCAAGCAATGTGTGAAAATATGGTAGATGTCTCCTAGAGTATATGCGGAAGTTTTCACTAGGTATGTACCTGGGGGTGGAATTACTGGACCACAGGTATGTGCACCTTCATCTTTACTAGACAATAACAAATTATTTTCCAAAGTGATTACACCTATTTACATCCCATGGCAGTATATAAGTGTGCAAATTGCTCTACTTTTTTTTTTTTTTTTGAGACGGAGTCTTGCTCTGTTGCCCAGGCTGCAGTGCAGTGGTGTGATCTCAGCTCACTGCAATCTCCACCTCCTGGGTTCAAGAGATTCTCCTGCCTCAACCTCCTGAGTAGCTGGGATTACAGGCGTGACAACACGCCCGGCTAATTTTTGTATTTTTAGTAGAGATGGGGTTTCGCCATGTTGGCCAGGATAGTCTTGAACTCCTGACTTCAGGTGATCTGCTCGACTCGGCCTCCCAAGGTGCTGGGATTACAGGTGTGAGCCACCGAACCTGGCCTGCCCTATATTCTTAATTTTTTTCTTTTTGGGATAAGATCTTGCTATGATCCTCAGGTTGGTCTCAAACTCCTGGGCTCAAACGAACCTCCCACTTTGGCCTCCTGAGTTGCTAGAACTACAGGCATGAGCCACTGCGCTCAGCTGCTCTACATTCTTGCCATACTTTACATTGCTCACGTTTTTCAGTTCTTCCAATCTGATAGATATGAAATGATATCTCATGATTTTAATTTTCATTTTCCTGATCACTAAAAAGGTTGAACATCTTTTTCATATGCTTATTGGCCATCTTGTTTTCTTCTTCTTCCAAGTATCAGTCTGTATTGGGTAGTCTGAAAGAGTTGTTTATGTACTGTGGATAATCATTTTGTGTCAGCTACATATTAACATTTTGCAAGTATCTTCTCCCAGCATGGTGGCCTGTCTTTTCACTCTAATCCAGAAGTACAAACAGGCAGGGCACAGTGATTCACACTTGTAATCCCAGCACTTTGGGAGGCGAAGGCAGGCAGATCACAAGGTCAGGAGTTTGAGACCAGCCTGGCCAACACAGCGAAACCCAATATAGTGAAACCCCATCTCTACTAAAAATACAAAAATTAGCCGGGCGTGGTGGTGCACGCCTATAGTCCCATCTACTCAGGAGGCTGAGGCAGGAGAATCACTTGAACCTGGGAGGCAGAGGTTGCACTGAACCAAGATCATGCCACTGCACTCCAGGAATGTATCCCTTTTTTCCTTTATGCTTTGTGCCTTTTGATTTTTGTTTAATGAACCCTTTCCTAATGAACAAGGAACTCTTATGCTGTTCCACAAACTAGGTCTGTGGGTGGATTTCAGGGGATCTGTGATGCCCTGGAAGTCATATGCAAAATTCTGCATGGGTGCATGTGTGCGTTATTCCGGGATGAAAGACCAGAGTTTTTACCAGTTTCTCAAAAAGGTCTGTGATATAAAAACAGATTAAGAATCAGTGCTAAATAGTGAGGATCATCATATAAGGTATAATTCAAAAATTATTTTAGTTCGGTTTTGGCATTCATGATATCATGTATGGCAGGGAAGAGTGAAGAATACTAAAGTCGCAAACATGAGAGAGCTCTGGAAAGGGGCAGTTAGAGCAAGAGGGTAAGGATAATTACTATGAACAGCTCACGTCTAGTGAGTGCTTACCACGTATCAGACAGCATGCTGAGTACACAATTATAATTCCACATTTAATCAACCCAAAACTCTAGGAAGGAGACACTATTATCATCTCAATTTTATTTTATTATTTTTTTGAGATGGAGTTTCACTCTTGTTGCCCAGGCTGCAGTGCAATGGTGGGACCTTTGCTCACTGCAACCTCTGCCTCCCGGGTTCAGGTGATTCTCCGTGCTCAGCCTCCTGAGTAGCTGGGATTAGAGGCATGCGCCACCACGCCCGGCTAATTTTTGTTTTTTAGTAGAGATGGGGTTTTATCATGTTGGTTATGCTGGTCTCGAACTCCTGGACCTCAGGTGATCCATTCACCTCAGCCTCCCAAAGTGCTGGGATTACAGGCTTGAGTCATTGTGCCCGGCCCTACTATCACCATTTTATAGTCAAGCAATGGCTTGAGACAAACTCCCCAACTTGCTTAACATCACGTAACAGAGTCGTGTCAGAGACAGATTTAAATCCACATAGTCTGAACTGTTACCAGAGCGTCATGAGATATAAGTGTAAAGAACACAGTTACTGGCACATGGGAAATATGCAATAAGTCAGAGCTATTATAACTAAAAGGAGAAATATTTCAGAAAGGATTTTAGATAAGCAGTGGACACATGGAGAGCAGATGACTCAAGAAAAAAACATGTGAGAAAAAGGAAGAATATGACCAGTTATCCCTTACGGGCATTTCAGCATTTTCTTGCTGAACAGGCATTCTCCAGGGAAACAGCAGATGTTCAAGGGACTAAGGTAAAGAAGTTAGCAGTCCCACCACACCTCTACAGTCCCTGAAAATATCACGTGGATCTTGCTCTGTGAACTGTTCACTGAATGTGCCCAAAGCTGTCTCTTACTGACCCCACTTGGGAATGCTGTGTTTGACATGATGAGGTCTCTAACAGAGGATGTCCTTCCTGCTTCCCGTTTCCACGTAGATGGTAAGATCCAGTCCCTGTTCTCCTGAAATAAGCCCTGAATTCCATTTCTTCATTTTGTGATCCCTGATATTCACAGATGAACTAAATAAAAAGGCTGACTGGAGCAAAGGGATTCGATCTGAGATGCTTACCTGCTCCAACCTTTCAATGAGCTCTGCAGGAGTTAGGACCACTTCCTCACTACCCCCATCAGAGTCCTGTCCCAGGAAATCCAGTTCTTCGGTCATCTTCTCTGAAACCAGGAACCTAATGAGAAGGAAAGAACCAATACTCTGCAATGCATTTTCTATTTCTTTGCAAGAATAGACATCTATCTGGAGAAGGGAAAGGTTTATTGCGGTTTCCTGCGGTTGTAGAGGCCCATTAGCAAGTGGTGAGAGAACGCAGGGACTCTAGTTTTCCAGTATCTGCCTCTTCCTCCAAGGCTCAGGTCAGGTATCCGTTTCTCAAACAATCCTCCCCTTTATTACTGCCCACCAGGAACTGACCACCTATCACATCATACAATCACTATTCATTTCTTTGACTTCCCAGCAGAGGTCCTGTTCCTCAGGGACGGGGTTCGTTTCAGTTCACATACGAATCGCGCCTCTGCTCAATGCCTGGCACTAAGCACTGGGGACGCAACGACTTGGGGAGCCCCTGCGCTCAGCACAGTGCTTGACTCCTAGCAGGCACTTAACATTGTTGGGAGCTGGCCGGGCTCACGCCTGTAATCCCAACACTTTGGGAAGCCGAGGCTGGAAGATACCTTGAGCCCAGGAGTTCGAGACCAGCCTGGGCAACATAGGGAGAGTCTGTCTTTATAAAAATAAAAATTGTTAGGAGGATTAATCAATGCTAATTTCCCAGAGCCACAAGGCCCGGCGACATTAGACCAGTCGGCGACTCCAAAGGCCTAAGGAAGTGGATGGCGGGGACGAGCAAAGTCCCCGGGGTCGCAGGGAAACTGCCAACATTCCCCTCCCCTTCTACCTCTCAGTGCCACCCACACAGGCCTTCCTTCGCCACAGAGGTCCCACTCGACGCTCACTCGGGGACCTGGGAGACAGCGAGGCAGTCCACAGCAGCAAGCGGTAAGGACGGGGAGTTCGTGGGGACGCAGTCGGGGAACCTGGAAGCAGGAAGACAGCGGAACAAACTGCTCAAGGCCTTCCGCAGATGAACCCGAGCCTCCAACTTCTCAGCTCCCGCGCTACTCTCGGAAACTTTCCGCCTAGGCAGGACGTCATCGCGCACGGGCGAGATTGACCAGTCAAGGCGCGGGGGCGAAGAGAGGGGCGGTCTTCTTGGGCCCGCCCACCCGAGGGGTGGGGACTGTCTTCGCGGCCGCTCGCAGTCCCAGCAACCCGTGGACACTAAGCGGCTGGAGGCTGGTCCGGGTGGACCCCGCCCACCTGGGTCGGCGGTTCGGGTCTGCGGTCCGGGTTGCACTACTCACGAGCGTCGGGAGGGGGCGCCCCGTACCGTGGCCAAGGGGAGTGGCGGTGTCCGCCCCGGGGGGTCCCACCCAGAAGTGTGCTGTTGAGAGCTGGCCGCAGCAGCCTCTTGGGTCGTCTCCACCCACAGCTCCCGTGGCTCTTTGGGTTCCTCCGTCTTTGCGGGGTTTCAGCTGTGGTCACTATGGTCGGTGCCTTCAGAATCTCCAGTACATTCCTTTTTATCTTTCTTGAGACAGGATCTTGCTCTGGTGCCCAGGCTGGAGTGCAGTGGCACCATCACAGCTCACTGCAACCTCTGCCTCCCGGGCTCAAGCGATCCTTCCACCTCAGCCTCTGGAGTAGCTGGGACCACAGGCCAGCGCCACCACGCCCAGTTACTTTTTAATTTTTTTTTTTTTTTTAATGTAACTATGAGGCCGGGCGCGGTGGCTCATGCCTGTAATCCCAGCACTTCGGGAGGCCGAGGCGGGTGGATCACGAGGTCAGGAGATCAAGACCATCCGCGCTAACTTGGTGAAACCCCGTCTCTACTAAAAATCCAAAAATAAAAAAAATTAGCCAGTAATCCCAGCTGCTCGGGAGAGTGAGGCAGGAGAATCACTTGAACCCGGGAGGCGGAGCTTGCAGTGAGCCGAGATCGCGCCATTGCACTCCAGCCTGGGCGACAGAGCGAGACTCTGTCTCAAAATAAAATAAAAATAAAAATAAAAATAAAATAAAATAAAATAAATAAAAAACTGTGGCGGGGTGGGGGAGAGGAGTTGTGTCTCCCTATGATGGCCAGGTTGGTCTCGAACTCAAGGACCCAAGTGATCCTTCCACCTCTGCCTCACAAAGTGGCTAGTGGTTTTTGAAGCCTGGGATCTGACGACCAGCAGCAACATCGCCTGGGACTCCGCGACAATGCAGATTCTCAGGGCCCACCCAGGCCCACTGAATCAGAAACACTGAGGGTATTTCACTAGACCCAGGCCCTCCCGGTGACCCTGACGCAGGTGAGGTTTGAGAATCACTGCTTTGGGGCAATGCTTTCAACTCAGCTTCTGGAGGGGAAAAGCAAAAAAACCCATGTCTGTATATTTATATATTTTTTCCATCTTTGTGTGATCCAGTTTTTCTTCTCTGAATTGCTGATTCTTTTCTCTTTGCTGTCCTGCATTTTCTGTGCAAAGCGTTGCTTCTGGCTTCCCTAAAAGTGTCTCTTCTCCATCAGTCTGAGGGCTCTTTGTGAGGCTGCCCTGTGATGTCATATTGATTGACTAGTAAAATGATTGGCTAGTATAGGATGATTGTACCTGCCTGATTACAATCCTGTTTTAAAAATGACAATAGAATAAGCTGAGTGAGAGAGTGGGCATCTTTACAAAGGGTGTGTAAGCTGGGGCGTATCAGCACGGGATTCCCAGAAGGAAGGGACATTTGAACTGGGTCTTACAAAATGAATTTTGTGAGTGGCAAATAAGTGGTCATTTCAAGGTCTGTTTCAACGCTATGTTTCAATGGTTTGGGCATCCCGTTGTTTTTGGTTTGGCAGAGTGTGTTTCCCAAACACAGCTGTTCTGACATGGATCTCACCCCACATACCCTTCTTACCATATGACACTGACACGCCTTCATCAAGAGGTGAGGTCTATGTTCTCATGTTTTATTTGTTTATTTAGAGACAGAGTCTCACTCTGTCACCCAGGCTGGAGTGCAGTGGGGCGGTCACAGCTCATTGCAGCCTTGACCTCCCTGGGCTCAGGTGATCCTCCTGCCTCGGCCCCCATGAGTAGCTGGGACTACAGGTGTGCACCACCATGCCTGGCTAATTTTTTTGTATTTTTAGTAGAGATGGGGTTTCATCATGTTGCTCAGGCTGGTCTTGAACTCAGGCTCAAGTGATCCGCTCACCTCAGCCTCCCAAAGTGCTGGGATTACAGGCATGAGCCACTGTGCCTGGCCCTGTTCTTGCCTTTTACATCAGGAAAGAGCTTTTTAACTGCTTTGACCAAGAGAATTTGGCAGAAGTGATGCTGCTTGGCTTCCAGGACTAGGTCATAAAAGGCAATGTGGCTCCCACTTGGCTCTTTTTTCTGGAGCCCTATCCCTTGAGAGCTGTGGGCTGATGTGGAAGAAGTCTGGCTAGCCTGCAGTTGCTGTGCAATAGAGTCCTTATGAAGATGCCAGGCAGAGATGGGGAGCCTTACTGGACGAACCCCAGAACCCCAGTTGTTCCATTCTCCAGATGTCTGGGTTGAATGAGCCTTCAGGTGATTCCAGCTCTGAGGCTTCAAACTGTCCCAGCTAAGATGAAGGGAGCAGAGATGAGCTTCTCTGCTGAGCCCTGCCCAAATGGCAGATTTGTGAGCAAAATAAGTATTGTTGTTGTTTTAGGCCCTATGTTTTGGAGTGGTTTGTTATGTAGCATTCGATGACTGAAACAGTGGTCTTTGAGCACAATCCTATTCTTCCATAATTCTCATTACCAAATAGCTTTTCAATGATGTTTATTAATATTCCTTAAGTGTTACAGATTTGAGTCCAAGCATAGATAACGTCTCTACACAAGTGCCGATTATGTACTTTATTGATTTAAAAACTTCCCTTCTCTGGGTCCAATCACCGTCTCCAATCTCCCCCGCTCCTCCACTGGAGAGCTAGAGCCCGGCTTCTGCTTCGTTACTTAATAGAGGTGTGACCTTAAATGAGTCACTTTGGATTTCAGTCACACCACCTTTTTGTTGTTGTTGTTGTTAGATGATGTTTTGCTTTTGTCCCTCAGGCTGAAGTCCAGTGGTGTGATCTTGGCTCACTGCAACCTGTGCCTCCCGAGTTCAAGCAATTCTCCTGCCTCAGCCTCCTGAGTAGCTGGGATTACAGGCATGTGCCACCGCACTTGGCTAATTTTTGTATTTTTAGTAGAGATGGGGTTTCATCATGTTGGCCAGGCTGGTCTTGAACTCTTGACCTCAAGTGATCTGCCCACCTAGGCCTCCCAAAGGGCTAGGATTACAAGAGTAGGATTACAGGAGTGAGCCACCACACCCAGCCATCAGTCATACCACCTTTTTTTTTTTCCACTCTGTCACCCAGGCTGAAGTGCAATGGCGTGATTGCAGCTCACTGCAATCTCCACCTTCCAGGTTCTCCTGCCTCAGCCTCCCCAGTAGCTGGGGCTACAGATGCGTGCCACCGCACCTGGTTAATTTTTGTATTTTTAGTAGAGATGAGGTTTTGCCATGGTCGCCAGGCTGGTCTCGAACTCCTGACCTCAAGTGATCCACCTGTCTCAGCCTCCCAAAGTGCTGGGATTACAGGAGTGATCTACCACGCCTGGCTAATCACACTACCTTTTACACAAGAATAATATGTGTCTGCCTGAAGACAGAGGGACAGACCAAAAAATTGAGGGACCCCTTTCACTTCTAAGATCTTTGATTACAACTAATATTCATTAGACAAAAACACTTCTAGAGGAAATAAGTTGGCAGAAAAATATTTCTACTATGTAGAGAAGGGTTATTAAAAGAAATGCCAAAGCAACACACAAACTTTCGGTGAAAGTGTTGATCATTTGGCACTGTAAAGTTCAGGAAGGTGGTAGAAAAGAGGTCTTCAGTTACATTATGCAGAATGAAGACAAAAATCAGGAACATCTGGTTGATGTGCACCCACTGTCAAGAAGTGTTTTAGAAATAATAAGATAGCCATATAAATGGAATGCAATTCATTAGAATGATCACAGATAAAAGAGGATTACATAGATTGTGATAGCAGGAGGATGAAGTTTGTGGACAGAATTTGCAGGCAAGCTTAGATGTTTTAAATTGCAAGATGAGCATACTAACATGAATTCAGACAAGTAAAACATGAAGTTACCTCGAAAGAGAAGGAAAAAGCTACTGCCCAAAGTGGAAGAGGAGGATACAGAAAATAGGATCCTATACAGCTGAAGAAAGTGACAAGCCACAGCAATTTCCAGATATTCTCAGTGAAGATGTTAATGGAAATTATAGACACAGCAAATAGAAACAGCCAAAATATTTGTGGGCAGCCATACATTATTATTATTATTATTATTATTGTTATTATTTATTACTTTTTTTGAGATGGAGTCTCCCTCTGTCGCCCAGGCTAGAGTACAGTGGCGCAATCTCAGTTCACTGCCAGCTCTGCCTCCCAGGTTCACATCATTCTCATGCCTCAGCCTTCCAAGTAGCTGGGACTACAGGCGCCTGCCACCATGCCCGACTAATCTTTTGTATTTTTAGTACAGATGGGGTTTCACTGTGTTAGCCAGGATAGTCTCGATCTCCTGACCTTGTGATCTGCCCGTCTCAGCCTCCCAAAGTGCTGGGATTACAGGCGTGAGCCACCACGCCTGGCCCAGCCATACATTATTTTTATTTTTTGAGACAGAGTCTCGCTCTGTTGCCCAGGCTGGAGTACAGTGGCATAATCTTAGTTCACTGCAACCTCTGCCTCTCAGGTTCAAGCGATTCTCGTGCCTCGGCCTCCAGAGTAGCTGGGATTACAGGTGTGCACCTCCATGCCTGGCTAATTTTTGTGGTTTTAGTAGAGATGAGATTTCCCCATGTTGGACAGGCTGGTCTTGAACTCCTGACCTCAGGTGGTCCGCCCACCTCAGCCTCCCAAAGTGCTGGGATTATAGGCATGAGCCACTGCTCCCGGCCAAAAAGATACATTATTAATGAGAACAAATTTAATTTTTTTAATCACAAAGGAAAAACGACAGTAAATACTATATATCTATACAGAATTGTGAACTTTCTGGAGAAAGATGCTTTCAGAATACAAGTGATGGCATTATTATTGTTCTCATATCACTGCCCTTGCTTGTTTGGTCAACAGCTGTTTCTCAGTGGTCCTTTTTTCTGAATTCCATCACATTCTTGGTCTCACTGCCCTGGGAACCAAAGCATTAAGATTTGGGAGTGTATTAGTTAAGTAGAGTTTAACTCCCAGTTTTTCTGAATGCATGAAGATTGGCACTACAGACAGCCATGTAAGAAGACAGCTTGCATTTTTTTTTGAGACAAAGTCTTGCTCTGTCACCAGGCTGGAGTGCAGTGGCATGATCTCGGCTCACTGCAACCTCCGCCTCCTGGGTTCAAGTGATTCTCGTGCCTCAGCCTCCCAAGTAGCTGGGATTACAGGCGCCTGCCACCATGCCTGGCTAATTTTTGTATTTTTAGTGGAAACAGGGTTTCACCATGTTGACCAGGATGGTCTCGATCTCCTGACATCGTGATCCACCTACCTTGGCCTCCCAAAGTGCTTTAAGAAAGGCAGAAAAGTGCGCTTAGGCTGTTTAGTCTTAGCCTTATAAGGAAAGCTATTGGCTGGTGAACTTAAACGTATTTTTCTGGCCAATGATAACACCCAATACCTGCTGTATGGCCAGGATGCTGGAGAACTCAGGAAGCCGGTCAAGACTTGGGTCTCCCTTACAAACGTAAAATCTGGGCAATTCATGATATTCCTAATTCCTTTGCTGTCCTCAGACCCTAGGTCCTCTGAAACTCTGTAAGGAGATACAAAAACTATCTGCCCCTTTGCTTGTTGCAGAATATAAATAATCATACAAAATTTTTAAAAATTAAATCTATCTTCTGAAACACTGTGGCCAACACAGCATTTATCAGGTTGAGTAAGATTCTTTTCCTAATGATTTTCTGAATATGTCAAACAAAGAGAAAGGTGACCTTTCTATAAAGAAATTCATGTGCCTTTATATCATGGGCATCTTTGATGAGAAGCTTATGTGCCTAAGTGCTGGGCAAGTCTATTTATTTATTTATTTATTTGCGATGGAGCCTCACTCTGTCGCCCAGGCTGGACCGCAGTGGTGTGATCTCGGCTCACTGCAACGGCACAATCTTGGCTCACTGCAACCTCTGCCGCCCGGGTTCAAGCAATTCTCCTGCCTTAGCCTCCTGAGTAGCTGGGATTACAGGCGCCTGCCACTGCATCCAGCTAACTTTTGTATTTTTAGTAGAGACGGGGTTTCTTGGTCAGGCTAGTCTTGAACTCCTGACCTTGTGATCCATCCGCCTCGGCCTCCCAAAGTGCTGGGATTACAGGCATGAGCCACCGTGCCCAGCTTAAGTCTTCATATTTATTAACGTCTATATAGTTTACCTGAGAGATCTTGAGGGACTCATCCTAAGGTCTAAATGAAAGCCAGGCCAAACTCAATCTCTTTTTCTCTCTGGCTGGATCGCAATGGGACAATTATGACTCACTGCAGCCTCAAACTCCTGGGCTTAAGCAATCCTCCCACCTCAGCCTCCCAAGTAGCTGGGACCACAGGTGTGCACCACCATGCCTGGCTGATTTTTCTTTTTATTATTTTTTGTGGAGATGGGGTTTCACTATGTTGCCCAGGCTGGTCTTGAAGTCCTGGCCTCAAGCGATCCTCCTGCCTCAGCCTCCTAAAGTGTTTGGGATTACAGGCATGAACCTCTGCACCCAGCCCAAACTCAGTATTTCTAAATGCTTGCACCTTAGGGCCATGCATGCTGTCTCTCTCTCTTTTCCCATAGTGGTAGGAAAAGGTCTGATTATAGTCAAAGTAAAGGGTAAAGGGTAGCCTTGCTCAAGACTGTGCCCTGTATCAAAATTTCATTTATTGTCTTGAATTTTAATGTCTTTCTTTTCTTTGTGTTAATGAATCATAGACATGGGCACCGTTTTGATAACTTTTATTTATTTATTTATTTATTTATTTGAGATAAGGTCTGTCTCTGTCACTCAGGCTGGAGTGCAGTGGTGTGATCTTGGCTCACTGCAGCCTCCACCTCTTGGGTTCAAGCGATTCTTGTGTCTCAGTCTCCCGAATAGCTGGGATTATAGGTGCGTGCCACCATGCCTGGGTAATTTTTGTATTTTTAGTAGAGACAGAGCTTCGCCATGTTGGCCAGGCTGGTCTTGAACTCCTGACATCAAGTGATCTGTCCCCCTCAGCCTCCAGAAGTGCTGGGATTACAGGCATGAGCCACTGTGCCCGACCCGTTTTGAGAACTTTAGACTAACAGTTATTGAAGTAATTGTTTTCTGTGGGAGAACTCTTAAATAGAATTTATTCATCTGTATACGTTGACCCTTGAACAACATGGATTTGAACCGCGGAGATTCACTTACATGTGGGTTTTTTTTTTTTTTTCAAGTAAGTTTCACCAGTGTGCCTGCCTCCCTTTCCACCTCCTCTGCCTCATCTGCCTCTGCCACCCATGAGACAGCAAGACCAACCCCTCTTTCCTTCTTTTTATAATTTTAATTTATTTATTATTATTTTTTGTACAGATGAGGTCTCCCTAGGTTGCCCAGGTTGGTCTCAGACTACTGGGCTCAAGCAGTCCTCCTGCCCAGGCCCCGCAAAGTGCTGGGATTACAGGCGTGAGCCACGGTGGCTGGCCGCCTCCTTCCTTCTTATGAAGACCTTTATGATGCTTCACTTCCACTTCATGAATAGTAAATATATTTTCTCTGCATTAGATTCTTAGTAACATATTCATTTCTCTAGCTTACTTTATTGTAAGAACATAGTATATAACACGTATAACATTAAAATGTGTTAATTGACTGTTTATGCTATGGGTTAGGGTTCCAGTCAACAGTAGGCTATTAGTAGTTAGGGTTTTGGGGAGTCAAAAATTGTATGTGCCCAGGCGCAGTGACTCACACTTGTAATTCCAACACATTGGGAGGCTGAGGCAGGCGGATTACTTGAGGTCAGGAGTTCAAGACCAGTCTGGCCAACATGGTGAAACCTTGTCTCTACTAAAAATAGAAAAATTAGCTGGGTGTGGTAGCATTTACCTGTAATCCCAGCTGCTTGAGAGGCTGAGATGGGAGGATCACTTGAACCCGGGAGTCGGAGGTCACAGTGAATCGTGCCACTGCACTAACCTGGGTGACAGAGTGAGACTCCACTCCCCCCCCACCCAAAAAAAAAACGTTGTACGAAGCTGGGGATGAGAATGGTGGCTCACACCTGTAATCCTGGTGCTTTGGGAGGCCAACATAGGAGGATTGCTTGAAACCAGGAGTTTGAGACTAGCCTGTGCAACATAGTAAGACCCTGTCTCTACAAAAACGAGAAGATTGCTTGAGCCCAGGAGTTCGAGGCTGCAGTGAGCTATGATTGTGCCACTGCACTCCAACTTGGGCAACAGAACGAGACCCTGTCTCTTAAAAAAAAAAAAAAATGCAGATTTTTGACGTGCAGGGATTTAGTGCCCCTAACACCTGAGTTGTTCAAGACTCAACTATATAGGTCATGGTTTTCTTGAGCTGACAAAATACAGTAAGATTCATTTAAAGTTATTCCTAAATTCTGGCCAGTCATGGTAGTTGATGCCTGTAATCCCAGCACTTTGGGAGGCCTAAGCAAGCAGATCACTTGAGGCCAGGAGTTCGAGACCAGCCTGACCAACATGGTGAAACCCTATCTCTACTAAAAATACAAAAATTAGCTGAACGTGGTGGTGCACTCCTGTAGTCCCAGCTAGTCAGGAGACTGAGGCATGAAAATTGCTTGAACTTGGGAGGTAGAGGTTGCAGCAAGCTGAGATCGCACCATTGTACTCCAGCCTGGGCAACAGAGTGAGAACTTTGTCTCAAAAAAAAGAAAAAATAAAATAAATTATTCCTAAGTTCCAAACTTTTTAATTAGAATTACAAAGATGGAATTACAATTATAATTGTTGTCATTATTTTCCTTCTACATGTAGTGTCTATGAATTATACATCTCTTAAGATGTCAATACTTGAAATCATAAGGAATACGAGGCCTAGGCTGGGTGCAGTGGCTCACGCCTATAATCCCAGCACTTTGGGAGGCCGAGGTGGGCAGATCACCTGAGGTCAGGAGTTTGAGACCAGCCTGGCCAACATGGTGAAACCCTGTCTCTACTGAAAATACAAAAATTAGCCAGGTGTGGTGGCAGGTGCCTGAAGTCCCAGCTATTCGGGAGGCTGAGTCAGGAGAATTGCTTGAACCTTGGAGGTGGAGGTTGCAGTGAGCCGAGATGGCACCATTGCACTCCATATGGGTAACAAAGCAAGACTGTCTCCAAAAAAAAAAGAGGCCTAACAGGAGAAGATTGTGAAATTTTAAATTTGTGACATCTTAAAAACTTCTGGGTTATGATAGGTTTCTTTACTGAAACACTTCCAGGTTTCTCACCGGTAAAAGTAAATATCTTAATTGAGTTCGACATTCACCCGCTATTTATCAGAAGGCTAGAGAACAGGATGATTATGTTCCATGCCACATACCATTATCTGAGTATTTTACTACTAACTTAGCTCAGAACAGATAATGAAATAATTCCACCTTTAGAGTATCCCAAAGTGATAGAAATTATTAGATTTTTCAGTTTATTTCAGTTCAGTTATGAAAATACTGAAGTCTGGTCATGCAATTGTGTTAATTGTTGATATTTTTTGAAATAAGAACCAGAAGCCTTGAGTCATTTGGTCTATTACTGCTGATCTTGCTGTGAACAGCTGTGATGCTATGAGTTGCTAACTCATTGGAATCAGTAAGATTTGGGTGTGACCCATGGAGCTGTAAGGGCTGCTGTTGCCTTTGACTTTTCTCTGTGAAGCAAGATCATGCTTTCCTAGTCATCCTTTCTTTGCTTTGTATTAGACATGTTTACTTTCGGTGAAAATTCAGCTTGACCCTGAACTTTACCCTTGGCTATAACCTGCTTCTAGGCTGGAATTTTAATTCCTTTATTTTAGAGTTCTACTCATATACTTGTAAGCATGAAAAAGCCACTTTTTTTTCATATTTTCCACCTTTTTTAGGGGGTTATAATTAGAATGGCAGAGCTCAGAGGCTAGTCCCTGTTGACAACCAATGGAACCAATGAGCTGAACAGGCTTGGAGACTTTGAGGAAATTGAAGGGAATCCCAGGGGGTGGTGGTTATTGCATCCAAGTTATCAAAGCCATTCATAATACTGAAGATGTTAACTGGTGTGCATGGTATTTAGGATATGGTAATCCATATTGACAAGTACAAGTCGTTGGTTCTTTTTAGGCATTTGAAAAAGTACGAATGATAAGAAGCCATATAACACGACAAACTCAATCTAAGTCTGTTATGCTCCTGTTTCTGACCTCATTCCTGTTCCTTACCCTCTAGATGTAACCTGTATCTTCAACTTGGTGCTTATTGTTCCTATGAATAATTTTTTTGTTTTGTTTTTAATAGAGACAGGGTCTCGTTCTGTCACCAGGCCAGAGTACAGCCCACTGTAGCTTCGACCTCCTGGGCTTAAGTGATCCTCCTGCTTCACTGTCCTGAGTAGCTGGGACTACAGGCATGCGCCACCACGCATGGCTCATTTGTTTTGTTTTTTTTTTTGTATTTTTGGGGTTTTTTTTTTGAGATGGAGTCTTGCCCTGTCACCCAGGCTGGAGTGCAATGGTGTGATCTTGGCTCACTGCAACCTCCACCTCCCGGGTTCAAACAATTCTCCTGCTTCCGCCTCTCAACTAGCTGGGACTACAGGCGCCCACCACCACGCTCAGCTAATTTTTGTATTTTCAGTAGAGATGGGGTTTCACCATGTTGGCCAGGCTGGTCTCGAACTCCTGACCTCAAGTGATCTGCCCACCTCGGCCTCCCAAACTGGTGGGATTACAGGCGTGAGCCACTGTGCCTGGCTGCTAATTTGTTTTTTGTCTCACTATGTTGCCTAGGTTGGTCTCAAACTCCTGGCCTCACCAGTCCTCCTACTTTGGCCTCCCAAGGTGCTGGGATTCCAGGTGTGAGCCACTGTGCCTGGCCTGTTCCCAGAAATGTTTTTAAATTTAGCTAACTGTGTACCCCAAAATAATATGGTAATATAAGCTGTGTGTGTGTGTAGTCATGGCATCAATTAGCATAACTCAGGAAATGTGCTCATAAAACAAGTTGATTTTTTCTCTACATTTATTTGTTGGGGATGGTTCTTCCCCTGCCACGGGACAAAAACTGATTACTCTTGTCACTCTGCTTAAAAAAAAAAAAAAAAAAGAGTTCCATGATCTCCTTAAGTACCATTCAGTAATTAAAATATATAATCAAAACTTCCTCCCTCCCTCCTGGGAAACGGTGCCACACTCTGGGCTTAGCATGAGTCTCCATCGGCCAACTGGGCTGCCGGCAGTAGCAGTGGCCAGGTCAGCCATGATGGAGGAGGCCCATTTTCTGGAGCCTTTTGCACACTTCATCCTTGCCGTGTCCACCTTTTCACATGGTCCCACTGAGCCAGTACCAAGAAGGCTGGGAAAGAGGTTGACTATTATCAGAGGACTTTCCACTTCCTTTCCTGCAGTGAGAACCTCCCTGCAGGGATGCTGTGCAGTGGGCATACGCAACATATGAATTTCTTCACCTTCTATGCCCACTCCTAGAGTGCATCCACATAGAGTTTCTCTCCTCTTCCTCACCAGCCTCCAGTTGTATCTTTCCAGATCCCTAAGCAGCTGTCTAAATAGTTAGCCACTCCTGTGACGCAGTGTCCCACGCTCAGGTCCCCTGTTGATGCCTCCCTTGCCTGAACCCTACCAGAAGTGACAGGGCAAGGAAGCCAGGTTGATGCAGCCTGCTCAGATTAGTCTTCTAGAACATAAGGAGCACAGGGAAGGAAAAAAGGCACGAGAGACAAAAGGATCCAGGACACCATGCATGCTGAGGTCTGTGTGCAGGTCTCTCTTCTGTTCCATCATCCGTAAGCCTATTCTTGCACCAATGAGACACATCTCAGCTACTACAACTTCATGTCTTGCTAGACACAGGGCATATCTCTTCACCTTTTCTAAAACCAGCATGTCAAGTTCCATTGAAAACCTTGTTGGGACCTGGATTGCCAGGCAAATATTTTTCTCAATTTTTACTAAGCTTATCTGTTTGCTTTTTTTTTTTTTTTTTTTTTAAGAGACGGAGTCTCACTCTGTCACCCAGGCTGGAGTACAGTGGCATGATCTCCGCTCACTGCAACCTCCGCCTTCCCGGGTTCAAGCGATTCTCCTGCCTCAGCCCAACTGGGATTACAGGTGTCCACCACCACACCCAGCTAAATTTTTTTTTTTTTTTTTTTTGTATTTTTAGTACAGACAGGGTTTCACCATGTTGGCCAGGCTGGTCTCAAACTCCTGACCTCATGATCCACCCGCCTCAGCCTCCCAAAGTGCTGGGATTACAGGCATGAGCCACCGCACCCGGCCAAGGTTATCTGTTAAATGAAATGATCAGATCGAATTTTACCCTCTGAGCCTAAATGCTGGCTTTGGTCTCAGAGGCATTTTTACTTGCTGTCTTAACTGCTGCATGGAGTTAATATACAGCTGTGTATTACTCTGGCAGCACGTTTCCTTAATGGAAAATTTGTGGTCACTTCAAAATCTACACAGTACTTGGGAATAGAAAACAACTATTCCCTTTCTATTCCTTGGGAATAGAAAACAACTTGTCACAAGCAAATTTCCTCAGGGAGCCCCTATCAGGGATCTGATAATTTTACATTTATAGCTCTTGCTGGCAGGGGCTAGTGAAGTTTCTATATTCAAGATGGCTGCTCTGGGGTTTCTGGTTACTTAAAAGGTGATTTTTCCTATCCTGAAATAGTCCCTCCATGTCATTAAACATTAAGTGAAGATCTTTTCTGCAATATTAAAAATCCCCCAAAACATGCTTTCCTAATTGTGCGCGTGTGTGTGTGTGTGTGTGTGTGTGTGTGTGTGTGTGGTGGTGGTGGTGTTTTTGAGACAGGATCTCATTCTGTCACCCAGGCTGGAGTGCAGTGGCATGATCTCAGCTCACTGCAGCCTTGACCTCTCAGGCTCAAGCGATCCTCCCACCTCAGCCCTGCAAGTAGCTGGGACCACAGGCATGGGCCACCATGCCCGGCTAATTTTTGTGTTTTTTGTAGAGACAAGGTTTCGCTGTTGCCCAGGCTGGTCTCAACTTCCGGGCTCAAGTAATCCGCCCACCTTGGCCCCTCAGAGTGCTGGGATGATAGGCGTGAGCCCAGCCCCTACGTTTTTGTTTTTGTTTTTGTTTTGAGATGGAGTCTTGCTCTGTTGCCCAGGCTGGAGTGCAGTGGCGCGATCTTGGCTCACTGCAGCCTCTGCCTCCCAGGTTCAAGCTATTCTTCTGCCTCAGTCTCCTGGGTAGCTGGGATTACAGGTGCTTGCCACCACGCCTGGCTAATTTTTGTATTTTCAGTAGAGATGGGGTTTCACCATGTTGGCCAGGCTGGCCTCAAACTCCTGACCTCAAGTGATCCACCCACTTCGGCCTCCCAAAGTGTTGGGATTACAGGCGTGAGCCACTGTGCCTGGCCTGGCCCCTAATTGTTAACTGAAGCACTCCTCATTTTAAAATTAGAAACGAGAATCACAGACGTTGGTTTTCAAGCACATAATCCTTCAAACATCTAAGAAAATAGAAACTGGACTAAGTAAAACATTTGTAGATTTTATGAGATAAACAAAGATATGCAAGTTGTGCACATGAATCCTTTCGTTGGGAGGAAAAGATCACGTCTGTTTCTCGGCCCTTGCACATCCCAGAATCTGAGCTTCTAGTTATGTTGTTTGACACTCGGCTGCTCCGTGAAGAGTAATTACCAAAACATTTTGAATACAAATTATTATCATTTCCTGGCAGTAAACAGGTCTGTTAAAACATGAAGCGAGAGAATATATACATGAACAGAAACAGAAAGATCAAGAACAACAGATACGGCAGCTAATAGGTGGATTTTTAGGTCTCTTTCTGCCTTTTTTTTTTTTTTTTTTTTAAAGAACTCTTTGTAGGTAAAACAAAGAATTTCTTCAAAGATAGTTTATGAATCTGAAGATTAAAGATTTCACTAGCAAAGTAAAATGTGACAGCACAAAGTTAGATCTAAGTTACTAGGTCAATAAATCCTTTTATTGCTCAGATACTATTTTTTTAAAAACCCACAACATCCTACTAGCAGAAACTTGTTTTCACTTGACAATAACCCTTAACCAAAGATCTTTGGTAGTACCTAACTTGTAAAAACTATTTTGTTTTTTCAACAAAACAAATAGTTTTTTCAAAATGGAGGCTTAAAAGTGTGAAGAGTAGGCATTAAGTTCCCACGGGGCTTCCTGGTTCCAGGCAGAATTTCACAGAACTTCGTATCTGCAGCATTTGAGGTATATATACAGGAAGAACTTAGGATATAATTCAGAAGAGCCAAGATCTTTCTTTTGGTTCTGTAATTCTGTGCCTACTCATTTTGGAGCAAAATACATGTATTGCTGTACCCCTAACAATCCTAGCATGTAGGTGGTCCACAATCCGCATTTTAGCATTCCCAACAATCCACAGCAATGGGATGTTATTCAGATGTTTGCCGTTCTCTACACATTTCCAAGTTTTAAGTACAGTACTGGAGAGCACCATCATAAAGCCATTTATTCCAGCTCTTGAGGGTGGGGTAGAATAAAATCGTTCACACTGACACCCTTGCACATTAAAGCTGGTCACCGTGTAATGGTTATAGTCATCGATGTTTATCCTTCCAGCAAGCACACATGAGGACGGGGATCACTTTGGCCTGTTTCAGTTGGTGTTTGCACTACAGAGTAGTCTCTGGTAATGTTACACTACAAGCCTTCTTGGTTCATTTTCTCTAATGAGTGAGAAGCACCTTTTTTCATATTGTTCTTGTAACTTTGATTTTACATAGAGAAATTCAGTAGCAAGAACTCAAATGAGTACCAAGTATGGTTTGTGCTTTATTAGGTCCTTAGAGAATTTTGAAAAGTGGAAATTATCTGAAAATAAACTTTTATCAGAAGACTAAGTTAAAAGAATTAAGGAGAAATAGACTGCTAAGTTTTCCAGTTTCAATGATAGCTAGATTTAACGTTAGACAGAGAACAATACAGGACAAAGTATGAGCAGAAGACTTATTTATTATTTACACTACCCAACTCAGAGGTTTCGATGCAATTCCTTTCCTTTCCCTGGGAATTCCTAATCTAGAATTAAAGGGCATTGGGATCCTCAAGGGTACTTATCTCCAGGCAAAAGTCCACTCTATTGGAGATTAAACCACAGATATCTCCTCCCAGTTTTAGAAGACTTTACCAAGGGAGCACACAAATCACTACCTATCAAAAGCCAGACAAACACTGCACTAATCCAGGTGTAGCCTCGTAATTCTATTCTGATGTTAATGACCTGATGGGTCAACTTACCTCTTATTCATTTATTCATTTCACAAATATGTGAGAGCTAAGTATCTGTAGCACTGTGTATGAGGATGCATGGAGTGTGGGGTGGATGCAAGGTTAAGTAGGAAACCACCTCTGCCCTCATGGAATGTACAGTCTCCTTTGTTGGGAGGGGGAAGGAAGCTGGTGAAGGGGAGAGGAGGTAAGTATAAATCACACATGGCACTAATACTCTGATTTCCTTTGACATTAAAACAAATAAAGAACAAAGCATGTTACTCCTGGGAAACTGTAGCTTTAACTTATGCTAGGGGCCAGGGCTAAGTGGAATACGGAAGACATTTAACTGAGGTGTTATGACCTCTTTTTTGACTCCTGGCTATATAAGTATTATTTACTATGAGTTTCACTGGATAAGGAGAGACACTGAACATTTTAAAATAGGAAAATAAGCTTACAAAAGAAAGTTGGAATATGGACTGTAACTTCTAAGTTGTTAATTTTCTACAAATCTACCTTATTTAAAAGAAATGGAGTCTGGGCCGGGTGCAGTGGCTCACACCTGTAATCCCAGCACTTTGGGAGGCTGAGGCCGGCGGATCACCTGAGGTCAGGAGTTCTAGACCATCCTGGCCAATATGGCAAAACCCTGTCTCTACTAAAAATTGCACCACTGCACTCCAGCCTGGATGATTAAGAGCAAAACTCCGTCTCGAAAACAAAAAACCAAACAACGGAGTCTGTATTTGGATTGTTTGTAATGCAATGCTTGAGGGGATGAGTAGCCCATTAGACATAATGTAACTATTACGCATTGCATGCCTGTATCAAAACATCTCATGTACACCATGAATGTAGACACCTATGTACCTAGAAAAATAAAAATATAAAAAGAACCCCACACTGAGTCATCAGGTGATCCAAGATAGTAACAATAACTGTGATGCCTTTTTCCTAATGAAACATGTCAATGTCTTATTTCTTTAAATACGTTTTTTAGGCCAGGCATGGTGGCCCAGACCTGTAATTCCAGCACTTTGGGAGGCCGAGGCAGGCAGATCACCTGAGATCAGGAGTTTGAGACCAGCCTGGCCAACATGGTGAAACCCCATCTCTACTAAAAATAAATTAGCTGGGCATGGTGGTGGGCGCCTGTAATCCAGCTACTTGGGAGGCTGAGGCAGGAGAATCACTTGAATCCGGAAGGTGGAGTTTGCAATGAGCCGAGATGGTGCCATTGCACTCCAGCCTGGGCAAAAAGCAAAAGTCCATCTTAAAAAAGTAAGTACATTTGTCAATTATCATGGACTATTCCTTTTTTTTTTTTTTTTTTTGACCTCTGAACTTTTTATTGGCCTCTTGCTCCCCAAAGGGTACCCTGCTTCTGCTGGCTTAATGTCTCAGAACTTTGGTGTCGCTGGTCTTAGACACCACCTTGCTATCCACTATCCGGTGGGTTGGTCTTTTGGATGGTTTGCATGGAGTGGCTGCCGTCCAGGGCATCACCAAGATTGAGGCCCTCGCTGTCTTCCAGCAGGCGGCGATAGGTGGCGATCTCAGCCTCCAGCTTGACTTTGATGTTCAGCAGGTTCTCGTACTCCTGGACCTTGCGCTGGCCCTCTGCCCAGGTCTGTGCCAGCTTCAACTCCAGGTGCAGCAGGATTCCACTGAGCTGCTCCATCTGCAGGGTATAGTGGGCCTCCACCTCCCTCAGGCTGTTCTCCAAGCTGGTCTTCAGATCTCTCATTGAGTCCAGGTTGATCTCCAAGCACTGGACTGTATGTCTCAGGTCCATGAGTGTCACCTCCGACCTTAGCAGACTGAGTGGTGACCACTGTGGTCCTCTCCTCAATCTGCTGAGACCAGTACTTGTCTAGCTTGTCTGGATTCCTCCGAGACAGCTCGTCCTATTGGGCCCTGATGTCTGCCATGATCTTGGGGAGGACTTGAGATATGGGGGCATCTACCTCCACGGCCAACCCAGAGTTGGCAATCTGGACTTGCAGGTCTTTTACTTCCTCTTCGTGGTTCTTCTTCATGAGCAGCAGTTCCTCAAGAGCCCCCATCTCTGTCTCCAGCTGCAGCGGAGTGACATTGGTGTCATCAGTGACCTTGCGGAGCCCATGGACGTTGCTCTCCACAGACTGGTGCATGGACAGCTCTGTCTCATACTTGACTCTAATGTCATCAGCAACAAGATGGGCATTGTCGATCTGCAGAATGATGTGGACATTGTCCACAGTATTTGCAAAGATCTGAGCCCTCAGGTCCTTGATGGTCTTGAAGTAATGGCCCCAGTCTCTGACATGGGGTCCCTTCTCCAGATACCCCTGGATTTTGCTCTCCAGCCTCCAGTTCTCAGTCTCCAGGCTCCTCACTCTGTCCAGGTAGGCCAGGTGGTCGTTCAGGCTTTGCATGGTCTCCTTTTTGTTCTGGATGCCCCCCATTCCTGCCAAACCCCCAGCCATCCCTGTGGCCAGGCCCCGAGACCCCAAGCTGTACCAGAAACTGGTGGAACAGGACATGGAGATCCGGGAGCCTAAGCCCCTAGTGCCTGCATAGATGCTGGCTGTGCTGCTGACCAGCCGGGTGCCACAGCTGGGTGGCTGGACAGAGCCCAGGGACTGGTAGTTGGTGGAGAAGGTGGAGCGAGTGGTGAAGCTCATGCTGTCCAGGGAAGAGAGCAGGAGGTCAGGCCTCAGGCTTTGTCAACGACTACTCCTTAATTTTTACTTGTAATATACCTGCTCTTGTAAGATAAAGCAGGTAAGAAATTGAGAGGTGTGACATAGAAATGTTAAGATGTTTATTTTAAAACGCTAAGCTACATCGTATGGTACACTACTACAATTCTAGTATTATCTGCCAAATTTAGTGTCCTATCACTTACCACTTTACCATCATTTACCACCAAATCCCACCAAATATGACACAGAGACAATTTGTTTAAGAAAAGTTTTATTAATGTGTTAATATTTCAGCAAAGTTATTGCAACGGGTTGAAAAGGCAGACACACTATTACAGGCTGTAAAGTAACAAATGAGTTTTACACAATTAAAATATTAAACATACTTACGGGATTTGCTGAATGACTAACAGACCCATAAAAGAAATTAAATCTGAAAGACGAAATCCAGTATTAGCACCTACAATAATCTCTGACAGTGAAACTTTTAATGGTTTCCCTCTTCTAATGTATTTTTAAACTCTCTCCCAAATACAGCGCTCTCAAACCCCAAGGATAAACGAAAGGCATAAGCAGCCCCGATCCTAGGAATGTACAGCCAAAAGCAGAGCTACAGATAGGACTCAGACTTGAGAGTTCTACTGAGAAGTAACTTACTGTACTTGAGCCAATCATAAGATTTCTGTACACTGAATACTGTATATGAGAAAATTCTGTGAGTCATAAGGTTTGCCGTAGGGATAGTTAAAAATTAGTAATATACAGTATTATTCCTATCAAATTTTTTTCCCATAAGTTATATTTATAACAAAACTATAATTAAAATATTTTTTATACCTGCTTATTCCATATCCAGGGACACAGCGGGAACACCTATGTGTTTGATGGTTTGGCATCCACTTTATTGTGCTTACTGATTTTTGTGATGAACAAGCAACACGCACCACATCTTTCCAACATTCAAGGTAATGCAACAATGACATCAAATTCTCCAAAGAAATAACTGGAAATTGCATTAAATACTGCTTTAATTAGGAATAATTGCTATAATAAAACAAATAACATTATACATAATTTTTTTCAAGGAGCTTCGGTTTGAGGAATTGAATAGTAGAAACAGATCTTAAGATTTGAGTCATGGTAAAACCGGTAATTCTTTGAAATCTGGGAGATGCATTAGCAAAACGACAGCCACAGCCAACCCTCACCAAAATCCTGGAGAAAAGCATTTTATTAATTTAGGGCAACAAGATAGAACACTGGCGAAGATACGGCTTGTTGAGGTCTAAAGCCACCTGAGAAGCTGGCCCAAGGAATGAAGAGAACTAATGGTACGTACTGGTGGCAGATAATAAGCTTTGCACTGGGCTAACCAACTGTGTTTTATTAAATGGCTTTGAATAAAAAAAAGTGAAATGCTTCATTGTGTTTTCTCAGAAACTAATCAAAAGATTACAGAGTCCTACACAATTTGGAGACACAAAGTGGATGCTGAGCGACTAGAGGTCACCTCAGGTGTGGAATTTTAGAAAGTTGAGTCCTTGGAGTAAATGGCACCGTGGCTCTGGCAGCAGATAGAAAGGAATGATGCTCTGGAGAGGAGGTAGGGACACTCTGCGGTCGGCCAGTGGATACATGAGGGGCCCGGCTGGAAGTGGGATCTGTAATTAGAGGGAGAAGTAAAGCTTTGAGAGAGATGCTGAAAATAACTTGTAAAATCATTTTTCTTCCATCAACTGATATGAGCATATAACATGTGGTCTATGTTCTACTAACCCACAATTTTATCTACTAAAATATCTTGGTACCATTTGTCTAAATGAGTCTACAGCTCAATAGTCTACAAATCTAAGTCCTAGATATTCAGATCTCTGACCAAGCACATCACCACGAAGCCAGGCTGCCTTGACTGCTGTCTACTAGCTGTTTGTCCTTGGGCCAGCAACTTAAAGTTCTCTCTGCCTCGGCTTCCTCATCTGAAAAACAGGGATAACAATATCTACCTCACAGGGTCGTTGTGATGATTCAAATTAAGCATTCAGAATAGTGCTGGCACAGATGTGCCAACAAACATTAGCTGTTTTTATTATCACTAGTTGTGATGGAATAATCATGTATTCCATTTTATATAAAGATGGCAATTTTAATCCAGAGAGAAAACGCCAGTGTATGTAACAATGAGAATGTGATAATAAAGATACATGCAAGATATTATAAAAATTAAGCTTAAAGAAAAGTATTTTTGTTTAAAGCTCCTTATAAAAATAAAGGCCATCCTCATGTTTGTGTAGTCTTTTGTTAAGTCACTAATTCCCACATATTACTTCAAATTGCAGACACCTTGCAGACTGAAGAGAAATGGAAGAATTGAATAAATTATGCTTAGAGTTTCCTCCCCTTCCCCAAGATCTCAGCCCACATTGCATCCTGGACCTTGGGAACACCTAACTCCAAAAATGAAATTGTGTTGAACAAAAATATCTGCATTCATGAAAAATGGTATCCAGAAGTTATTAATGTAAATCTTTCCCATTTCAAAATTCTAGTTATTTGAATATTGACAGATTAGCCTCTGGTGTGTAATTGCTCAAACCCCATACATCAGAAAAACACATGATTACACAATAGCTGCAAAATGAGTCATGACAAATGGGCTGTGCCAAGTTATCGCAGCTGCAACTGATATACAAACCATGGCATGGAACAAAAGCCACACAGAAGGTCACTGGTTGTTTGAGAAGTATCAGTTTGAAAATTGTCCATGAGAAAGTGTATGGACAAGTAACACTAAGTGTTCCAAAACAAAGCCTTTTTAAGGAAACACAGCATACAGCAGAGGATGTCATGATTTAGATCTCTGGCTTTCAGGAATTCAGGTGACACATTCACTAGTGCTAAAGAAGGCAGCTCTGGAATGTTGCATGGCTTGCAGGATTCAATAAATCATACAGGAGCAGACAAAATGTATTTTTTTTCTTTTTTTAAGCATTGAAAAAGAAGAGAAGGGGATAAACCTCTAGAATTATCTGATGAACTCTTCCCTTTCTCCATGTTCCTGCTGCTGCAAGTACTGAGAGGAAGTATGGTATAAAAGACAGGGGTTTTATGGTCAATCAGACTTGGGTTCATATCCCAATACTCGTTAACCGTGTGATTGTGAGAACATCATTTAATTTATTTGTATCCGAGTTTGCTCATCTGTAAAATGGGGAAATACCTTGTAGGGTTCTTATGAGGTTCAGAAGTACCATTTATACAATACCAGGCACACAGTAGGTGCCCTCAAAATGGTAGCTGTTATTAATGTTGCCCTAGGAAGACGTATGTTGGCTTTGGTACATTCTGTATCTGTGCTGTCTATTACCTAGTGACAGATACCCGTAAGCACAGTCAACTAGAAAAATGCAGCAGCAGAACACTTTCTGTAGGAAGACCACGTAACTGAAATTGGCAGAAATAGTGAAGTGCTACTTCCTGTCACTTAGAAGGCTATGCTAAAGTACTTATGGATTCAGCGTGACTCTGCCTACAGATTCTTATTCATATTAATTTGTTTCTTACTCATTAAAGGGCAGTATCTGGATATTTAAGGACATTAACACTTTAAACAAAGGAATGGAATTTATGTTTCTACTCAGTAGGTAAGGTTTCTTCCATAGGGTTCTGAAGCCACTTAAATATAATAAATGAAATATTCAGAATCTCCCTACTCCCCTCTGAAATGTTCCCTTTGCTTATTAAAGCCATTTGTCATACAGGTAGACATCTCTGAGCTCATTCTTATATGCAAAACCCACGTATTTATATGCCTATGATAGTTCTGAAATATTAAAACAAGCCAAGTAACTGCCATCCCCCATTCCCCCACCAAAGTAACAACAAAACCAGTCTGAACACAATACAGCAGGAAAAAAATCAGAATTAAATTCTCTATCACCAAACAGAACTTGGGCTGAATATACATTTTAAGTATCAAGCTAATACAGTGACTAGCTTAAGCTAACACAGCAAATATACCGCTATTTAACTGTGTGATTTAATGATTTATTTACCATGCGGGGAAGAATATTTATGCATCTTCTAAACTTGCAAAAATTGCATACAAGCCATATCATTTCATATTTACCTTTAATTCTACAGTTTATCTTCCACTGCTCATGCCTCTGTCTTCATAAATGGTAATTTCAATCTAAACAGCATGGCTGTTAAGAAAACACACTACAGGACACAACACATAAAGGGGACTTGGCAAGGTGAAGGGTGTGATCCGCAGACTTTGCTTTCAGTTTGCTTTGCTTATTTTTCAATTATTAAACTTTTTTCCTACTTAAGTGTGCTTTCTCCAATTTGCTGAATATTTTAAGAAATGTAATTACTTATAGTCCACCTATAGTTCCTTCCCAAACACTGATGATTTATGTTTTGAAAACAAAACAAATAAATTCTGAAAAGGATGCTTTATTTATAGAACTAGGGAGTTCTTAACTGAGAATCCATGGAGGTAATGAATTCAGGGATTTAAAAATACCCTGAAATTATATGAAAACTTTTTTCTTGGGAAAGGGTTCATGACCCCTGAAAGTTTAAGAACTATTGTTGCAGAGTATAATAAAACTGCTGAAATTATTATCAGCTGGAAGGCCTGGGCTTATGTGACCTAGGTTTTTAAAAAATTTATTTACCCATTACTCCAGTTATCAAGCTAAATTAGTTTTTTGCAATTGTATTTACCAAATTCACTTAGTGATTTTCAAAGCTTATTGCCTCTAAAAATATGCACAGTATGTCAAAGGTAATGAAATTATACATCTGGCAGCTGTAACTGATTTCAACTAGTCAGATGAACCCATGAAACTGCAATTCATTTGGATGACAAGTCTCACCACACATTATGAGTTTATCCATTTCAAAGGGGCTTCAGGTTCAGGGTTTCTGCAGCTGAAATGCATTACTCAAACCACCCCCGTTATTACTACAAGATGCCCTCAGAACCACCAGGAAAGATGGTGACCAGAATAGTAAACAAACCACAGAGACCTGCACCATGCAATGGAAGGAGGGACATACTTTAAAATAAAAAATGTTGGAGACAGGGGATTTACAGTAGGTATGCAATTCACACAGAAACTACCTAGGGCAAATACAGGATGGGAGTTAAATTCTCTCTAGCCGATGCCAAACAATATCAACATTTTCTTGTTATAAATATTTAGACTTTCTGATCCGAACCAAAAAGATACAACTCGCAGTCCTCGCTCAATGGGGTCTGTCAGGAGGAGGCCTTGTGGAGCATAGATCTTCTCATTCTGCTCTTGAATGTATTTGGAGACTTTCTTCAAAACCTGATAAAAAGAAACACCACAGCTTTTTACAAACTTTGTCAGATTTCCCTTTAAGTGTTAGTGAGATCTCAAAATATTCAGGCAGTGGGAATTCGTTTTCAAGGCAAGTCACACAGATATTCACATGGTGGAATACAGCTGTGATTACTTGGCTCACAGGAGTTGCATATGACATATAGCAAAGTGTGAGGGACTCTTCCAGTCAAAAATATCTTCAACGCAATGCAAATAAATGCAAAAGCATACAATGGCATGGTGAGAACCAACCCCCTCCTTCCTACTTCCCAGTCACCTCAATCCTGCATGTGGAGAAACACACAGATGGCTATATACACAATGGCTGCTCATGCTTCTCTTTTCCTATTCATAAAATGCTGTTAATGTGACATCTTCTAAAATCAAGGACAGTTCTTGGCCTTGACTTTTACAAAACTTAAAGGACTGCTTCTCTCCTTTGTACATGTTCATCAATTTAAAGTAATGATAAAAGGCTGGCTTATAACAAAAGGAAGACCCATTATTTCAAAACTAGAAAGTTTATTTCCTTTGTAGAGCATGTGGGCATTAGCTGCCAGGGAGTTTCTGATAAATACAAGTGTCTTATGTCATTTCCATGACTGCATGTAGTGCTCTTCTGCAGTTTGCTCATTTCCTAGACAGGAACCTCAATTTGTAAGTTTAGTATTAAGCTTGTAAAAGTCAAAGCAAATGTAGACAAAAACCAGATAGGATACAAAGGAACTTCTGGAAATTGCCAAATCTCCAGCTTTAATAAGGGCAATTCTGAGACAGATAAGCTAGAAGAAAATAAATCTTAATAGCTACATCCAAAATCAAAGAGTTACATGTTTTATTTCAGGCTCGAAGTCATCATAACTTTTTTCTGGCTCTAATGTTCAAAGAGGCTTTGATCCAGTTCTTCAAATTACTATGTATTTCCTTAAATTCACACTATTAGCAAATGATAAAGTCACAAATGTGATCACAACTTAAAGGGAAAAAAGAACTGTATGAAAATAAAGTTGGAAATTAAGCAATGATTTAAGTGTGCCTTATATAACGTACAGACCAAACTAACAAATTAGGATGTCACAATTTAGATGCTTTGGTATACACTGATTTAGAATTTAAAACTCTACCTCTTTAATATAAAGAATTTTCTAATTGAAGAAAACTAAACAGTTTATTCAAGTTTTTTGGGGGGATAAAAAAATCTCATGTTTTATGCTTCTGTAAAAGAGCGTAAGATTATTAAAAGAGCAATCTGCATGGTTCTTATGTAATAAATTAGGAGTACTATTTCTAAAGAAAAGATTTGTTTTTTTCATCTAATTACCTGAAGCAATGCATGTATCATTCTCCTATTTTCAGCACTCAAAGAATTTGAGCTGTGCTTGGTCTTTATGAGCAAAAAAATCCCTTAGGCACTATCTTCACATCAGAGTTTGTCAATCATCCTAAAATAATGAATAGAAGGAAGTAGCCCATAAAGGTGCCCAACTAAGGCCTCTCAATCTTCTCTCCAATTTCCTTCTCAGCTCACCTGCCAGACTTGGAAACTGGAGACTCAGTCTCCCTTCACGCCAGTCCATTAGTACTAAGGAAGACACTCAGAAAATGCCTGCATGGCTGGTTTCAAAGAAAGGACTCCTTCAGAACAGCTTTCCGTCTCCTTTCTCTGAGTACAGGTTACGAGCAAAGAAACAGCAACAGCATTCTTTTATTTGGTTCAAGTATCACTTTGTTGGGCAAGTTTTCTGTTGTTTTTTTTTTTTTTTTAATAAACTTTAGTAACATTGATATGCACTTGGGTATCAGTTCAGAAAGAAAACAATCAGTTTTCCTTTTTGTATAAGCTCTAAATCTTCTTATACTATTGTGGTGAAGGCAACACTCTCCTAAACAAGATGCTTTAAAACTCTTAGTCTCAAAATAAAAATAAAATAAAAATTAAAACAAACAAACGATAAAAGTCTTAGTCTCTTTAATAGCGGAAAAGCATTAATATGTGTAAACTCATACCACAGTCTCAGAAAGGACAAAGCGCCATTCTCACCCCCAAGAAATCATATGTTGACATTTTATTCACACTTTATTATTTTTGGTAAATCAATGTCAAAGTAAACCATAATATTTAACAAAGTTATCTGTCACTCTCAAATCCTCAACAAAACTTCAATTTGTATAATATTTACAAAGTGAAACACAATCAAATCTTGGAAAAAACTACTGTCTTCCCTGAGGATATTCAACTGGAGAAAGCCTTCCAGCCCTTCAAGAAAAATAGCCTGATTGAGGCTAAGTAACACCACATCTTACTGTTTTCAGAACATATCCAAGTTCTCTCCTGTGTTTTTCTAGACATTCTGCACATGGGCAGAAGGGATGTTTTCTAGTTCATGAACAAGGCAGAGAGATACTGAGAGGAGAACGTTCCACGAGCCCATTTGTTCCCTAATTATCATGGGTAGCAACAATAGAGAAATAACACTGAAGTCTTTATCTTCATTTTAAATCAATAAATAGCACATTATAGGGAAAAATGCATCATTGTTCTAGTGAGTTTTAAAAGGCCTATTTACAATTTCAAAACATTTAACACACATGACAAAGTATAAGCACTGTTATATTTGGCTTACTGTTTGTAGACTAGGAATTTCGGTGTTTAAAACAATAGAGACTAAATGACTCAACCCCGTCCTTTCGTAAGTAGAAAATAATAGCACAAAAATTCCTGAGAGACAAACTGGGAAAGGGAGAGGGCAACTGTGCTTACATTTTAATCATTTTATCGAAACACAAATACACACTTCTATTAAAAGTATAGGTATATCATATCTTAACTATGATCATTCCAGTTATTAATTTTGCACAATCTAGTTATCCGTGTTCACTTTCTACAAAATATCATCTATTTTTAAAATGTGGCCATGCCTTAAATTTGGTTTCTGAATTTTACTTGGTCTTTACTTGCTTTATAATATTTGCTTTATAAAAAGAAAAGGGCCTTGCTTAGACCTACAAAATAGGACCTTACACAATGTCTACAAATCCAAGCTAAAACACATATTGGGATCAACCAATTTCCATTGAATTTCTGGTATCAAGGACCATCTTCCAAGATTTCATAATTGGAAGGATTTTAATTGAGAGCTAAGTATTTTCAGCACCCAAATAAACTAGCAGCTGACTAAAAGATCACTTATACTTGAAAAAAATCATATGTGAGTTCACAAATATCTGACTAAAACTTACATAGGTAACTTCATTAAAATCTATCTTGGCTGGGCACAGTGGCTCATGCCTGTAGCCCTAGCACTTTGGGAGGCCGAGATGGGAGGATCACTTGAGGCCAGGAGTGCAAAACCAGCCTAGCCAACATAGTGAGACCCCATCTCTGGTTTTTTTTTTTTTTTTTTAAAGTAATAAAGGCTGGGTGCTGGGTGCAGTGGCTCACGCCTGCAATCTTAGAACTTTGGGGGGCCAACGCAGGTGGATTACTTGAGGCCAGGAGTTCGAGACCAGCCTAGTCAACGTGGTGAAACTTCATCTCTACTGGCACAAGAATCACTTGAACCCAGGAGGTGGAGGAGTGGGATGGCACCACTGCATTCCAGCCCGGGCGACAGAGCGAGACTCTGTCTCAATAATAAAAAAAAAAGAAAAAAGAAAAAAAATTGACCTCAAGAAAACACTGTTTATTAAGCACTAACCACATGTGAAGAAAATTATGAATTCTAATATCCATTTTACAGTTGAGAGAATTCAGAGAGATTAATTTGTCCAAGATCTCATAATTCGTATAAACTGACTAGCACCCAATTACTAATTTCTTTTTACAAATGACATCAGTACTTCTATTTCAGCAAATATACTTTGACAAATACAATTAAAATTTTATCAACAAATGTAATGACAACTCAAGCCTTTTAATATTTCACTAAGCATGAATAAAATACTCAAGAGATGTGCTTCTACCTTAAATTAGCAATATTATGGACTTCTGTAAATAGCCATTCCGGATGATAAAGTTTCTACCCATATGAATTCAGCTTTACCCAACCCTCCTACATTCATGCCGACTATCAACATATCCCTTGGAACTGGTCACCTCTTTGCACCCCTCCTGTTCCCTTCCTAGTCCAGGCTATCTCACTCTTGCCTGGACTTCTGTGGAGCTTCCTCACTTGTTTCCCTACTTCTATTCTTATGCCTTTTTTCCACAAAGCAAAGAGATCTCTTTAAAATGAAAATCTTGCTGGGCACAGCAGCTCATCCCTTTAATCCCAATACTCTGAGAGGCTGAGGTGGGAGGATCGCTTGAGCCCAGGAGTTCGAGACCAGTGTGGACAACACAGTGAGACCCTGTTTCTATTACAAAAATAAATAAAATGAAAATCTGATCACATCACTCTCTTAATACTTTGAGTAGCTTCCCACTTGCACTAAAAATAAAATCTATACTTCGTTCCATGGACGAGGCACTCCAAGTTACAGCTCCTGCTTACCTCTCCAAATCCACCTCCCATCATTCTCTGCCCCTCCTCTCCTGTGCATCACCTTCTCTCAGTTCTCAGGGTCCATCAAGCTCTCTGGGCCTTTGTGTATGTTCATCTTTCTGCCTTAATGCCCCAGGCTTTTCATCCTTCATGCAACAGCTTAAATGTCACCACCTCGGAGGCCTCTTTTGACCATACACCCTGGATTAGGTCCTGCCTATTATTTTCTACCACAGGCCAGTTTGTTTCCTTTAAGGCACTTATCATAATGTGTAATTTTGTTGTCTTTGTTTCCTTGTTATTATCAGCTGTCACCACTTAATTATGAACTCCACAAGGTCAGCAACCATGTTTGTCCTGTTCGGTTATGTGCCAGCACTTTGCTTAGCACATAGTAGGCTTTCCAATAGTTACTGAGCAAACAAATCCCCTGAGCCTTCACTCACTGAAAGTATTAGAGAGGAGATACACTGAAACAGACTGAAAGCTGACACTGAGCCTTGATAATTTCTGATTTTGAAAGTTAAACAGGAATGAAAGCTTCTCTCTGTGGTATTGATATGGAAGGAAAGAGCATGGTCCCTTTAAAGGACACAGAAGCAGGCAGGTAGGGAAGTGCTGGGTGGAGAAGGGCGTGGTCCCTGGCTAACACTCCACCTCCAGGCCTGTGCCCAGTAGGTGAAGACAGGCATTTTTGTTTTCCTGCCCAAAAGCTGCAAGTCCACCCTGGCCTGCCACGCCCCCATCCTGTGCCTATAAAAGCCCTGAGACCCTAGTAGGCAGGCAAACAGGCGGCTGGATGTCGAGAGGTGAACATTAGTGGAGGAACACACAGGTGGCTGGATGTCGAGAGGAACACACTGGCGTAGGAGCACACTGGCACACCGGTAGACCATCAATTGGCAGAATCACGCAGAGTTTGGCCAGGATGGTTGGAGAAGAGTTCGGTTGTTGAGCAGCCTGACTCCAGGGGAAAACCATCTCCCTTCTGGCTCCCCCATTTGCTGAGAGCTACTTCCACTCAACAAAACCTTGCACTCATTCTCCAAGCCCACATGTGATCCGACTCTTCTGGTACACCAAGGCAAGAACTCTGGGATACAGAAAGCCCTCTGCCCTTGCAATAAGGCAGGGGTCTAACTGAGTTAACACAAGCCGCCTATGGACAGCTAAACTAAAAGAGCACCCTGTAACATATGCTCACTGGGGCTTCAGGAGCTGTAAAACATTCACCCCTAGACACTGCCATGGGGTTGGAGCCCCACAGCCTGCCCATCTGTATGCACCCCTAGAGGTTTGAGCAGCAGGGTACTGAAGAAGCAAGTCACACCCCATCTCACACCCTGCGAGGGGGACAAGAGAACTTTTCCTGTTTCAACATGGGGAAGGATATAAATAACTATACTTAAATAGACCTGTTTATATGAGATGGAATTATAGTAACAGGATGGTAATGAAGAATACAACAGCATTTTCAGCCAACAGCTCCAAAAACTTTAGCTGCAACTATATGCACTCTCCACTACATGGAGTGTAAGACATTTCTATCAGATGGGGTATGATATATTCTTATAGCATTTCGTTTTCTGAGCACTGTCAGAATTTAGTGATATACCAGGGCTTACTGTGATTAATTTACAGTCATTTATTTAACATATATTCAATGAGTGCCTGATATACCCAAGGCATGGTGTCAGGCATAAAGAGGGATACAAAATGGTTAAGGCATTGTCCTCAAGAAAAATACATACTTGAAAGGCAAATAAGACAAGAACATAAACTGCTACATTCCAAAGAAAAGTGAGGCAAGTGCCATAAAACAGATACAAATAAAATGTAGGGACACAAGAGAAGAGAAAGAATTCTGACTAAAATAGAGAAAAAGTTAGATGAAAGTGACACCCAAGGGACTAGTGGGATTTGAACCTGGGAAGATAGCATCCCAGGTGGAGGAGAACCACAGTGGGTATGTTTGCTGACCAGTGAGGGATGGAGTTTGGCTGAGGGAGAAAGTGAAGGAAGGAATGGGAGGCAGCGCTGGAAAGGTAAGCTGTGGTCAGCTTGAGCAGGGCCTTGAACTTTATTCAGTGGTAAAACATGGGAAGCCAGGGAAGGTATCTGACTTGGCAGAAGTAGTAAGGGAAGTAAATCTGTGTTTTATAAAAACAGCAGCAGATAATTTAGAAAAGCAAAAGGAGGGAAGAAATGAGACAAGTCACACTATTTCAATAGTCTAGGGGAGACAGAATAAGGGCATAACCTAGGATAGTGGCAGAGGAAATCACAAAAAGTGAATGACTGTGAAAATGAAAGATATTTCAGTCTTTGAAAACAGATTAATTTTTCCCTCTTCTTCATCCCTCATGCCCAAAGATGGTATTGAAAAGACAGGGGTGCTACTGACAAAATGGGGAGGTGGGAGGTTTGACTTCTGGTCATCTTAAGTTGGGAAATAAGCAATTCAGGAGCTAGCAGCCAACTGGAAAGAGAAGGTAAGAACTCAGGTGGGAGAAGAGAGTGACATTTAGGGAAATAAAGTAAAAACATTCCCAGAAAGCTGAGTAGGAAGAGAACATAAAGATTTTCTACATTCTTCTTAAGTGTAGGCCAGTCTGAACATTGACACGTCAACTGCAAGTGAACATACCAACTGTAACCTATTTTGAAAGACTCAGGACTATGTGCCTCTGTACATCGGAACACAATTTGAAAGATAAATGCCCCTAAATATTTTACAGCAACTATCACCGTGTAAGCATCAATGTGTAATAAGCTTGCCTTCTTCATGATTTTAAGAGATTTTTGTGAAAACAAAAGTAGCGTTACCTTCTCATAATGAGTTTCCATGCATAGGAAGATGGTATATGCTGTTAAACAAGCCAAACAACCTTCGAGATATGATTGGCCGCCAAGCTTCTCTGCTTCTGCATAAAGGTTATTTAGAGTTCGAACTGTTTCTTCAAACTGCTGCCTATCAATCTGTAGAGAAGAAAAGAATTTAAAAATAAGTTTTGGAAAAAAAAATCAACTTACTAATGCATGCTATCAATAATGTATCTTGTTTTGTCACCATTCTTAGCCACTAGCTGACAATTTTTTTGGTGATTAAATCTGGGCCTAAGTTACCAAAACTGCTTAGTTTGTCTAATTTTATCCCTCTATAAATACTGGATAGCTTCAAGGCTCAATAAGGTTCTTCTTTATTCTTTCTACTAAATTTCAAGTAACTCTAGACTTTGTTCCTCTTTCCATTCATTTAGATTCACATTTACTGAGCACCTACTATCAGATACTATGAAAAACCTCAAGATAAAGCACTGTCTCAATCCTCAAGAGTTTCACTATGCAAGCAGAGCAGGCATGTAAACATAAAAATGCAAAAAGCTGGCCGGGCGCGGTGGCTCACACCTGTAATCCCAGCACTTTGGGAGGCCGAGGCATGCAGATCACGAGGTCAGGAGATCGAGACCATCCTGGCTAACACGGTGAAACCCCATCTCTACTAAAAATACAAAAAAATTAGTCGGCCGTGGTGGCGGGTGCCTGTAGTCCCAGCTATTGGGGAGGCTGAGGCAGGAAAATGGCGTGAACCTGGGAGGCGGAGCTTGCAGTGAGCTGAGATCGCGCCACTGCACTCCAGCCTGGGCGACAGAGCGGGACTCCGTCTCAAAGAAAAAAAAAAAAAGCAGTAAGCTGACAGGATACTATCATATAGGCAAATATAAAGTCTAGTGGGGCACAAAAGCAAGGAGATATTCCCTTTATCTGGGAAGGGCAGGTAATCTTAAATTGAGTAAGTAAACACTGGAATTTACTAGGCAAGAAAAAAGTGACATTTTAGCAGAAGGATCAAAAGGCGTAGGTTCTATATTCTGTTTACTCAGTCTATCTCTTTTGAAGCAATTCTCTTGTTACTAAATAAGGTAAAATTTGTTAAGGTAAAATCTCAAGCTAATACACAATTTTTCACATCAAGTCATTCATTCTTATTACCTCTCTCTATTTGGTGACACCATTATCTTAAATTTACACTAATACTACTACAGGTTGAGCATCCCTGATTTAAATTCTGAACTCAGAAAGTCTCCAAAATCTGAAACTTTTGAGCACTGACATGATACCACAAGTGGAAAATTCCACACCTGACCTCATGTGAGGGGTCACAGTCAAAATGCAGGTGCACAACACATAGTTTATTCAGTGTCCCCAAGGGAAAAAGACCCTTCCAGCCCCCGTCAGCTGCCATGTACCTTTTCCATGCACAGCCAGATTCTCCCATGCAAGCACGCTCACAAAAGGTGGTAAGATGGTTCAGTGTACACACACTTTGTCTCATAAAGTCATTTAAAATATTGTATAAAATTACCTTCAGGTTATATGTATAATAAGGTGGATATAAAACATAATGAGTTTCATGTTCACACTTGGATCCCAACCCCAAGATATCTCATTAGTATAAACAAATATTTCAAAATCTAAAAAAACCCCAAAATCTGAAATACTTCTGGTTCTACATATTTCACATAAGAAAGAACCTGTACTGTCATCCATCGTTTCACTCCATCATCTGCTTTTACTTTATTCTCCCAATATTACTTTACTGTCTTCTAATAGTACTTTGTATAACAGATTTCAAATTTTGCTACTTCATCCTAGGATTTTCAAGGCCCATTAGGAGAGCATTCATCCAATACTGCCATTATCTGTCTGTACTCTAGGCCTTCTCTCGCATAAGGATTCCCTTATTTCTAAAATTAGTAAATACTTACATATGAATTCTCTCTTTTATGAAGTCTTTATTTAAAGACTTTTTTTGTTTGGCTTTTTTTTTTTCCTTTCCTGGTCTCTGCGAACCTATTAAGTCTTGCTTTATAATAGAAATAGACTCAGAAAAAAAAAAATTAGGCTAGAGATGAAACCTCATCTCTACTAAAAATACAAAAATTAGTAGGGAATGGTGGTGCACGCCTGTAATCCCAGCTACTCGGGAGGCTGAGGCACGAGAATCACTTGATCCTGGCACCAGAGGTTACAGTGAGCCAAGACTACGCCACTGTACTCCAGCCTGCGTGACAGAGTGAAACTGTCTCAAAAAAAAAAAAAAAAAAAAAGATTGGCTAGGGTACACAGTCTAGTACCCTAGACTGAGCTAGTGGCATGATGGCTCATGCCTATAATCCCAGCATTTGGGAGGCTGAGGTGGGTGGATCACTTGAGCTCAGGAGTTTGAGACCAGCATGGGCAACATGGTGAAACTCTGTCTCTACTAAAAATGCAAAAATTAGCCAGGCGTGGTGGCGCATGCCCATAGTCCCAGCTACTGAGGAGGCTGAGGTGGGAGGATTGCTGGAGCCTGGGAAGTGGAGGTTGCAGTGAACCGAGATCTCACCACTGCACTCCAGTCTGGGTGACAGAGTGAGACTCTGTCTCAAAAAGAGAAAAAAAAAATCCTCAACATACAGTATGAGCCCTACTATTCCCAAGAACATAATCTTTTTTTTTTTGAGACAGAGTCTCACTGTGTCACCCAGGCTGGAGTACAGTGGCACAATTTTGGCTCACTGTAACCTCTGGTGCCAGGATCAAGTGATTCTCGTGCCTCAGCCTCCCAAGTAGCTGGGATTACAGGCGTGCACCACCATTCCCTACTAATTTTTGTATTTTTAGTAGAGACGAGGTTTCACCATGTTGGCCAGGCTGGTCTCAAACTCCTGACCTCATGTGATCCACCCCCCTGTCCTCCCAAAGTGCTGGGATTACAGGCATGAGCCACCTGCACCTGGCCCCAAGAACATCATCTTTCAAAGTGTAAAAAATTCATGACCATTCTTAAGCTATGACAATTCTTAAAGTTAGAAGCAGTTGTTGTCATTGTTTTGTCCACTGTGTGGAAAATGTGAGGAGTCAATGAGCTAGTGGCATGCATGAATTTAATGTAACCTTTAAAGTGGTGTTGGCTCGACCCATTTTTCAAAAGGAGTTAAATTTCCAGGAATATTAGAGATTTGGACAAAGGCTAGGTGGGTCAAGACGGCCTTTAAGCGCAGGGGCAGTGTTTCTTCACTGAGCTACCCCTTGAAGATGTGGTGTCAAGGCTGGTCATCTGGGAAACTGTCAGAGTTCTCATTCACGAAAACAGACTGAGAAGAGCTCAGCAAACAAAAATGGTAAGCTGTTATGTTCACCTAATTATGCCTTCAGTTTGTCTACTGATAAGTCCACAAAAGTCTAAATAATTCCAATCACATTTGATGTGCTTATAAGTCATTGAATTATTTATGTTTCTTTACAATACAATTCAAAACCATGGGATTCAACCCAGAAACATCTTATTTCTTTCATATTAGAATTACTATTTATCCAGGAAACCCTAATTATTATTATTTTTTAAGTTTAGAGACAGAGTATCGCTATGTTGCCCAGACTGGTCTTGAACTCCTGGCCCCAAGTGATCCTCCTACCTCAACCTCCAGAGCAACTGGGATTACTTGGGTGCAAACCACCATGCCCAGCCAGAAACACTAATTCTTATGCGTTATTCTGAGACTACAATGCCTTATAGGATAGAGGTAAATCATACGTCAGTTAAACAAATAAAAAAAAAAAGGTTAATAAAAAAATTTAAAAAAAGGATAAACGGTTAAAGTAAATGCCAACACATTTTTGAAAGGTTATTTTAAAAAAGGGAAATAAAGGGTAAAAATCACAGAAGGCATCAGTAAAGGCAAACAACAAACTTCACAAGAAAGGGCTCAAGAGAACAAATGTTGGCATTTGTATCTCACTACCTTTAGGTTATGAAAAACAGTGGCCAGTGTTCTCCCTTAGGTTCCTGGCCACTGATACAGGAGCTTTATCAAAATTTAGATATATGAGAAGTCAGAGCCAAATAAAATTTGGACCCACAAACATCAAAAGTCAGAATGGAAAGAGAAATCAGGCTCATTTTCTCAGAATTTTGGTTCGTGTTGAACTACATAGTAGAAAGCATGGTGAAGCCTGCAGTGATCACGTATCAAGGGTGGCAGGTCAATGGTAATTACTAACCAGAAGGGGAGACATATTTTTAAAGGGAAATAAGGGAACAAATGCCTCAATTACAGTTCACTCATTCTTCTACCTAGACCAAGGGTAACTAAGGTATCTGTATTTTGGCTAATGAGAATAAAGCTTCCTTTAAGGAACTGTTCTGGCAACAAATCGCTTAAGCATCAAAGTAGTACATTCTAAAAGCCAGCAGAGAAAATGAACTTGTTAACAGACAGAACCTATCCTACTCCCAAATTAAAGGGCACAAATGTGTGTGTATTTTTAAAAAAATGCTTTAAAATAACACAGAACACTTGCATATTAGTGTCTTTCTCTATTACGTTGCCAAGTGTGATGTTCTCACAAAAAGAAAATCAGCTCCAACGGCAGAGCAATCAGTAAAATTTCTAGGGTAAGTAGTAGAGAAACAGAAACCTTTCAGTTTTTCATCAAAGCAAGGAAAGTTTAAACCTGTAATTTAAATTTAATCTCAACACACACACACACACACACCCCCCCCATACACACACAATCAAAGCTTTTCTAGTGGTTTAAAGCATAAGCTAGTGTTTTAACCCAAACATTTAAAAAGAAAAAAGAAATTCACAGGCACAATTGAATAGTGCCATGTAACATTCCATATAGTACTCAGTACCACAGGCAGTTCTGGGCTACAAAGAGTCAAAGAGGTAAAAGGACTCCAGAATTTAGAAACATCAATTTCCTGAGAAGAATCAGTGGAGCACTGTAACTACATTGTGCTTTTGTACTTAGGTTACAAAATAAAGGCTCTGCCACACACAGAGTGGAAGGCTAATGTCTGATTCTGCGTACACACATTTGCTCAAATATGAGGTGTAAGTGTTGCTTTAAAACCTTAAAGCAAAGGAATCTTTAATGTCCAAATAATGGCGGTAAAAAAAGAATACTTTATATTCTGATTTTGAAGTACATAAAATTGCATGTCATAATCTCCATGAGAGGCTTAAAAATAAAACATTTGATTGATTCCATGTAAATCTTTTTTATTTTATTTATTTTTTGAGACAGAGTCTTGCTCTGTCGCCCAGGCTGGAGTACAATGGCATGATCTCGGCTCACTACAACCTCCGCCTCCCAGGTTCCAGAAATTCTTCGACTTCAGCCTCCTGAGTAGCTGGGATTACAGGTGCCCGCCACCACACCTGACTAATTTTTGTATTTTTAGTAGAGTTGGCCAAGCTGGTCTTGAATTCCCCACCTCAAGTGATGTACCCGCCACGGCCTCCCAGAGTGCTGGGATTACAGGCGTGAGCCACCGCGCCCAGCCTGATTCCATGTAAATCTTAACATGTAAAACACATCAGCTGTGATGTTAAATTATTTTAAAACAACATTCAGTAGCTCTAACCAACTGGCCACTTGCTGAATTTCTAGCTCTTCTAACCACTGTGGATAGTTCCACCTACCGTCACGCTGAGTTAACTCATAACATAGTTGACAAGATACTGCAGCATTTAAATGGCATTTCAGAAACAAGTCACCTCACCATCTTTTAAAGGCATATTTGATCAATTTGCAATTCAAGAAACATATTTGGGCCACTAACCTGCCCATGGTTATGTCAAACTGAAGGAAACTATAATGGATCATTGTTGATTTCCCAACCATGGCAATCAGGCAGTGCAACCCACCTCACTGTAAACTGTCTGTAAATAACTGCTACACATTTCTCTACACAGACTCATCCACACCTACTTATCCCATGACCAGCATCCCTCAGTCCCACACCCAACGAATGCCTAATCACCTCTCAGGCCCTCGCCCTCCCTGTCACAGAGGAGGGAGCCACAAAACCTGCTTCCAGCTAACCAGAAATTGATCCCTGAACAGGAAACACAATCTACATGACATGGGTCAAGACCAAAAGAATCTTTGGTTGAGTGTACATATGTGGGCACACAAAAACACAGGCAGGCACGCACATACTCCATTACCTCTACAAGATACAATGATTTTTTAAAAAAACGTTTTGCTAAGTCTGAAGGAGAAGCAAATTCCATTCTTACATTTTTGCATGCAATGTTACCCAAAGGACCTACATCCTGATGGCCATTTTGATATGCAAGACAAAACAAGTGGCTCCCAATGAATGTGATAAGTTTAAGGCCTTGTTCTGAGATATTTTCCTGTCCAGGCCTATCTAACGCTCTACGTCTTTAAGGTTCCAAGAAAGCCTAAATGCACCGCCTGGCAATGCACCTAATAAACCCTTTCAGTCAAACAGTGCGGCCAGCACAGAGGCAGCAAACACCAGTTATGAGAATGATGATGATTTATCTTGCGCGGAGAGGTAGGAAGATATAGCTTAAAACCTGGTGGCTGAGGTGGCCTGGAGCCTCAGGAATTGGCTCCTCAACGCTGCCGACAATAACCCGGGGTGGGGATTTGAGGGAGTGCAGCAGGGGAAGACTGCTGGATCCAGATTCCCGGCACCTGGCAACAAAGTTCCATAAGGTCGTCAACCCCGGCGACCGGCGTATATTATTCTTCCTCCTCCAAACACCTGTCTTGCTTAGTGGCTCTCTTCTTACACCTTTGGCCAAGGCCCCTTCTGTGCCTGGCCCTCCCCAGAACTGCTGGATCCTCAACGGCCCGGTTGTCGCCCACACCCCTCCCGTCCCCGGTGAGTCTCCCTCCCTCGCCAGAGCAGGCGTGGGGAGCCAGGTTGCGTACCCGGTTCTCCAGCTCCGCAGGGAACTTGGTCTGGAACTGGCAGCGTGTGCCACTGCTGTAGTCTCGCTGAATGAACACCTTTCCGGACACCGGCGCCTGCTGCGGCCTCATGGCGAGGACTGGACACCCCGCGCTGCGGGGTCGGGGGAACACCAACCGCGGATCAGAGCCCCGGCCTGGACCCGGGACTCCGACCCGCCAGTCCCTCGCCCCCACTCGCCGCCCAAAACAGCCCAAGGCCTCCTCTGCCCCGCTCCCCTTCACCCATGCTGTCACCGCGGGCCTTAGCTGCCGCCTGGCCCAGGCCCCGCGCCCCCCAACAACCCGGTTCGGCCCGGGAAACAAACCCGCCTCCTCTGCCCTCCAGCTGCTGTCGTGCCGCCTTCGCCGTCACTTACGTCCTGCCGCAAAAAGCCTCTTCCCCGCCCCTCAGCTCGGCCTCCTACCTCAAGTCTGGGACCCACCCTCTCCTCCGGCCGTAAAGTCACCCTGCCGAGGCTGCGCGCTGCGGGGCTGGGCCGAGGAAGGGAAACGCTGTGGGCGGGGCCAGGGCCGACCCCGCCTTCCGCCCTCGGAGATTGTTTCCGGAAGGAGAGAGGCGGGGCGAACTGTGGGGCTGCGGCCGGCGCGAGCGCGCGGCGGTGTGAGGGACGAAGTTTCCTGGCTGTGTCACTTGTGGCAGCTGGTTCCCGATCGCCGATTGTGAGGGGTTATTTTCGTTCTTGATTGGACGTCGCAACTTACGTGTGGGTTGTGCCACCCAACTCATACGTAAAACGAAAAACAAAGAAAAAACAACACCCCTCCCCAGACCCTCAAACACAAACTGCTCATCGTGTTCAGAAGTAGAAGGGCTCTGGGGATGGATCCGTTTGGTCCCTAGACTCGTAAGAAAGGGTCAGGAAGTGAGGACGAAGAACCTGCGTGGGCCCCAGCGTTAGCCGTCCCCGCCCCTGCCCCGACTCGTCTTTGGGGGCGGCTTTCCTCTCACCCCACGTTTCCACCCAGCTCCCATCCACGCCCCTCGACGGCGGCTTTCCTCTCACCCCCATTTCCACCCAGCCGCCACCCATGCCCCTCAGGTGACCCAAGGGGACAGACAAGCAGTTCTGCCCTCCTTGCCCACTGGCCCCTACTTTACTCAGCATCTCTTTGCAAGGCAGCCAAAGAAACCCCACCTTACCTTGTCTCCTGCTAATACAACCTTTCAGTACCATGTCTTATATATTTAATACAGTTTAAATATCCTGCCTTTTAAATATGAAAAATTCTCCCATTGTGTTTTAAAAACAGCTTTTTCGAGATATAAATGGCATACAATAAACCACACATATTTAAAGCAGTGGATTTGATAACTTTGGACATATGAATACACCCATAAACCATTGTCACAATCAAGATAGTAAAGCTCCATTGCCCTGAAAAGGTTCCTCCAGCTCCTGTGTAATTCCTCCCTCCTGCCTCTCCCCAGACCCCATTTCCCAGGCACTGATCCACCTTCTGTCACTATACATTAGTTTCATTTCCTTGAATTTTATATAAATTGAATCATATAGTGTGTACCCCCTTTTTTGCCTGGCTTCTTTCACATAGACTATTTCGAAGTCCATCTGTTGTTGTGTTATCAATAATTCATTTCTTTTTGATGCTGGATAGCTATTCCATTCTATGGCCATCCCACAGTTTGTTTATCCATTCTTCTGTTGATGGACATTTTGGGTTGCTTCCAGTTTTGGTATGTTACAAATAAAGCTGCTATGGACATTTATTTACAAGTGTTTGTATAGATGTGTAGACCTTAATGCTTTCATTTCTCTTGGGTACGTACCTAGGATTAGAATGGCTAGATTGTACGGTGAAAACACGTTTAACTTTTTGGCAAACTGACAAACTGTTTTCCAAAGCGGTGTCACCATTTTATATTCCCACCAGAGTTCCAGTTGCTCCACATCTTTGCCAACACTTGTGTAGTGATATCTCCTGCAGTCATAATTTTCGTTTTTCCATGACTAATGATTTTGAGCATATTTTCCTGTACTTATTTGCCATTCATGTATCTTCTCTGGTGAAGTGTCTATTCAAAACTTTTGCCCATTATTTTTGGTTGTATTTTATTTTCCTGTTGTTGAGGGTTTTTTTGTTTTTTCGTTTTTTTTGTTTTTTGTTCGTTTTGATTTATATCTTTATTGGCTGGACTAAAGGTCAGTTTTAAATTTTTATGGCACTTTAATCCTTGGGTTTTTGTATGTTTAAAGATGTTTTCCTGAGGCCTTTATACTTGTGTGAGAAATTGGCCGGGCTGTTTTTGAGTTTTGAGTTCTTTATACATTCTGGAGAAAAATCCTTTATCAGATAAATGATTTGCATGCATTTTTCACAGTCTGTGATATGTCTTTTTACTCTCTTAATACGTTAGGGGTTTGAGGGGATTAGGTGTGGACCTCTTGGGAAGGGTATTTCTGCCTCCTACAGGTATAGATTTAAACTCTTCCCTCCCCCCTGTATGATTATTCAGTTGTTTACGCACCATTTGTTGAAAAGACTCTCATTTCTTCACTGAATTGCCTTTGTATCTCTGTTGAAAATCAGTGGAGTGTGTGTGTGTGTGTGTGTGTGTGTCTGTCTGTCTGCCTGTTCTGGACTCTCTATTCTATTTCATGATCTGATCTTGTTTTGCATTAAATGTCTACTAGTGTTTGTCTCTGAGATTGATGCTTCCTTGCTGACTCAGTAAGATCTCCTAGGAGCTGTTTTTCTACATATTCATTACTAGGAGTGGAGAACACCCTTAAGCAGGTAAAACAGTTTCTACCCTCACAATTCCAGTCTAATGAAGTCAACAAAGAAAACAATTTTCATCCATTGTGTATTTGGAGTATTTTCTTGCAGCCCTTGGCCACTGAGACTAGGTGGTAAAACAGATTATTATTGTTATTTTTTGAGACGGAGTCTCACTCTGTCACCCAGGCTGGAGTTCGGTGGCACGATCTTGGCTCACCACAACCTCCACCTCCTGGGTTCAAGCCATTCTCCTGCCTCAGCCTCCCGAGTAGCTGGGATTACAGGTGCATGCCACCACGCCCGGCTAATTTTTGTATTTTTTAGAGTAGAGACAGGGTTTTACCATGTTGGCTAGGCTGGTCTTGAACTCCTGACCTCGTGATCCACTCGCCTCAGCCTCCCAAAGTACTGGGATTACAGGCGTGAGCCACTGCACCCAGCAAACAGATTATTTTTGATTGAGGAAATTTGAGGGCAAATACAACCCAAGGAAAACCCTCTTCATATTTGGGAAGAGGATCGATCCTATGTGAAAGAGGAATGAAAGGATGATGAGCCATATTGTTATTGTCTTCCCTCATCCCTAAACACACTCATGTGTCTAGATTCTAGTTTTGCCATTAAAAGTAAAACTGCAAGTACTTTTGCACCAACCAAATAGCTTCTGGCGGTTGTCAGCAAACCTTGGAATTCCTTGGCTTATGATAGCATAACTGCAATTTCTGCCTCCATCTTCCCATGGCCGCCTTCCCTGTATCTTCTCTGTGTCTTCAAATATTTCTCTACTTATAAAGATCACCAGTCATTGGCTTTAGGGTTCACCTAATCCTGTCTGACCATCTTAACCTGATTCCATATGTAAAGACCTTATTTGGAAATAAGGATCTGGGGTTCCCGACTGACATGGATTTTGGGGGACACTATTAAATCTAGTACGTCTACCTTGTAGAGGGTATCAATGTGATATTGTATGTAAAACATTTAGAATGTGTTTGGCACATAACAAATACTCAGTGTATGGTACTGTTTTTGTTTTGTTTTTTGATTATTACATCATTAGCTACATAGTGAAATGATTTGCTAACATTAACATCGTAATAGTAACAGCTACTATTCATTGGGCTATTAGTGTTAGGAACTAGGTTGAGCGGTTTATATGCATTACCTCATATAATCTCTGCCATATCTATTGATCTAGTAATCCTGGCCAAACTGATAATACTGTGGTTCAGATATGATCTATAATCTATGAGCTCACTAGCCGCACACTATTATTTTATTCCTTTTTATGTTTTCAACAATCCTCTGATACTTTAAGGAGCTGAAGTCAAGCTATTAGTCTATAGCATTGACAATTCATTCTTCCTTTTTGAATTTTGAGTCCCTTGTCTATGTTTAGCTTCTTTGAAGCCTACATATTATCTATTTTATTGCTGTGTCCATAATAAATTCTCATGAAATGCTTTGAAATGAATTCATTCAACAAATATTTATTGACACTCATAAGGGCTGGTGATGAAAGGATAAACAAAGTGTGGATTATTTACGTCCTATGGAAACTCACATTCTTTTGGGTGGCCAGGAGGGTGGGAGGAGGGAGATTATAACAGGTAAATAAACTTTGGAGGAGGGGAGGGGTTTTAACAGAAGGAGAGATAATTGGGCATGCAGCCTCTCTGTCCAGGGAATGATAAGTATTCCTACCTGAAATGAATAGGATCTGAAGTCAGGTTGGGTGAGGGCGAGGTGGGAATGGGGATGAGAGATCTTTAATACAGAAGAGAGATGGTGATAAAAATCTTATATCCTTTTTACACACCCCTCTATCATTTCTTCTCCAAGGTAAATGAACCAACTTCCTTTTTCTTGAATAGAGATCCTACCTTAGAAGGATCTCTATGGTAGGATCTCTATTCCAAAGTTTCTGTCTTTTTGTATGACTCTCAGAAACTTCTGGTGTTTCGAACTACATACTCTGATAAGAGCGTTAACCCGTGCTGAATATTATCAGTGAAATCCTTTTGTCCTTCCATTTTAAACTCTATTTTTTTTTCTCTATTGGAACAAAGCTAGCTTTTCAATGCGGGTCCTATTCTGTATCACCGACTCATGTTCAACTTTTGACCTATCCTGGATCATTTTCAGCCCTGCTTACAAACAGCTTCCCATGCTGCAGTTGGTTTCTTGTCTTCAGCTACGATCCCTCCTGGGCTTTGTTCTATTTGTGTCCAGCCACTTCCTCCCAGGTCCTTCATAAAGATCTCAATTGGAATGAAAGACATCCTTATACTAAAGAAACTTTAAACTCTCCTCCTTGGCCATGCTCACGTTGCTCACCGAAGTCATCCCTGTGTCGTCTAACATCGTTTTTGTTGTTGTTGTTGCTTCCTTCTAAAGCTTTGTGGCATGACTGGGGTAGGGGGCAGATCAGATCCATTTTCCTTGGTTTCAGTTCTGGTGTCTACCATGCACTGGTACATTGGGCAGAACTCCAAGGATCATTGTCTCTTTGTTTTCACGCATTTGCTGGTAATTTCAAGTCAGCTTCCGTTTTATAAGCTTGTATATCTTTATTGCATTTTGAGAGAACATTATTGGCATACCTGAAATGATGGCATCTGTTCCTTCCATTTAAATTTCACCATCTAAAACAACATGTGTCCCAGTTTCAGGAAACAGGCTGAACAGATGCCAGACAGTTGTACTGAATGCTCTCTCCATGAAAAAGCTGCTCTTGCCTACGTTTTTGTTTATTTCATTGTGAGGGAGAAGAGCAGATTGAATGATGTCATTAATAAGGGTCCTTTGCCTTTATTGTTTAGGATCCTACTGAAGACCTCTCATATCTGAAGTGGCTGGTGGATAAGAGGGTTTGGAGATTTCAGTCTCTCTTCACTAGCACAGTGTAGAATCGCAGAGCTGGAAGCAAGGCTGGCGTCATGGACGTGTGACTTGTATAGTTACATAGGGATCTGCACTGAGAAGTGCTCTCTGCTTGGCTTAATGTCCTGCTGTCATCATCTTGAAATTCTCAATACTTTCTGAACATGGGAGTCTGCACTTTAATTTTGCACTGGGCCTCAAAAATCATATAGCTAGTTGTGGATGGAAGAAATATGAGGGCATCTAGTGGGAACACACCATCATTATCTGGGATAGATGATTAACTGTCCATATCTTCTGTGAAACCTGATTTGATGGCAGTTTTGACAAAAGTGAAAAGAAAAACAGGCCAGGTGCGGTGGCTCACACCTATAATCCCAGCACTTTGGGAGGCCGAGGCAGGTGGATCACGAGGTCAGGGGTTCGAGACCAGCCTGGCTAACATGGTGAAACCTCATCTCTACTAAAAATACAAAAATTAGCCAGGGGTAGTGGAATGCCCCTGTAATCCCAGCTACTTGGGAGGCTGAGACAGGAGAATCACTTGAAACCAGAAGGCAGAGGTTGCAGTGAGCCGAGATTGCGCCACTGCACTCTAGCCTGGGCAACAAGAGTGAAACTCCGTCTCAAAAAAAAAAAAAAAAAAAAGAAAGAAAGAAAATAAAGAAAAAAGAAAAAGACTTCCTCCTTGAAATTGTACCTCCCTTGAGTTGGAGGGGCTTGGCAAACATCTGGCCCAGGTGGCCTTCTTAGAATAGGGCATCATTTCAACTATCTTTATGACCTCTAGGGATGGAAACTTCACAACTCCCCCTGTGGGTTCTTCCATGTGCACTGCATGTTATGTCTTATTTTCCCGTAAAGGACAAATACTCACTAACGCAAAGGATTAATTTCTATGGTTGCTTTATAGTAATACGCATTCTAGGGCATTGGAAAAATGGGAAATGAGGTTGTCTGTAAAATCCCCTCCACCCACTGTGGGATAGCGTTGTTGAAAAAGGGATGCATACTTTGATCTTTCCTTTTGAAAGAGCAAAATTCCTGTCCTTCTGACATTTGTTCCTGGAGATACATTTATAGAGGGAATGAGTTGGACAACTTGAGGCTAGAAGAGAATCAAGATGAGGAACGACTGGAGTAAAGGATCCCAAAAAAGACAAAAGAGAAGATGGGTGTGTAGAGGATGTTGTTTTGAGAAGGGCACATTTGTGGCTGTAGACTCAGAACCCTGCTTAGTATGTTTTAGAAGCCTCTCTGCTTTCCACACTATCCATTCACAAATGTTATTGAATTCTGCTTTGCAGAAAGCACTCCGTGTTCAACTCAACCTCTGTACCCATCACACCTTTTATGGCTGAGTGGTGCTGAACCAAGTGGTTTCCATATTGTTTGTAGTATGTTTTTCATCCTTTGATATGTCAACCTGAAATAATGGAAAGGATTTTAGAATCCAGTTTTAAGAGTGTATTCAAGTGAAAAGTTGGGAATAGCCACCTGGGAAAACCAGACTCCAGAGAAATGGAGCGAGTGTTCTGAAGTTAAAAGTTAAGTTCTGGCCGGGCGCGGTGGCTCAAGCCTGTAATCCCAGCACTTTGGGAGGCCGAGGCGGGTGGATCATGAGGTCAGGAGATCGAGACCATCCTGGCTAACACGATGAAACCCCGTCTCTACTAAAAAATACAAAAAACTAGCCGGGCGAGGTGGCGGGCGCCTGTAGTCCCAGCTACTCCGGAGGCTGAGGCAGGAGAATGGCGTAAACCCGGGAGATGGAGCTTGCAGTGAGCTGAGATCCGGCCACTGCACTCCAGCCTGGGTGACAGAGCGAGACTCCGTCTCAAAAAAAAAAAAAAAAAAAAAAAAAAAAGTTAAGTTCTTGCTTATATAGACAGAAAACAAATAAATTTAGTAGGATCATAACATTTTCTATACAAGGCTGGTTTATGAATTATAACAATTTGATTAGTTTGTTTTCTATATGGCTTGTTTTCATTTACTCTCCAGTTTAAAGGAACATATTTCACATTCTATCTTAAGAAAATATGATAAAGTCTTTGTGTGAAAGAGGTAAGAGGTAATTTATTTATTTGACTTTTTCTTTTTTATTATACTTTAAGTTCTAGGGTACATGTGTACAACATGCAGGTTTGTTACATATGTATGCATGTGCCATGTTGGTGTGCAGCACCCATTAACTCATCATTTACATTAGGTGTATGTCCTAGTGCTATCCCTCCCCCATCCCCAAACCCACAACAGGCCCTGGTGTGTGATGTTCCCCACCTTGTGTCCAAGTGTTCTTATTGTTCAATTCCCACCTATGAATGAGAACATGTGGCGTTTGGTTTTCTTTTCTTGCGATAGTTTGCTCAGAATGATGGATTCTAGCTTCATCCATGTCCCTACAAAGGACGTGAACTCATCCTTTTTTATGGCTGCATGGATTCCATGGTGTATATCTGCCACATTTTCTTAATCCAATCTGTCACTGATGGACATTTGGGTTGGTTCCAAGTCTTTGCTATTGTGAATAGTGCCATAATAAACATACATGTGCATGTGTCTTTAGAGCAGCATGATTTATAATCCTTTGGGTATATACCCAGTAATGGGATGGCTGGGTCAAATGGTGTTTCTACTTCTAGATCCTTGAGGAATTGCCACACTGTCTTCCAGAATGGTTGAACTAGTTTACAGTGCCACCAACAGTGTAAAAGTGTTCCTATTTCTCCACATCCTCTGCAGCACCTGTTGTTTCCTGACTTTTTAATGATTGCCATTCTAACTGATGTGAGATGGTATCTCATTGTGGTTTTGATTTGCAGTTCTCTGATGGCCAGTGATGATGAGCATTTTTTCATGTGTCTGTTGGCTGCATAAATGTCTTCTTTTGAGAAGTGTCTGTTCATTGTTCATATCCTTTGCCCACTTTTTGATGGGGTTGTTCGATTTTTTCTTGTAAATTTGTTGAAGTTCTTTGTAGATTCTGGATATTGCCCTTTGTCAGACGGGTAGATTACAAAAATTTTCCTCCATTCCGTAGGTTGCCTATTCACTCTGATGGTAGTTTCTTTTGCTATGCAGAAGCTCTTTAGTTTAATTAGATCCCATTTGTCAATTTTGGCTTCTATTGCCATTGCTTTTGGTGTTTTAGTCATGAAGTCCTTGCCCATGCCTATGTCCTGAATGGTATTGCCTAGGTTTTCTTCTAGGGTTTTTATGGTTTTAGGTCTAACATTTAAGTCTTTAATCCATCTTGAATTAATTTTTGTATAAGATGTAAGGAAGGAATCCAGTTTCAGCTTTCAACATATGGCTAGCCAGTTTTCCCAGCACCATTTGTTCAATAGGGAATCCTTTCCCCATTTCTTGTTTTTGTCAGCTTTGTCAAAGATCAGATGGTTATAGATGTGTGGTATTATTTCTGAGGGCTCTCTTCTGTTTCATTGGTCTATATCTCTGTTTTGGTACCAGTACCATGCTGTTTTGGTTACTGTAGCCTTGTAGTATAGTTTGAAGTCAGGTAGCATGATGCCTCCAGCTTTGTTCTTTTGGCTTTGGATTGTCTTGGCAATGTGAGCTCTTTTTTGGTTCCATATGAACTTTAAATCAATTTTTTCCAATTCTGTGAAGAAAGTCTTTGGTAGCTTGATGGGGATGGCATTGAATCTATAAATTACCTTGGGCAGTATGGCCATTTTCACGATCTTGATTCTTCCTATCCATGAGCATGGAATGTTCTTCCATTTGTTTGTGTCCTCGTTTATTTCGTTGAGCAGTGGTTTGTAGTTCTCCTTGAAGAGGTCCTTCACATCCCTTGTAAGTTGGATTCCTAGGTATTTTATTCTCTTGGAAGCAATTGTGAATGGGAATTCACTCATGATTTGGCTCTCTGTTTGTCTGTTATTGGTATAGAGGAATGCTTGTGATTTTTGCACATTGATTTTGTATCCTGAGACTTTGCGGAAGTTGCTTATCAGCTTAAGGAGATTTTGGGCTGAGATGATGGGGTTTTCTAAATATACAACCTTGTCATCTGCAAACAGGGACAATTCTACTTCCTCTTTTCCTAATTGAATACCCTTTATTTCTTTCTCCTGCCTGATTGCCCTAGCCAGAACTTCCAACACTATGTTGAATAGGAGTGGTGAGAGAGGGCGTCCCTGTCTTGTGCCAGTTTTCAAAGGGAATGCTTCCAGTTTTTGCCCATTCAGTATGATATTGGCTGTGGGTTTTTCATAAATAGCTGTTACTATTTTGAGATACGTCCCACCAATACCTAGTTTATTGAGAGTTTTTAGCATGAAGGGCTGTTGAATTTTGTTGAAGGCCTTTTCTGTATCTATTGAGATAATCATGTGGTTTTTGCCTTTGGTTCTGTTTGTATGATGGATTGCATTTATTGATTTGCGTATGTTGAACCAGCCTTGCATCCCAGGGATGAAGCCAACTTGATCGTGGTGGGTAAGCTTTTTGATGTGCTGCTGGATTCTGTTTGCCAGTATTTTATTGAAGATTTTGCATTGATGTTCATCAAGGATATTGGTCTAAAATTCTCTTTTTGTGTGTGTGTCTCTGCCAGGCTTTGGTATCAGGATGATGCTGGCTTCATAAAATGAGTTAGGGAGGATTCCCTCTTTTTCTATTGATTGGAATAGTTTCAGAAGGAATGGTACCAGCTCCTCTTTGTGCCTCTGGTAGAATTCGGCTGTGAATCCATCTGGTTCTGGACTTTTTTTGGTTGGTGGGTTATTAATTATTGCTTCAATTTCAGAGCCTGTTATTGGTCTATTCAGAGATTCAACTTCTTCCTGGTTTTGTCTTGGGAGGGTGTATGTGTCCAGAAATTTATCCATTTCTTCTAGATTTTCTAGTTTATTTGTGTAGAGGTGTTTATAGTATTCTCTGATAGTATTTCGTATTTTTGTGGGATTGGTGGTGATATCCCCTTTATCATTTTTTATTGCATCTATTTGATTCTTCTCTCTTTTCTTCTTTATTAGTCTTCCCAGCGGTGTATCAATTTTGTTGATCTTTTCAGAAAACCAGCTCCTGGATTCATTGACTTTTTGAAGGATTTTTTTGTGTCGGTAAGAGGTAATTTATAATGAAGATCAGTGTGAAGAAAAAAGGATCTTCCCTGGTGCCCTTTAGTCATTTATAACATTTTACAAACTAATGTAGGTAAGGAATAAGGCTAATCTATACTCAGAGAAACAAAGGTTACAGCTGCCTAAGCTACAGCTGCCTATCTTGTGACTCAGGCCCCATAGTTACATCCTTTAAAGGTTCAAAATAATTCAGTTCCAATAGCTTAGATTTTGAATTACTTATTTTCACAAATGTAAGATATAAATATTCTTGTTAAAGTCCATATTACCTTTGAAAATCAGTCTAATTTGTTCCTTGCCTAATTTAACCAGCAGAGTTTCTACTCCATCATTTAAGCCATTGATATGAAAGTAAGTAACAGGCAGGGTCACTGAGTAATAGAGGTTAAAAAAATCACTGTGTAACTGAAGGAATGGCCCAAGGTTCTCCTACTGCTAAAACACATCTGTACTATTATATTTGCTTCTTTGACCTCAAACATCTTAACCAGGAAGCCACAATTGATAAAATGTACATTTCTTACCCGAGGCATGTTTATTTTCATGAATGTCTTAGCCTAGACTGAGTTTTTTTTCCAGAAGTCTGGAGGGCCTGTCCTCACAGCCTGTCTAAAGGCACAGGGTGCCTGGGAAAGGGTCTGAGTAGGCGGGAGTGGGTACTTATCTAGGATGTCATCACACACTCACAACTTGGTTAACGATAATCCAGGACAAGAAGTGAGCCCCATATTGTGTCTAATCTGCAGAGAAGGCACATCTCTCCACTGGCCCTCAGTAGCCAGTCACCAGGCAGGGCTATGGAGAACCAAACAAAGGCCACCTGAGCCTGGACCAGGCGGAGGAAGAAGGGGCTCATCTGAAGCCCGGTGGTCTTTTGTGTGATGATCTCTAACTGGTAGGTAGGCAGGGGAGAACGTGGTAAGCAAGACAGGAGGTGGGAGTCCTGACCACAAACTTGTCCCATTCAGCGGTTTTCCTGGCATGGTTCTGCTACAACAGAAAAGGGTCCTCTCAGAAGTGAGCAGACAGTCAGAACCAATGGCTTCAGGATTTAATGGGATTGTGGAGGGGCGGCTGGATTTGCAGTTGTGAGAACCCAGGTGTTCTCTGGTATGTCATATATCCTGCCAGGTGAGAAGTGTCCATGTGGAAAACAGGTCCTTCATCCCACGCTTCTGGGAATGAGATTAGTCCTTCCTGGTAGTCGGTCTGTAAGCTGTACCTATCCCTTGAGATTTTTTCTTCCTTTTAGTTTTTTTCAATCCATCTAGCATGTTTTAATGGACAAAATTGCTATACGTTTAAGTTCCTTGTATGAAATCAGAAGTAAGTAATTGCTTGTCTCACAGGTTGTAATGAAGATAAAACGAGATGAGCCAGGTAAAATTCCTCACTCAGCTTCTGGTGCTGTAACTCTCAGATGTTAGTTTGCTTTTGCTTCTAGCATTTCTTTTCATTTGTTCATTATTTCACCAGTATTTACTGAGTGCATACTATGTATCATCACTATTATGAATTTCTGCAAATGATTATTGCCTTGAAAAAAATCTAAAGTACTGGGTTGCCTCTGGATTAGTTAACATTATATATCACTCATATGATCAATTAAGAATACAATTATTGATCACATAATTAATAGTAAATTGATAGTCATACAACTAATTAATAGCATGATTGATAATTATACTTTTTTTTTTTTTTTTTTTTTGAGATGGAGTTTTGCTGTTGTCGCCCAGGCTGGAGTGCAATGGTGAGATCTTGGCTCACTGCAACTTCTGCCTCCTAGGTTCCAGCAATTCTCCTGCCTCAGCCTCCCGAGTACTGGGATTAGCCACCACCCTTGGCTAATTTTTTGTATTTTTAGTGGAGACGGGGTTTCGCCATATTGGCCAGGCTGGTCTCGAACTCCTGACCTCAGGTGATCCACCCACCTTGGCCTCCCAAAGTGCTGGGATTACAGGTGTGAGGCCACTGTTCCGGCCATAGTTACTTCTTACTCTAGTTCTGTAAGAGGGTGACATTTGAGGAAGCAAAATGAAAGCTATATAAGACTTTTTAATACAACTTTTGATGTAATTATTTCAAAATGAAAAGTTGAAAATTAAAAAATTTACTAGGGCTGGACTTGGTAGCTCACACCTACCTTGGTAGCCCACTTTGGGAGGCCAAGGTGGGAGGATCCTTGAGGCCAGGAGTTGGAGACCAGCCTAGGCAACATAGCAAGACGCTCTTCTCTACAAAAAATTAAAATATTAGCCAGGTGTGGTGGTGCAAGCATGTAGCCCCAGCTACTTGGGAGGCTGAGGCAAGAAATCACTTGAGCCCAGGAGTTACAGACTGCAGTGAGCTGGGATTGAACCACTGCACTCCAGCCTGCACAACAGAATGAGACTTTGTCTCTTAAAAAAAAATTACTAGGGTCTCTTTGCTAAGTAGCAATCCACATGTATTTATCTCTTTGTCAATAGATGATGCTGAATGAGGGCACTGTAAATTATCTTGGATTTCATACAGGGTAGAGATTCAGGGAGACAGATACTGGGGTGAAAGACCTCAAAGTCTGCAATCCCAAACTTCAGCTAATTCTCTTTTTCCTCTGCCTGCCCTCCTTTCTGTACTTACTAAATTAGTACCTGGCTCCCTGTCTAATCAGTCACCATCAGTTAGTCATTGGATCCTTGTCTATATATCTCTATACTATCTCTGAAACTCTGCTGTCTCTCCATTCCCACTGCCATGTTCACATTTGAGGCTTGCCACTTCCCATCCAGACCCACTTTGGCTTCCTTCCTCAGGCCTGCATGGTGTGCTTCTGTTGTACCTTTCACATTTCTGCTAGACTGTTCTCTCCAAAAGGCAAATTTGATTGTATCACACTCTTGTTTAAAGGGCCTATCTGGCTAGGCGCGATGGCTCATGACTATAATCCCAGCACTTTGGGAGGCTGAGGCAGGCAGATTACTTGGGGTCAGGAGTTTGAGACCAGTCTGGCCATCATGAAACCCTGTCTCTACTAAAGATACAAAAATTAGCCGGGTGTGGTGGCGGGCATCTGTTATCCCAGCTACTCGGGAGGCTGAGGCAGGAGAATGGCTTGAACCCAAGAGGTGGAGGTTGCGGTGAGCCGAGAACGTGCCACTGCACTCTAGCCTGGGCAGCAGAGTGAGACTCTGTCTCAAAAAAACAAACAAACAAACAAAAAAACAAAAATAAAAAGCTTATGTGCCTACAGTAGAAGTTTCGAAGTTCCTAGATGAGAGTTATGGGTTGAATTGGGTCTCCCCAAAATGGTATGTTGGAGTCCTATTTTCCAGGACCTCAGAATATGATTTTATTTGGAGATAGGATGTTTACAGAGGTAATCAAGTTAAAATGAGGTCATTAGGATGGGCCTTAAACCACTGGGACTGATGTCCTTATAAAAAGGAGAAATTTGGACACAGAGGTGCACACATTGAAGAACACCATGTGAAACCTGGAGTTCTGCTGCTATGAGCCGAGGCACTACCAGTGGCCAGGAGAGAGGCCTGGAACAGACCCTTTCCTCCCACCTTCAGAGGGAGCGTGGCCCTGCTGATGCCTTGATCTTGGACTTGTAGCCTCCAGAACCATGAGACAATACATTTCTATAGTTTCAACCTTCTAATTTGTGGTGCTTTGTCTCAGCAACCGTAGCAAACTAATACAATGAGTCTCTGCCACATCTTCCAGTACTTTCTTCATTTATTCATATAGCAAGTATTTGTTGAGAGCTGATAAGATTTCAGATACTGTGTTAGACTTTGGGATTTAGCTAGAGACAAGACTGGCAGCTTTAGGGAGGGCTGCGACAAGTACCCAAGCCAGGTGATCAGAATGTAGCAAGAAGGCCCTCATTAGTATGGTCCAGAGTGCACAAAAGCAGGGCACCAAATCAGTATTTGAAGGCTAGGAAGGCTTCCTGGAAGAAGTGACATTTCAGCATAGAAGTAATAAGAACTCTCTTGTACAAGATGTTTCAGATGAACTATGAAAAGAATGGGAAGAAGGAGAGGCAAGCTATGGCAAATGATGCTAATCATCCCAGTCATCCCCCTGAGACTTTTATGTACTTTCTCAAATGAGTGTTCCAGTATTTTGTGAGAAATCTCTTTCAGTACTTTACCAGATCTTGGGTATGTATACTAGGACATATAGTAAGATAGAACTGTGCTAAGCACTACCCTCCTTTTCTCTCCCGACTGGTCACCCTTCCATTACGTTCCCTTCAGGGGGCACGCTTTGTGATTTATTTTTTCTTTCAAGGTTGACCTTATTCATTTTAACCAGATGTTGACTATTTTTAAAACATGGCCAAGAGAATGAGAAGGCAAGCCACAAACTGGGAGAAAATATTTGCAAAAGACACACCTAATAAAAGAATGTTATCCAAAATATACAAAGAACTCTTAACACTCAACAATAAGAAAATGAGCAACTCAATTAAAAAATGGGAAAAGACTTGAATAGACACCTCGTGAAAGCAGATACACAGATGGCAAATAAGCATATGAAAAGATGTGGAACATCGTGTCAGTTGGGAGCTGCAAATCAAAGCAACAGTGAAATATCACTGCACCTATTGGAATGATCAAAATCTAGAATACTGACACCACCAAATGCCGGCAGTGGTGGTGAGTAACAAGGACTCTCATTCATTGCTGGTGGAAATGCAAAATGGTGCAGCCACTTGGGAAGACAATTTGGCCATTTCTTACTAACCTAAACATACTCTCAGCATACAATTCGGCAATCACACTTCTTGGCATTTACTCAAATGAACTGAAAATGTACGCCCTCCAAGAAAAAAAAAAAAACCTGCACAGGGATATTTACAGCATTTTTATTAATAATTGCCAAAAGTAGCGGTAATCAAGAGGTCCTTTGGTAGGTGAATCAATAAATAAACTGTAGTACATCCAGACAATAAAATATTATTCAGTGCTGAAAAGAAATGAGTTATCAAGGCATGAAAAGACACATCGAGGAACCTTAAATGCATATTACTAAGTGAAAGAAGCTAATCTGAAAAGGCTGTTTTATGACTCCAACTATATGACATTCTGGAAAAGGCAAAGCTATGGCAACAGAAAAAAGATCAATGGTTTCCAGTGATGAGGGGGAGGGAGGGATAAACATGTGGTGCCCAGATAATTTTTAGGGTAGTGAAACTATTCTGCATGATACTGGGATGATTGTTGCCTGTCATTATACCTTTGTCCAAACCCATGAAGTGTACATCACCAAGAGTGAGCCCAAACATAAAGTACGGGCTTTGAGTGACAATGCGGCAACACAGGCTCATCAGTCTCAACAAATGTACCATCCCAGTGTGGGATGTCCCCATTGGAGGAGGTTGCATGTGTGTGGGGGCACAGGATATACAGCATTTCTGTATCTCCTGCTTGATTTTGCTGTGAACCTAAAACTGCTCTGAAAAATAAATTCAATGATTAAAAACAAAAACATGGTTGTATGTAAGGTTGTGGGTGAGACTTGTCATCTGCTGCAGGTTCTGCGCCTCTTCCTTCCAATCCACAACCCCACAGTTGACGTTCTCAGCCATTTCTCTTGTTCCACCTCTGGCTTCTGTTTTCTTATTTTCTCTACTTTGTCAGAGTCCTCGGAATGCCAGTTTCCTATTGCAATGATGTTCCCGCTAGCATCCGATTTCCATTGAAAAGATTCTCTTCCTTTTCTGGTGCCCAATAAGCTTTAACTGCCTTCTCAGGTCTTTCAGACCATAGACTCTCTGGTCCTTACCAGTCACTTGTTTAATTCTATGTAATTGAGTCTGTCCTTTATACACTGCCATATGGCTTCAATATGTATATTTTCAGTATCTCCTAATATGTGATCTCGAGACCCAGAGCATTTATAAAGATGCTGCAAATGGAATTTAATTAAAAACAGATGGATCCTCTTTGAAATACTCCCTTATCAATTAACAATACCCAGCTGTCTTACTAATGCAATCCCAGAGAAGACAGAGACCATTTAATCTCACTCCTTCCTTTTGCAGATGAAGACACTAAGAGTCAGAGATGTTAGTGTGACTTCCCAAAGGTCATGCAGCGAGGTAGGGACAACTCTGTGCTTGGAGTCAGAACACCTGAGTTGTAGTCCCAGCTCTGTTTCTACTAGCCTAGGCTACTCTCCAACTGGGATGTGGGTCTGCAGGGAGCCCCCTGTGAGGTACTCCGTTGTAAGGTGCTCTAGCTACTGCTGTGGCAGCAATGCTTGCATAGAGCAAAGTTTATTTCTCGCTGCTATCTTCCTCGTTCTCCTTTTCCTTCTCTCAGCCAGAGAAGGCATATATATATATATATATATATATATATATATATATATATTTTTAAAGATCTCATATTTTGTCCTTTTAAAGAATAAGAATAAAAAGGTCGTTGCAAAGACTTAAGGGGTCACTGATCTTACCTTGCAGGCTTATGGGAAAACAGAGGCTCAGAGGGTTGAATTCATTTGCCCCAAATCACACAGAGGGTGGTAAATCTGAAATTAGAATCTAACTTTGCACACCTCTAATGGGATAATCCCTCCACCCCGCCTCGCTCCTCCCAGTATCGTGGCATAGCCTGATCTTGTGCAACCATTTCATTTAGCAAACGGGGTGGAAGTAGGGTTGGAGCAACAGGGAGGAGAGCACTTAGGAAAGATTTGAAAATACACTGTTCATTAATTTTGTGTGAAGGGGATCCAATGTTTCTAAAAACATGTCCCTGGGTCAGAGATAACACTGTTGTCCTGGGCTGCTCAGAGGATGAAAAGCAGACGTTTATATTGGCACAGTCTTCTTCAGCTCACAAAAAAGGGAAAAAATGTCCTTTTTTTGTGCAAAGGCGGCATGGATTGTCAAATTCATTGTGTTTTCCTAGGAATTTGAGACAGTGAGAACATATTGGCCTTTATGTGCATATTATTTCTCAGTTTATTTTGCTGATAAACGTATTATCATTTCCAGACCAACTAACCTTTGACCTCCAGCATCCTGCCTTCACAAGCACAAGCAAGGTCAAAGGTTACTTTGTTTAATGAAAGATCAGGATGGTTGTTGCTCCAGCTCAGCCGCTGCAAAATGTAGTGTTTTCTTCCCTTTTTATATCTGTTTTTAGAGGGTTCCTTTTTAAAATAGAATTTATCAGACTTTTATAAAAAGAGGCAATGTTAATTATTTGTGATTTAGAGCATTCTGTGCTAATAAATTTGAAATCGAGATTTTAAGCCCTTAGGCTCAAAAACAGCATTTCTTAAAAACTTCCCTGTATTAGTAACTGAGAGACATTTTGGACCTTTTAAATGCTTCACTAATGTTTGAGTTGAAAGCTCAATTTCTATTTCCTAATCACCTTGGTTTTCACCTAAATCAAATAGCAATTTCAGCACCTTCAAGCAGGGATAGTGTTAAGGCCTGACTTGTGTCTCCTCTAAAATTCAACAAACGTACCATTCTTAACTGCCAGGACCTCAGAATGTGACTGTATTTGGAGACTGGGTCTTTAAGGAGGTGATTAATTAGCGGGGTTTGGTAGTGTGTGTCCCAGCTGCTTGGGAGGCTGAGGTGAGAGACTTGCTTGAGCTCAAGAGTCTGAGGTTGCAGTGAGCCGTGATCTCACCTCTACAAACAGGGTGCTTAGACAGCCCCAAAAGGCCTTTTCTGCTCTCTCTCTCTCTCTCTCTCTCTCTCTCTTTCTTTCGAGATGGAGTCTTGCTCTGTCGCCCAGGATAGAGTATAGTAGCATGATCTCAGCTCACTGCAACCTCTGCCTCTTGGGTTCAAGTGATTCTCCTGCCTCAGACTCCCGAGTAACTGGGATTACAGGTGCATGCCACCACTCCCAGCTAATTTCTGTATTTTCATTAGAGATTTTCATGTTGGCCAGGCTTATCTCCAACTCCTGACCTCAGGCCTCCCAAAGTGCTGGGATTACAGGTGTGAGCCACCACGCCTGGAAAGAGGCCATTCTTTATCAGAGACTAGGACATGTGGCTTTTCTCTTACCTTGTAGGACTAATAAGGCTCCAGAGTGATACTGTGCATGAAACTGATTCAAAACCTGTAAATCACTGTCTAACTCTGTAACCTTGGGCAAATCTCTTTGGTCTCTGATAGTCAGTTTCCTGTCAACCATGGAGAGTCCCTTGATACCCCAATATTTAACAAATCTTCTAGCAGTTTCTGATGGAAGTCAGGTCTGGAAACCACTGGATTTGATCATTTCCAAGATCTCTGCTTGTTCCTGCATTCTGTGCTTCTACAGAAAAGGTTTCCATCCCTGACCTCCAACAAGGGTTGGACTCTGGAAGAAATGAGCAGTGGAATCTTGTTAACTCCATCACATGCTGATCAAGCCCAAATTTGTTTTGTTTTGTTTTAGAGATGCGGGTGCAGGGTGGTCCTGAAGTGCTAGGCTCAAGTGATCCTCCTGCCTTGGCCTCCCAAAGAGCTGGGATTATAGGTGTGAGCCACCACACCTGGTCTATGCCCAAGTTGTTTTTTTTTTTTTTTGTGGATACATAGTAGGTGTATATATTTATGGGGTCCAAGTTTTATGTCCTGCACATTTCTCTGCCAGTTCCTAGGAATTCTGAAGCTTCACAGGACAGCTTGGGTGGTGAGGAGGCTGGCTGGGAGAGGGGCTTGGACCAGGGTGGCAGGCAGATAAGGCTGGTGATGGCATAGCAGGGTGGTTTGGGGCTTAGGTAAAAGGGTCAGATACTAGGTGTGATGCTAGCAGGCAGGTTCTGTGCAGCCTCGGGCTGCAGTGCACACGGATTGATGGACTGAATAGTGTTCCTAGCTTCGTAATGCACTTGTTGTGAAGCCTTGGCCAGGAGAATTTGTGCCCAGTTTACTCACTTGCAGAATTCACGTATTTCCTACTCTGTCTCATGGGACTATTGGAACAATCAACTGAGGGAATGATTATCAAAGTGCCTTGAAAAATATAAATCCTCTCCACTAGTTTATGGTTTTATAGTTATAGTAAGATAATTAGTCAGGGATGGGATAGGGCTGAAGTCGGGGGGGTGACTGAGATATAGGGTAGGTTTTCAGAAAGCTAGAAAGGTAAACTGGCTAGTTGTGGTTTTGTTTTGTTTTGTTTCGTTTTGTTTTTTTTTGAAATGGAGTCTTGCTCTGTCACCCACGCTGGAGTGCAGTGGTGCGATCTCGGCTCACCGCAACTTCCGCCTCCCGGGTTCAAGCGATTCTCCTGCCTCCGCCTCCCAAGTAGTTGGGATTACAGGTGTGCACCACCATGCCAGCTAATTTTTGTATTTTTGGTAGAGATGGGGTTTCACCATTTTGGCCAGGCTGGTCTTGAACTCCTGACCTCAAGTCATTCGCCCTCCTTGGCCTCCCAAAGTGCTGGGATTACAGGTGTGAACCACTGCGCCTGGCCTTGAACTGGCTAGTTTTAACCACATTTTCTGAACTATATTTAATGAAACTATGCAGTTTTAGTTAATGCCTAGCCAAGACTCTGACTCGAGTGATGAAATGACTCTGAATTCAGTACAGGGAAAATGAGTTATTCTACCAAATACTAGTTTAAAGGTGTCCTGCTGAACTCCTATTAACCTCAAGAGAGAAGGCTCCCGGTTCAAGAGGCCGAAGAAAAGACTCAGAAATAGCAAACGAGGCATGAGGTTTTGTTTTTGTTTTTGTTCTTTTTTTGTGAGACGGAGTTTCACTCTTGTTGCCCAGGCTGGAGTGCAATGGCATGATCTCGGCTCACTGCAACCTCCGCCTCCCAGGTTCAAGCGATACTCCTGCTTCAGCATCCCGAGTAGCTGGGACTACAGGCATGCGCCACCACACCTGGATAATTTTGTATTTTTAATAGAGACAGGGTTTCTCCATGTTGGTCAGGCTGGTCTCGAACTCCCGACCTCAGGTGATCCACCCACCCCGGCCTCTCAAAGTGATGGGATTGCAGGCATGAGCCACTGTGCCTGGCCAAGACATGAGGTTTTATTAGGGGCTTACAGATGGGGAGAGACTCCAGTGGTGGTGGGCTGGACAGGAGAACCCCAACTGCTTGTAAACAGCATGCAGTTTATATAGCACTTTCACTTAACAACCTCTTCTTAACGACCTCCACCTGGAAACCTTCACTTAACCCAAAACTCAGGCCCTCAATTCTCTATTTGGCCCGTGTCCCACGGACCAGGCCAGGGGCTTACACATTCCTTATAGGCAAGGAACGAATCTCCAGGTTGGCCATGCTGGATTCCTTAGCTCAGAACACACGTTCAGGTGCATCTGCCATACAGAGTCATTGTAGGGATATGCTTAATTATTGTTGTCAGGTGCGTTTACCCTACAAAAGGCTGCTGGCCAAAAATGTGGTAGAGTTAGAATATGCGTCCAGGTCTTCTGACCCTGTAATTTGGGGCTCCTTCCCCACATTCATCATCTCTCTCTAAGTGTTAATGTGTTGCCCACAGCATCTCTCTCCCCAGTCATTCCCTTGGAAGGGTGAGCTCCAAAGAGAACCTCTCAAGATGTTCGTGGAACCACCAAGGCAGACTTGTATTAAGTCCCTTTCACACCCATACCCTGATTTGTGGAAGATCCTTTCCGGTTTCGGTACATACTTCAGGCATATGTGGATAGTTGCACATCTGATTTTCATAATCATTTTCAGCCTCAAAATATTTACAGATGTCAATAGTGAGTCCTCAGAGAGTCCTCCAGTGAGGCAGGCAGTTCTAATTTCAGTTTTGTGAAAAGGGAAATTAAGGTATTGAGAAATTATGGGATTTCCTTCAAGCTCAGCGGGATTCTAGAAAACCAGTTATTTCAGGCCAGGCTACACAAACTCAACACTCTTGGGCATAACGTCAGGTCCCTTAATTGCCTGTGAGGTGGCTGTGTCCTTATACTAGCACACTATGGGGACACAAATGAAGGAATGATAATACCTTAAGCTTATTCCTCCTGGGGCATTTATACTTACGCACTGAAGCAAACTAACATTTCAGGATCTCTCCAAACAGAGAAGGGTACAATCAGCAAGAACCCCATATGGGTATCTGTAAGGATGTTGACATGGGAGAGAAAAAGCAAACTGTCGTCTTGATGAATATGGACTAAAGAAGACATTCTGATCTAAATCATTAAGGAAATACTATAGAACCACAAGGAATGCAAAATTTAAGCTATCTCCATCCTCTTTTCTATACAGTCCCTACTCAATGATTTTTCCACTTTAAGATGGTGTTAAACCATTGAAATTTCAATGTAATGTACAGTAGTAAATAAATTACATGAGATGTTCAACACTTTATTATAAAATAGGCTTTTTATTAGATGACATTGCCCAGCTGTAGGCTAATGTAAGTGTTCTGAGCACTTTTAAGGCGGGCAAGGCTAAGCTACGGTGTTTGGGAGGTTAGGTATATCAACTGCATCTTCAACTTATTAGATCTTTGGCTTATGATGAGTTTATCAAGGTGTAACCCCATCTAGACTTTTATAGTCTAACTTACAGGTAACCACAAATGAAACTCTGTCTGGGTCATCCCAAAAGTCCCCAAGTATTCTAGCTTTACATGGTCATCTTTTCCTTTACTATCCAAATAAAGTGATGTGCACAACAGGAAATGCTTAGGTTCCTACAAGAACTGAGACTTAAGCAAATGTCTTTTGGGATGCTGTCTAAGCCATCTTTCTCTTCAAAGTCACTTAGAGATTGTGTGTTCATTATACGATCAAAGTGTTCAGCCTGTGCAGGGAGCTCTGAGAAGGTCAGCTGAGCAGGTCAGAGGTAGATCTAAAGAGACAGGGTGAGGCTGGGGGCCAGGTTTTCTGATTGTCCAGCTAAGAACTTACATTTTACCCTAAAGCAGGGGTGGATTCATGTTTTGTGTTTTTTGAAGTTTATCAGACTTGCGGGAGTGGTGGTGAGAGATGAGGCCGCACAACAGCCAGCTCTATGTCTCCAAACCAGACAGAGGCATCTGGACCTATACGCAGGATAGATTTAGACTATGTAAGCTCCCATGTGGGATGCCCAGACCACACCCTTTAGGAAGATTTTAGATAGCTCTGAGATATTCAGATAGATACTGAGGTTTCCACGCAGCCCAGGATATAAACTTCGCCAAGAGAAGAATAGAGAAAATCGGAACATGACTGGCCTGACTTATCGGGGGGCCTTAGGATTGCATTTGGGATAAGACTGTGGAGTGATACAGATTTGGGAGAGGCAGAAAGAAGAAAAGGAGGGAGGGGAGTGGACTGTGCCTACGAGATCTGTTTCTCTGGCCCCTTTCTTTTTCTAAACGCCTGGAGGGTCAGAGAAAGTGATGGGCAAGATGGCGGGGAGAGGAGTTTGTAAAAGGGTAAAAGCAATGCAAACTAGAGAGTCCTGCAGGAGGAAGCCAATTTCCATTGGCTAGGAAGGACAAGAAATACCATTCAAGCAGAACTGGGCTTCAACTAGGTATTATGGGAAGAAAAATCTATAAGTAGAGAAGCACAGGACTGCCCTCAGCTGCAGTGTGGAAGAGGGAAAGTGGGCAGCATGGGCAGGGATCCCCGAGGGGTCAGCTGAGCAGAGGGGAGGGCTTGGGCAGGTGATGTGTGGGAGGGGGGTCTGGAGAGACAGAGTGAGGCTGGGGGCAAAGTCCTCTGGCTATCCAGCTAACAATTTACATTTTACCATGAAGGCAGGGGTGGATTCATGTTTCATGTTTTTTGAAGCTTATAAATAAAATTTAGGTTGGAGGTGCGGTGAACTATGATCACTCCACTGTACTATAGCCTGGGCCACAGAGTGAGACCCCCATGTCTAAGAAGAAAATAAAAATAAAAAATAAAAATAAAAGAATTTGGGGGGAGGTGGTAGGCAATCTAAGAAAAAGAATCTGAAATTATGAAAACAAAATTGTCAGGGCTCCCAGCATATGCAAATGATGGGCCATGAAGCTCAAGCTTCATGTTAGCCTTGCATGTTCTTAAGCAGGGGGGATTCTCTGGGCTGCCATGCTTGGAAAGAACTGTTTGGTTCCGGGATGAATGGAGATGTTTTGGAGTGTTCAGGGTGGTACCAGATGAGTTTGCAAGCTTAATGGAGACTGTGTTGGTTTCCTTGGGCTGGTTTAACAATTACCACAAGCTGGGTGGCTTAAGACAACAGAAACAACTTCCCTTCCAGTTCAGAAGTCTGAAATCAAGGTGTGGAAGGTTTGGTTCCTCCTGGAGGATGTGAGGGAGAAACTGGGCTCCGCTTTTCTCCTGGGCTCTGGTGGTTGCAGGAGTCCGTGGCATTCATGGCTTAGAGACACATCACTCCAGTTTTGACTTCCATCTTCACACTGCCTTATTCTCTGTGTTCTCTCCTCTTCCCACAAGGATACAAGTCATTGGATGTGGGGCTCACCTTAAACCCAGGATGATTTCTTCCTGATTTCTTTAATTACATTGGCAAAAATCCTATTTCCAAATAAGGTCATAGTAACAGGTACCAGTAGGTTAGAATTTAGACATACCTTTTTTGAAGACACTATTCAACTCCCTACAGGGTCTAAACAAAATACTGCACAGTGTAGCACTTATGTCTATACTGCGGACCTGCAATCTCTTGTTGCTGTGTCCTTATATCAAATTTGGATCTTGACTCTGAGACCTTGGAGGGGTCACTGACCTCCCTGGGCCTCAGTTTGTTCAATAAAAAAGAGGTGGTTCTTACATTTTGCTTCACATAAAGATTTGAAAATCTGGCCAGGTGCGGTGGCTCACACCGTAATCCCAGCACTTTGGGAGGCTGAGACAGGTGGGTCATTTAAGGTCAAGAATTTGAGACCAGCCTGGTCAACATGGTGAAACCCCTTTTCTACCAAAAATACAAAAATTTGCTAGGCGTGGTGGCAGGCGCCTGTAATCCCAGCTACTTGGGAGGCTGAGGCAGGAGAATCATTTGAACCTGGAAGGCGGAGGTTGTAGTGAGCTCAGATTGCGCCACTGCACTCCAGCCTGGGTGAGAAAGTGAGACCCTGTCTCAGAAAATAAATAAATAAATAAATAAATAAATAAATAAAAATTGAAATCCTTGTTGTTCAGGCCATGCCTCATATCAGTTAAACCAGAATCTCTTTGGGGTGGGATTTAGGAATCAATAGTGTTTTAAAAACTATCCAGGTGATTCCAGTGCACATTGAGTTTGAGACTAGTGCTCGACTTTAAATGTACAGGTGGATCAGTGTGAAAATGCAGATTCCAATTTGGTCTGGGCGGGGCCTGAGTCTGCATTTCTAACCATCCGTCTCCCAGGTGATACTGAGGCAGCTGGTCTGAGGCCCACACCAAGTCTTAGGGTCTCCTGAGCTCTTACATCATCCTATTCACTCTCCTGCAGTGGCCAGGCTGCAGGCTGTGATGGAGTGAGGTAGAAACATCTTAACAGGAAATGGCTTTTCTGAGAAACAGTTCAGTTTGGAGGTGGTTTATATACTGGGAAAGTCCATATGCTACACATAAATGGGATCTAATGAATTAATGACATTATTTAGAAACAGTTTCACTAAATGAAAGGCAGCAGCCAGCCCTGTGAGCTTTCTCCTGCACCCTGGAATGCTTCTGTTTAGTATAACAAGTGTTAATACGGCCTCCCAAGACCTCTGAAAAGGGACAGCGCCCTTTCAGCAAACCAAAACGCCAGGAAAACAGCGAGAAGGATGTAAACAGTGTTCAACTTCAGATTTTAATCTGTCAAGTGCTGGTACTAGAAAAACAAACCCCTCCTCAACCTGGCCCTGAGGTCTGGGCTGTGTCAACTTTGTCACTGAACATTTGCACTCCACACAGGGGGGGCAGGCGGAGGAGTAGTGTGTCCAAAGGCCAAGGCTTTCTGTGCTGAGGCCACTTGACCACCCTGGGCTGCGTACCTGCTCAGAGACTGGGCTTGGATGCTTAGGGGCGATTCTCACCTATAGTGGCCTGTTAGAATCATCTGGGGAGGTTCAGATGGTACCTGTGTCTAGGCCCTCACCAGATCAATTAAAAATAATTTTTCTTGGGGTGGGGCTTGGGCAAGGGTATGTTTTCAATTTCTTCAGGTAATTCCAGTGTATACCAAGGACACTTTGCAGGTTCTGTGGCTATCCAGCTTGTAGTAGACTGTATAATTTGTTCGGCACATGTTTACTATGAGTCCTTACTATGTGTAAGTGTCAATTTGGGCTGCTGTAACAAAATACTATAAACTGGTGGCTTGTAAACAGAAAGTTATTTCTCACAGCCTGGGGCTGGGAAGTCCCAGATCAAGGTGCTGGCAGATCAGTATCTGGCGTGGGCTCTGGTTCCCAGATGGCATCTTTTCCCTGTGTCCTCACTTGGCAAGGCGAGGGAGCTCTCTGGGGTCTCTATGGACGCTCATCCTATTCATGAAGGGTTTGCCCTCATGACCTGATTACCTCCTAAAACACCCAGCTCCAAATGTCCTCACATTGGAGATGATGAATTCTGGGGGGACACATTCAGTCTACAGATAGCAGCAAGGCTCTGTGCTCGGCACAGGGGAGACAGCAGAGAACAAGATGGCCAGAAGCTGGGAGGGAAGATACAAAACAACAAGTCGTTAATATAAAACTTAAGAATTTCAGTCGTAATAGAGAGCTATAAAGGTGAAGTACGGGATGCTACCAGACAGAGCGCGTCCGTGGAACAGAACCCAGCCTGAGAGGCAGCCTTGCAGAAGTGACATTTGAACAGAGTTCCAGGAGATGGGTAGGAATTATCTAGGGAGAGACACGGGAGGAGATTGTTCTTGGCCAAGAGAACAGCCAGTGTCAAGGCCTGGAAGAAGGAGGTGCACGGCGGATTAGAAGAACTGAGGGGAGGCCTCGCTGGGGCCGTGGGATGCAGGAGGGGACAGCTGAGCCTTCTGGGTGGGAGGGGCCAGCCTTGGGGGCCAAGCTGGGGATTCGACGTTTATTAGTTTGGAGCTGTGTAAATGTTTTTCAAAATGTTTAGGTTCCCAAGGAAACTCCTCCAGGGCAGACAGAGCCCATGTGCCTTCTAATTCTGGGTTTTTTTTTTTTTGAGATGGAGTTTCACTTTTGTCACCCAGGCTGGAGCGCGGTGGCGTGATCTCGGCTCACTGCAACCTCCACCTCTCCGGTTCAAGCGATTCAACTGCCTCAGCCTCCCGAGTAAGCTAGAACTACAGGCATGTTTTGGAGCTGGGCACCAGCGGAGCCCCTCTTTGGTCCCGGACACTCTGCATCTGATGGTACCAAAATAGGACGGCAAAGCTGGGTGCAGTGGCTCATGCCTGTAATCCCAGCACTTTTTGGAGGGCGAGGTGCGTGGATCACTTGCGGTTAGGAGTTCGAGACCATCCTGGCCAACATGGTGAAACCCTGGTTCTACTAAAAATACAAAAATTAGCTGGGTGTGGTGGTGCATGCCTGTATTCTCAGCTATTCGGGAGGCTGAGGCACAAGAATGATTTGAACCTGGGAGGAGGAGGTTGCAGTGAGCCCAGATGGCACCACTGCACTCCAGCCTGGGCAACAGAGTGAGACTCCATCTCTCTCAAAATAATAATAATAATAATAATAATACTTCTTTAAAATGTTTTTTCTTTCTCCACCATCTCTCACCACCTTTAATGTGTACTATCATTGAAGTTTATGAGACCCCTCACCTAAATATTATCCATTTAATCCTTTCAAGACGTAAGAGTAGACCACTGTTTATAGAAGAGAAGATTTAGAGAAGTGTTGCTACTTGTGAAAGTTTTCAGGGTGAGTAGAGACTCTTTTTCCCACTGGTCACCAAATGAAATCAGATACTATTTTATAACTATTTTATAACCTGCCTTATTCATGTAACATAATCACTGAGTATTTTATTCACATTCTCAAATATTCTTCAAGCATGTCACTTTTTAATTTCTTTATTCTTACTGTAATCATTTTAAATATGTATTCTTGAATTTATTAAAACATAAATATATGATGTGCACAGGAAAAGATTTGAGGGTGTCCATGCTAAAATGTCACCGCCAGTTATGGATAGCTAAATGTGGTGTACTTGACTTTTTAAAAAACAGATTTACAATGTATTTATTACTTTTGTAAAAAAAAGTATGACAAATATAGAACAAAGAATTATTAATTTTCTATCTGCTAAGAGATTTGACATGGGAGATTCTATAACTTTTAATTAATTGACTAAACTGAATAAATACACATTGCGTAAAAGCACTTTAAAGGACTAGAACAATGATCGTGCAATAATCTACAAGTAAGAATGTCATTTTTTAAATTGGCTGCTTCTGGCTGGGTGTGGTAATCCTAGCACTTTGGGAGGCACAGATGGGAGGATTGCTTGAGGCTAGGAGTTGGACATCAGCCTGCGCAACATAGTGAGATTGCATCTCTGCAAAAAATTAGCTGAGTGTGATGGCACATAACTCAATCTCAGCTGCTGGGGAGGTTGAAGTAGGAGGATCCCTTGACCCCAGGAGGTCAAGGCTGCAGTGAACTATGATTGTGTCACTGCACCTCTGCCTGGGCAATGGAGCAAGACCCTATCTCTTAAAAAAATTGCTGCTTCATATTCCTTTATTTGTATACAACCTAATTAGTACTATATTATTGGATATTTGTTTTCTCTGATTTTTGTAAATATTTATGTTCTCTGCAATCAATAGCCTTGATAAATACATTTTTGAAGATATTTTTGAACATTTCTTTAGGAAAAAAATCCTATAGGTGAAATTACTGGGTCAAAGGCTATGTACAATTTAAAAGTATTTTTAAAAAATATGTATTGCTAATTTGCCTTCCAAAATAATTGTACAAATTTAAATTCTCACCAGCAGTGTATGAGATTGCCCATGCAAAACTTTTCAATGAAGCAAGGCCAGTTGGTCTGTAGCACTTTGGTTGCTGCAAATATTTAAGTCAAGTATTTCACAATGGAGTGCTCAGTGACCAGGACGCACCCATTTCCTCTTTGTTAAGTTGTTGCTTACTTCATTCCCGGGTCTGCTTTGGGTTTTCAGGGTCCAAGGTGGCGTTGCTCAATTTTTTCTGGAGCTACTTTCTCCCTTAACTCTCTCTGTGTAAACCTTACTTCCAGATGAGCCTGGGTCTCTCTACGTATTTATGAGACAAAGAACACAGGTTCACCATTTTCCCTCAGCAGTTACTAAGTTTCCTTATACCTTTGTTCAATTCCAGGAATTCCAGTTCCATAGTCACAGATATCAGGACTTTCAGTGTTGAAAGCGACTTTCATGGTCACCAGGCCCATCGGTCCATCCATAGCAGCCTGACTCTTGACCAAGGATCATCAAATAGCTGGATGTGGCTGGGTGTGGTGGCTCCTGCCTGTAATCCCAGCACTTGGGGAGGCTGAGGCGGGTGGATCACCTGAGGTCAGGAGTTCGAGACTAGCCTGGCCAACCTGGCAAAATCCCATCTCTATTAAAATTACAGAAAAATTAGCCAGGTATGGTGGTGGGCACCTGTAATCCCAGCTACTCAGGAGGCTGAGGCAGGAGAATTGCTTGAATCCGGGAAGCGGAGGTTGCAGTGAACTGAAATTGTGCCATTGCACTCCAGCCTGGGCAACAAGGGCAAAACTCAATCTCTTAAAAAAAAAAAAAAAAAAAGTTGGATGTTCATCTCTCTAGGATGTGTCTGGTTCCAGTGTTGGGTCATTCTTTTTTTAAATGTATTTTAAATGTATATTTATTTTAGAGACATAATCTTGCTATGTTGCCCAGGCTGGTCTTGAACTCCTGGCCTCAAAGTGATCCTCCTTCCTTGACCTCCCAAAGTGCTGGGATTACAGGGCTGAGCCACTGAAGCTGGCCCATTGCTGGATCTTTCAAGTTGTTATATTGAGAGCAAGTCTAGTTTCCTTAGATATTAAAAAGTTATGAAGCCTTTCAAAAACACCAAAATGCAGCAAATAATATGATACCTGTGTTCCCACCACTTGGATTTACTAAGTGTTAATATTCTATTATATTTACTCTAACATTCTCTTTAAAAACAGAAAGTGTTCTAAACACAGGTGATACAGCTGCTCTTCTTCAAGGTTGACTATTCTAGGCCCTTCGTATTTCCATATAAATTAAAGAGTAAAATTGTCCCATAATTTTAAAAGCTAATCTCCGTTTCTGGACATTTTACTCAATATTTTACTATTATGAGTCAAACTATAATAAACATTTTGTATGTACACATTTATGTACATTCTTAACTTCTTAGTATAAATTCCTAGGAATTGGATTGCTAGTCAATGATTAAACATACTTTCGAAGGCTTTTCAGACAAATTGTCAAACTGCCCCTCCTGAGATATATGAGAATGCCCTGTTCTTTGTATTCCTGTTAACACTAGGTATTATCTTTATTTTTCTTTCTACAATAGGATAGACATAAAATACTATTCTATTGTAGTTATAATTTTCATTTTATTGATTGCTAAAGAAGTTAAAAATTTAATCATGCTTATTGACCCTTTAATAAACATGATTTTGTGATTCACCAGCTTATTTCCTTTTCATATTTTTGTATTGGAATATTATTTTTTGCTGTTGATTTATAAATACTCTTTGTGTTATACATGTTGCAAATATTATCTGCATTTATTTATCTTTCAATTTTATTTCTTCTTTTCCGAAAAACAGAAGTGTAAACATAGTCAAATCTACTGGTCTCTTTTTTCCTTTGAAACAAAGTCTTGCTCTGTTACCCAGGCTGGAGTGGAATGATGCAATCATAGCTCACTGCAGCCTCAAACACCGGGGCTCAGGTGGTCCTCCCACTTAACACACAGTAGCTAGGACTACAGGCACCCACCACATGCCCTGCTAATGTTTTATTTTAATTTTTGTAGAGATGGGGTCTCACTGTGTTTCCCAGGCTAGTCTCAAACTCTTGGGCTCAAGTGACCCTCCCATCTTGGCCTCCCAAGGATTATAGGCATGAGCCACTGTGCCTGGCTCTATTGGTCTTTTTTTGTGCTTTTTGCTGTTCGTGTTAAGCTTAGAAAAACTTCCCTTATCTTGAGATTACATAAGTCTATTCTTATATTTTCTTCCAGTCATTTTTAATCTACTTAAAAATGTGGAATACATTGTGAGCAAGAACTCTTAAGTTTTTTTTCCCTCTCAGGCTTATTCAGCTACCCCAATATTACTAGGCATCTATGATGTCCCCAGGGATCTCAGATACCACTTTTATCTTATAGCAAATACTTACATACATTTTAGATTTTTTTTTCTTGTACTCTATAGTCTATTTACAGCCTATCATTGTAATGAGCTAATTATTATAACTTTTGATTATTTTAACTTCATTATATATTTTAAGAACTGATGAGATGCCATTCTTGTTTTAATTTTTCTTAACTATTACTGTATATTTTAAGTTGTTTTTGTTCTAAAACCCAATACAAAAATATTTCCTAATAGAAAAATAAAAGCAATGCATGTCATGGCCAATATTATATGCAGTCAAGAGGGTATAAAATAGAAAGTATAGGCTCTCTCTCTTCTCTGCAGTTAACACTGTTAATGTTAACACTTGTAGTTTTTTGTTAGCACAAATAATTGCTCATTTTTTCCTGACGAACTTTAGATTACTTTTTCTTATTTTAAAAATTGGAATTGCCTTAAATGTATGAGATAATTTGAGAAAGGATTGCTGTCTTTATTATTTTTGAGTCTGTGCATCTAAGAACAAATCACATCCCTTGATTTATCTGAATATCTTTTATGTACGTCAGTAAAGTTTTACAGTTGTTTTCTTTTTTTTTCCTGAGACAGAGTTTCACTCTTGTTGCCCAGGCTGGAGTGCAGTGGCACGATCTCGGCTCACTGCAACCTCCGCCTCCCAGGTTCAAGTGATTCTCCTGCCTCAGCCTCTCGAGTAGCTGGGATTACAGGTGCGTGCCACCACACGTGGCTAATTTTTTTTTTCTTTTGTATTTTTAGTAGAGACAGGGTTTCGCCATGTTGACCAGGTTGGTCTCGAACTCCTGACCTCAGGTGATCCGCCTGCCTCGGCCTCCCAAAGTGCTGGGATTACAGGCATGAGCCACTGCACCTGGCCTACAGTTATTTTCATATAGGGCTTTCATATTAAAAAAGTTTATTCCTTGGGATGTTGTCTTTTATTAGATTTTATTTATTTATTTATTTGAGATAGAGTTTTGTTCTTGTTGCCTAGGCTGGAGTGCAATTGTGTGATCTTGGCTCACTGCAACCTCCGCCTCCTAGGTTCAAGTGATTCTCTTGCCTTAGCTTCCTGAGTATCTGGGATTACAGGTGCCTGCCACCACGCCCAGATAATTTTTGTATTTTTAGTGGAGACAGGGTTTCACCATGTTGGCCAGGCTGGTCTTGAACTCCTGGCCTCCGGTGATGCACCCACCTCGGCCTCCCAAAGTGCTGGGAATACAGGCATGAGCCACTGTGCCTGGACTTTTGTTAGATTTTAGAATGGTATTATTTCCTTTTATATTTTCTCACTAGTTATTGCTGTAAAGTAGGTAAACCACTGTTTTGTTGTATATTATTTTATGACTACTCATGTTACTAATTATTAGTAATTATGAGAATTTTAGCTATTTCTGTTGTTTTATACAATCACACTACCTATGTAAATGATTTTTTCTCTTTTTTGATAGCTATATTGATGTTATTTTTATATAGAAAAACACAAGTTATAATATAGCAATTACTAGCGTACCTTCTTAAACAGAAATAATAGTCGTGGTTTGATTACCTATTTGTTTTCGTTATCTTGTTGCAAAAGTAAAAAGCTCTAGAACAATATGAATTAATGGTGCTGAAATGGTCATATTTGTTTTTTTCTTGCCTTTTTTTTTTTTTGTTAATGTTGTTGTTTTGAGATGGAGTCTCTCTCTGTTGCCCAGGCTGGAGTGCAGTGGTGCAGTTTCAGCTCCCTGCGACCTCTGCCTCCTAGTTCAAGTGATTCTTGCGCCTCAGCCTCCTCAGTAGCTGGGATTACAGGTGTCTGCCACCTCCAGTCTGGCTAATTTTTGTATTTTTAGTAGAAATGGGGATTCATCATGTTGGCTAGGCTGGTCTCGAACTTCTGACCTCAAGTGATCCACCCTCCTCAGCCTCCCAAAGTGCTGGGATTAGCCACCGTGCCCGGCCAACATAATCGTTTTGATTCTACCTTTTTTGTTTTCCAGCTGTAAACATGCAATGGCACTGGATTATTCTGTAAAGTTCTATTTTCCTTAAAAGTAATACTTTTAAATTTGGAATTAGGTTTACGGAAAAGTTGCAAAAATAGTCCAGAGCTTTCCTTTATATCCCACACCCATTTTCCCCCATCGTGGTCTTACATAACCATCAAAACTAAAAGCCAACATTGGTATCTAACTATTAACTAAACTCCAGACTTTATTCGAATTTTACTATTTTTTTCCCACTAATATTCCTTTTCTACTTCAGCAACCAATCCAGGATACCATGTTGCATTTAGTTGTCATGTCTCACTGTTACCAGAAAGTGGTCCCAATTCAGACCCCAAGAGAGAGTTTTTGGACCTCAAGCAAGAAAGAATTCAGAGCAAGTCCACAGAGTAAAGTGAAAGCAAGTTTTTTAGGAATGTAAAGGAATAAAGAATTGTTACTTCATAGGCAGAGCAGTGGTATGGACTGCTTGACTGATTATTCTTATAGTTATTTCTTGATTATACGTTAAAGGAAGGGTGGAGGTCACGTGGGGTGGCTCAATGCCTGTAATCCCAGCCCTTTGGGAGGCTGAGGCAGAAGAAGCGCTTGAACCCAGGAGATGAAGGTTGCAGTGAGCCGAGATCGCACCACTGCCCTCCAGCCTGGGTGACAAAGTGAGACTCCCATCTCCAAAAAAAACAAAGGGGGTGGATTATTCATGAGTTTCCTAGGAGAGGGGAGGGGAATTCCTGGAACTGAGGGCTCCTCCCCTTTCTAGATCATATAGAGTAACTTCCTGATGTTGCCATGGCATTTGTAAACTGTCTTGGGGATGGTGGGAGTGTCTTTTAGCATGCTAATGTATTATAATTAGCATATAATGAGCAGTGAGAACAACCAGAGGTCATTTTCCTCACCATCCTGGATTTGGTGGGTTTTGGGTCAGCTTGTTTACTCTGTCCTGTTTTATCAGGCGGGTCATTGTCATTGTGACCTGTATCTTTTTTTTTTTTTTTTTTTGAGATGGGGTTTTGCTCATTGCCCAGGCTGGAGTGTAATGGCACAATTTTGGCTCACTGCAACCTCTGCCTTCTGGGTTCAACTGATTTGCCTGCCTCAGCCTCCTGAGTAGCTGGGATTACAGGCACCCACCACCATGCCTGGCCAATTTTTGTATTTTTAGTGGAGAGGGGGTTTCACCATGTTGGCCAGGCTGATCTTGAACTCCTAACCTCAGGCGATCCACCCGCCTTGGCCTCCCAAAGTGCTGGGATTACAGGTGTGAGCCACCATGCCCAGCCGTGACCTGTATCTTGTGTCAACCTCCTGTCATATCCTGTAACTAAGAATGCCTGACCTCCTAGGAATGCAGCCCAGCAGGTCTCAGACTGATTTTACCCAGCTGCCATTCAAGATGGAGTTGCTCTGGTTCAAACACCTCTGACATCATTAGTGTCCTCCAATCTGTGATAGTTTCTCAGTCCTTTCTTTCTCCTTCCTTCCTTCCTTCCTTCCTTCCTTCCTTCCTTCCTTCCTTCCTTCCTTCCTTCCTTCCTTCCTTNCTTTCTTTCTTTCTTTCTTTCTTTCTTTCTTTCTTTCTTTCTTTCTTTCTTTCTTTCCTTCTGTGAGATTTTAGTCAAATATTTTGTAGAATGCCCCTCAATTTGGATTTTCTCATGACTAGCTTGTGGTTTTGGGAAGACTACAGATGACAGTGTTCATCCCATTGCATCCCATCATGGGATACATGTTGTTATGACAGAGTACAGGCAATGTGAACCTTGATCATCTGGCCAAGGTAGCGTTTGCCAGGTTTCTACCCTGTAAAGTTACTTTCTCCCCCACCGATGCTTCTTGGGAAGCAAGTCACTAAGTCCAGCATACACTGAAGGATGAAGGGGTTGGGGGAGAGAACTGATTCTAATTAAATGAGATTCTTTCTGGTATTTTGCTATTATGTTGTCGTCTCTTGGTTTGCTTTAGATATTCTTGACCCTGTTAGAGACGTAACTAAAGAAATGTATTTTTACATGAGCATCAGCTACCTAAATTATAATTCAGGGAAGAAATGAAAAAAATGAGCATAGGGAAAGAGAAGGGCTTTGAAGAAATTAAAACAATAGAAAGAAATTTTACTACTTGAATTAATTCAGAGGAAGCTCATGTGAATTAGTAAAAAGTCTATGCAGAATCTTTGACTTATTCCTTTTTATCTCCACAGGTTCTAAAAGATAGTATATTCTGGGAGTGCAGCAAGGGTTGGCAGAATGGAACTGAATAAACAAGTGGGTTTGTTATCCATCTCCGGAAGAATCTCTTAATTTTCTTGCCATTTAAAGTGTATTCAAGCCAGAAGCATATTTCAGGCTCCTTTTAAATCTTCTCTAAAAAGAAAGCCAGATTCAAAGGATTTGAATAGACATTTCTCCAAAGAAGGTACACATGGCTAATAAGCACATGAAAAGATGCTCAAGATCATTAGCCATTAGGGAAATGCAAATCAAAACCACAGTGAGACACCATTTCCTATCCATTAGGACAGCCAGAGTCAAAAAGATAGTAACTATTGGTGAGGATGTGGAGAAACTGGAACTGGCAGGGATGCAAAATGGTACAGCTGCTTTGGCAATAGTCTGGCAGTTTCTCAAAAAGTTAAACATAGAGTTACCACATGACCCAGCAATTCCGCTTTTAGGTATATACCCAAGATAAATGAAAACGTATGTCCACACAAAAACTTGCACAAGAATGTTCATAGCAGCATTATTCATAAAAGGCCAAAACTAGAAACAATCCAGGTGTACATCAATTGATGAAAGGATAAATCAAATATGTCATAGCCACACATCAGAACATTACTGAACAATAAAAGTAAATCAACTACTGATACATGCTACAGTGTGGATGAACCTTGAAAACATCATGCTGGGCTGGGGGCGGTGGCTAAGGTCAAGCGTGGTGGCTCACACTTGTAATCCCAGCACTTTGGGAGGCTGAGGTGGGTGGATCACTTGAGGTCGGCAGTTTGAGACCCACCTGGGCAACATGGTGAAACCCTGTCTCTACTAAAAATACAAAAATTAGCTGGGTGTGGTGTCACATGCCTGTAATCCTAGCTGCTCGGGAGGCTGAGGCAGGAGAATTGCTTGAGCCTGGGAGGCGGAGGTTGCAGTGAGCTAAGATTGCACCATTGCACTCCAGCCTGGGCGACAGAGCGACACTCCGTCTCAGGAAAAAAAAAAATCATGTTGGAAAAAGTCAGTCACAGAGGACCACATATTGTATGAAATGTCTGGAATAGGCACATTCACCGATAGAAAGTAGATTGGTGGTTGCCCAGGACAAAAGAATGACTGCTAATGCATGAGGGGTTTCTTTTGGGGGTGATGCAAATGTTCTAAATTTGATTGTGGTGATGGTTGCACAACTCTGAGTTTACTAAAAACAATGGAATGGTAAACTTCACATTAGTGAATTGTATGGTATGTGAGTTATATCTCAATAAGGTATTATTTTTTAGAAAAAGAGAGAACGGCAGATTTTGGAATATGGCTCCAGTTTAAAGAGACACTAAGGGCATAAATGCAGGCCACAAGTAAGCCAACAATACAGGGAGTACAGGAGGCAGTTTCAAAAACACAGGACATCGCAGTTGCTCTAGAGCTGAGGATATGCTGGCACTCACGGAGAGAGACAGTGACCTCCTGTGTGATGACTTGAGGGCTGAAGTTCCAGTATTATGTGTCGGTATTAGAAATTCCTTCTTTATTCTTTCTTTCTTTCCTTCTTTTCATCTTTTTTTTCTCTCCCCCCCCCTTTCTTTCTCTTTCTTTATATCTTTATCTCTTTCTGTCTTCTTTTTCTTGACATGATCTCACTCTGTCACCCAGGCTGGAGTGGAGTGGCATGATCATAGCTCACTGCAGCCTCGAATTCCTGGGCTTAAGTGATTTTTCTGTGTCAGCCTCCCAAATACCTGGGACTGAGCTGCATGCCACCATGCACGCCACCATGCCTGGCTAATTTTTAAAAATATTTTGTAGAGAAGGGGTCTTGCTATGTTTCTCAGGCTAGTCTCCAACTCCTGGCCTCCAGGATCCTCCCACATCAGCCTCCCATAGCACTGGAATGACAGGTGAAAGTCACCTTGCCAGGCCATGAATTTAGTTCTTTAGATTGCAAACTTGAAATACAAGTAATCCAATACACAGTGTAAATCCACGCATCAGCTTTTTCCGATTGACAATGAGGGCAAGCAGGGTTGGATTGAGGAGGAGACCAGCCTCAGAGGCAGCCTGCAGGGATAGATGGCAGCTTGCTGTGCTCTAGAGAACTGGCGATGAGGGCGGCCAAAATGAGAGGTCCAAAGAGGCCCCACAGCCTAGCTAAGGGCTGTCCTAGGGGTCACCTCCATTCAGCCTCTGCCCTGGCCATAGCTCCATAGCTCGTCGCTTTGGGATGCAGCCTTGTGGTTCCATCTGTCTTTTTTTTTTTTTTTTTTTTGAGACAAAGTCTCACTTTGTCACCCAGGCTGGAGCGCAGTGGCGCAATCTCGGCTCACTGCAACCTCTGCCTCCCAGGTTCAAGTGATTCTCCCACCTCAGCCTCCCGAGTAGCTGGGATTACAAGCGCCCACCACCACGCCCAGCTAATTTTTTTTTTGTATTTTTAGTAAAGACAAGGTTTCACCATGCTGGTCAGGCTTGTCTTGAATTCCTGACCTTCAAGTGATCTGCTCACCTCGGCCTCCCAAAGTGCTGGGATTATAGGCATGAGCCACCGTGCCCGGCCATGTCTTGAACTTTCTCTATCAATTAGGAAGTGGGCTTAGGTTTTTCATGCCTATGACCCACTTTCAAATTCACTCTTATTGTCTTATTCTTTTGGCCATCTTTGGGTATCATGCTGCTGTTGGAACAGAACTGCTTCCTGCCCCATTGTGGTCGTTGAAGTACTCATGAGATAAAGCTCTTGCATGGTGCAGTCACTTCAGACCCTCATGCATGTAACTGCAGGTTATATCCATGCCATGTTACAGGACCCTCTCAGCTCCATGTTCTAGCAAACAGAAATTGTGTAATCGTATGTCAAAGAAATGCATTTTACATGTTGATCACTAATTGCAAGCAACATGCAAGCTATGGTTTGCAGGTGAGCCACACACCACTGTGTCAAAGTACACTGACTCAGAGCCACTGTGCTACACAAGACACACACATGTGCATGTACGTGCAAACTTACATGCACACACACTCTGTTGAAAGGACCAGTTCAGATTCAGATTTAGGTTTTCATCTGTTTTATATTAAACCTGTAATGCTTCCCATAAGCAAAGCTGGACTTTCCAGCAACTCTTGTTCCTTCTCTGGACTTCAGGTTTCTTATCTAAAACTAGGAGACTGAATCTCTGGGGTTTTTCTACCTTCCATGGTTATGATTTGGGATGGGAAAGTCTGATCTCTCTAATGAGGTTGAGCTCCGTAAGGTTAGAGAAGCTAAACCATTTGTAAAGGGCTTCCCCTTCTGTAACACTGAACAGTGTTATCCTCTGCCATTGGGCATGGGAGGGAGGGAGGAGAGTGCTTTCAAGCTACCTCCTACTTTCCAGAACTAAAAGAAAAGTCCCTTTCTTGTTTGAGAATTGCTAATCTAGCTCTTTGAGGAAATGCTAAGTAAGGTAGGCACTGAGTGCCAGTACTTTGACCCTGTGTACTAACATTATTTTGCACGACATGTGCCTACCGGACTTTCTTTGATAACTTAAAAAGAAATCAACTTTTATTTTATGCTCGGGGATACACGTGCAAATTTGTTACATGGATATATGCATGATGCTGAGGTTTGCGGTACCACTGATCCCATCACCCAGATAGTGAGCATGGCACCCAATAGGAAACTTTTTAGCCCTTGTCCCCCGCTTCTCTCCCTGCCCCCTCTAGTAGTCCCCAGTGTGTGTTGTTGCCATTGGATAACATTTGGATAACTTTGGCTTTTTTTTTTTTCTAGATAGCATCAGAGAAATGGGAATCCCCCCAACATATTCCCATCCCCATTCTTTATTCTCTTTGTCTCAAGACAGGCTGGGACGCTGGAAGAAACCCCCCTTTTGCAGTAGAGCATCTGGGATCCATTTAGGGCCCATAGTGCACTGGCAGAAGAAAGTGACCTAGTATGCTGGCCACAACTGCATCTGTTCCCTGTGCAGGTATCAGAGGGATCACGGCCCCTCCGGTAATTGCTGGAGACGGGGTCAATAGGGCCGAAGCTTCCTTCTCCTTGGGCTCCCTCCCCGACCCCACCACATTCCCTCTTAGGAAAGGCAAGTCACCAGTCCTGTGACACCCCATCTGTCTGACTTACTGCAGCTCCTCCTCCCTCTCCACTCCCATTCTGCCACCCCCATCCCAAGGGCACGGGCTCAATCAATCTCTCCCGGCACCAGGGAGAGACTGAAGTCAGACAATGGAACTAATGGCTTAGCTCCCCAGGCACCTGGACAACATCCAGGGCTCTGGACACATTCCATGACGGTGCCATCCGTCTCCTTTAGGGGTGCCTTTGCTAACCTAAACATCTGAGCAAGAAGATCCATCTTACCCTACTCCAGGGATATGGGCTAGAGAGAGCATTACATCTGCTATGCCTGGTAAGAGGCAGCTTGGAGCCAATCACTGTGGGAAGACCTGGGCCAGGTAGGCAGGAATAGAGAGTAGAGACGATGTGAGGGGTCTGATATTCCTGGAAACCTGCTGGGGGTTGCCTAAGACATACTGACACCTCACTCCCACATTACTAAAGAAAACATTATAAGGCATATTAAAAGGCAGAAAACACAGTTGAAGAGATGGAGCAAGCATCAGAACTGGATTCAGACACGGCAGAGATGTTGGAATTATCAGCCTGGGAATTTAAAACAGTTATGATTCATATGCTAAGGGCTCTAATGGATAAAGTAGACAGCATTCAACAAAAGATGGGAAATGAGAGCAGAGAGATGGAAATTCTGGAAAAGAACCAAAAAGAAATGCTAGAAATCAGAAGCACTATAATCCCAGCATTTTGGGAGGCCGAGGCAGGAGGATTGCTTGAGGCTAGGAGTTCAAGATGAGCCTGAGCATATAGTGAGACCCTGTCTCTGCAAAAAGTTAAAAAAAAAAAAAAAAGCCAGATGTGGTGGTGTGTTTCTGTAGTCCTAGTTACTTGAGAGGCTGAGGTGGGAGGATTGCTTGAACCCAGGAGGTCGAGGCTGTAATGAGCTATGATTGTGACACTGCACTCCAGCCTTAGCAACAGAGCAAGACCCTGTCTCTAAAAAACAAAACAAAAAAACACTCTAAAAGAAATGAAGAATGCATTTGGTGGGCACACTAGTAGGCTGGACATGGCCAAGGAAAGAATCTCTGAGCTTGAGGATATCTTTATAAAAACCTCTTCAATTGAAAAGCAAAGAGAAGGAAATAGAACGACATATTCAAGAACAGTGGGACAACTACAAAAAGTATAACGTATGTAGAATGGGAATACCAAAAGGAGAAGAGAAGAAATACAGTCTTGCATCACATAATGACATTTTGCTCAATATCATTGTGTTATCTCATGTGAGATGGTGGTCCTATAAGATTTTAATGGAGCCAAAAAACTCCTATTGCTTGTGATGTGGTAGCTATCATAGTGTTGTAGTGCAACATGTTACCTTTTCTATGTTTAGATATGTTTGTTTATTTATTTATTTTTTGAGATGGAGTCTTGCTCTGTCACCCAGGCAAGATCTTGGCCCAGTGGCATGATCTTGGCTCCACTGCAACCTCCCGGGTTCATGTGATTCTCCTGCATCAGCCTCCTGTATAGCTGGAATTACAGGTGCCTGCCACCACACCCGGCTATTTTTTGTATTTTTAGTAAAGACGGGTTTTCACCATGTTGGCCAGGATGGTCTCGAACTCCTGGCCTCAAGTGATCTGCCTGCATTGGCCTCCCAAAGTGCTGGGATTACAGGCATAAGCCACCTTGCCCCGCCTCTATGTTTAGATATGTTTAGATTCACAGATACCATTGTGTTCCAATTGCCTACAGAATTCAGTAATGTAACATGCCATACAGGTTTGTAGCCTAGGAGCAATATGCCATGCCCTGTAGCCTACATGTGTAGTAGGACATTCCATCTAGATTTGTATAAGTACACTTGATGATATTCACACAATGATGAAATCATCAAACAATGCCTATCTCAGAATGCATCCCTATTGTTAAGCAATGTATAACTGTATTTGAAGCAATAATAACCGAGAATTTCTCCATATTAATGTCAGATCCAGGAATTTCTGAAAACACCAGCAGAATAAATCCAAAAAAACCCTATACCTAGGCAATTATATTCAAACTATGAAAAATCAAAGATAAAGAAAAAATCCTGAAAAAGCCAGAGAGAAAACATTTTACCAAGAGAGAAACAGAGATAAGAATTACATCTGATTTCTCCTCCATGCAAGCAAGAAGAGTGTAATAAAATATTTAAAGTGTTGAGAGAAAAAACCCTACCAACCTAGAATTCTGCACCTAGAATCCTGCAAAATTATCCTTCAAGAGTAAAAAAGAAATAATAACTTTCTCAGACTAAAAAAAAAAAAAAAAAAAAAAAAATGTCCGTGTGTGGTGGCTCATGCCTCTAATCCCAGCACTTTGGGAGGTCAAGGCCAGGCGGATCACCTGAGGTCAGGGGTTCAAGATCAGCCTGGCCAACATGGTGAAACCCTGTCTCTACTAAAAATGCAAAAATTAGCCAGGCTTGGTGGCATGTGCTTGTAATCCCAGTTACTTGGGAGGCTGAGGCAGGAGAATCATTTGAACCTGGGAGATGGAGGTTGCAGTGCGCTGATATCACGCACTCCAGCCTGGGTGACAGAGCAAGACTCCATCTCAAAAAAAAAAAAAAAAGAAAAAAAAAAGGAAATGTTAAAATAAGTTTTTTAGAGAGTAAGAAAAAGATATAGGTCAAAAACTGGAATCTACATAACTAGATATATTTATGATGCTTGGAAGAGCAGCAAAAAAGTGAAGTGAAAGTAAGATACTAAGAAACCTCACAGCTTACACTGGTTTTGGGATACAAAACAAGGAACACATACCTTGTCCTTAAGGAACTCACAATTTTTTTTTTTTTTTTTTTTTTTGAAACAGAGTCTTGGCAGGTCACGGTGGCTCACGCCTGTAATCCCAGCACTTTGGGAGGTGAGGTGGGCAGATCACGAGGTCAGGAGATTGAGACCATCCTGGCTAACACGGCAAAACCCCATTTCTACTAAAAATCCAAAAAACTAGCTGGGCGTGGTGGCGGGTACCTGTCATCCCAGCTACTTGGGAGGCTGAGGCAGGAGAATAGTGTGAACCCAGGAGGCAGAGCTTGCAGTGAGCCGAGATTGCATCACTGCACTCCAGCCTGGAAGACAGAGTGAGACTCCATCTCAAACAAACAAAAAAAAGAAACAGTCTCGCTCTGTTGCCCAGGCTGGAGTACAGTTACGTGATCTCGGCTCACTACAGCCTCCGCCTCCTGGGTTCAAATAATTCTCCTGCCCCAGCCTCCTGAGTAGTTGGGATTACAGGTGCACTACCACACCCAGCTAATTTTGGTATTTTTAGTAGAGATGAGGTTTCACCATTTTGGACAAGCTGGTCTTGAACTCCTGACTTCAGGTGATCCACCCGCCTTGACCTCCCAGAGTGCTGAGATTACAGGTGTGAGCCACCGCACCCAGCCAGGAACTCACATTCTAGGAGGAAAGAAAAGAAACAGCAGAGTTCATGGGAAAACTATAGGCTTTGGGATCAGAATCCTTGAGTTCCAGGTTGCGCTCTACCGCTTAGGAGCTTTGTTTGTGATGCAAGTTACTTGACTTCTCTGATCTGTTTCCTCAGTTGAATAGGAGAGAATGAGAAGTAATATATACACATATAAATAGAGTTCAACAAGCAAAAGTGTTGTTATCATGTGATTATTTAGATAGCTCAAATACAAGTCAGGACATGAAAATTACACAAATGAGGACCTGACAACGTGCTGAGGAAGGCAAAAGGGAGGGACCATGGTTTTTCCCACTGCAGGAGTCAGAGACATCTTCATGGAGGCAGTGGTCAAGAGAATACAGCTCATCTTCATTCTCCTGTCATTTAAATCAATGTCTGCTCTTTGGGCTGGGCACAATGGCTCACACCTGTAATTCCAATAATTAGAGAGGCTGAGATGGTGGGGATCACTTGAACTCAGGAGTTCGAGACCAGCCTGGGCAGCACAGTAAGACTATGTCTCTACAGAAAATTTAAAAATTAGCCAGGTGTCATGGCATGCACCCGTGGTTTTGGTCACAGGGGAGGCTGAGGCGGGAGGATCGCTTGAGCCCAGGAGTTCAAGGCTGCAGTGAGCTATGGATGGTGCCACTGCACTCCAGCTTGGGTGACAGAGTGAGATCCTATCTCTAATCTCTCTCTTTCTCTCTATCTACCTACCTACCGAATCTTCTATTTATTGAGGACCTTCTATGTGGCAGACATTGAACCGAGTGTTTTATGTTCATGATTTCACATAATCCATCTAATAGTATTGTCAGGCAGAGATGATGATTCCAGTTTCTCAGAGGAGAAAAATGATATTCCTCAAGATTAAACAAGATGCCCTGGTCGCACAGCTAGTGGATGGTGGAGCTCAGAACCCTAATCTGAATGACTGCATTCTAAAGCTTGAGGCGTGGGGTCTTAGTTTAGAGGCATGGTGCTCTTCACACTGACAATTACTCTTCATTCCAAAATAGACTCTTCCATTTATCTTTAAGATAGTTCACAAGGGGGCAGGCTACTCTTGGAGGGTCCTTGGCTCTGCTCATCAGTTTCATATACTTGGCTAATTTCTGAGATTTTTAATTGAAAAGATTCAAGGCAGGACTTTTCATTCTAGTGAGGAGAACTGGAGCACAAAACAGAAAACCCAGGCTGAAGTTTGTTAAGTGCACTCTGGAAGGGTTAGGAAAAGGCTTGCTAAGTGAGAGGAGCACAGATTCCAGGGCTTGCACCAGAACCAGGCGCCAGGCACCTTGCTGGCTGGGCACCCAGGGGTCAGAATGAAATTGGGGACCCAGTAAGGTCAAGGCTCCTGTTTGAAGGTCCTGTGGCCCTGCACTAAGCAAGGATGACGAGAGCAGGTGCGGATGTCAGGGGCTTCTCACACATTCTGCCTCTAAATAAAGTTACACCCAGAAGTTGAATCCCTGGAACACCAAAAGCATGGGCAAGCCCAGTCTTCCCCCGTAGGCAGCAGCATTTGATACAACCGGATTCTGGGACACAGAGAAAATGTGGGCGATCCCTTGGGGTTTCTTTAAATAATAACCTTTTGTGTTTGTGCAAACTTCATTTTAAAAGCACTTTCATAATCGCTGTTGCTGAGTCTTCACAAAGCTCCTGGTCCTGACTTTTCTGTGGAAGCAAACAGAAGTGACCTGATGAGGTAGAAATCGCTTGGGATTGGCATCGAGTGAACGTGGGGTTTGACTCTTCTTCTGGATTTAAGAGCCGTGACCTGGGTGAGTTATTCACTCTTTTAAGTTTCAGTTTCCTTCTGTGAACAGTGAGGATTATCCTCAGGCAAGGATTAAGTGACATCTGATACATCAAGTGCCACACAGCGCCTGGCCCGATGCCAAGTGCTCGACAGGTGCCAGCCCCCTTTCTTTTTGCCTCTGTCCACTTCACTCCTGTTGTCTGCCCTTTCAGTCTGGCACCACCCGGCAGTTCTATCTGAACTGGGATGACCCACTGGCGTGGTTGTCAAGGCAGAGTTCCTGCATGTGTCTTTTGTCTCAAGGCTGGATGTGGAAGGCTGGGTAAGGTTGGTGTGGAGGCTGTCAGGGGGCCCAGGTGATCTCGGGTGCAGTGTCAGTCTCTGCTGCTCTGTATTCCTCTCTGGCACCATGGAGGGAGACCCGCGGTGTCCTGTGGTGTGGGCATATGTGGGTGGGTTATGGGGACAAGCTGGAAGCACCATCAGCTATGAATGGAGAGGTGACAGTTACTCAATGTGTTTCTTTGTGCCTGGGTTGGGGGAGGACTGGGGCTTGACCTGCATGAGATGGGGGGAGGCTGGGACTTGACCTGAATAGGATGGGGGTGGGGGACCTAGGATTTGGCCTGCATGGGGTTGGGAGGTAGGATAGGCACCATGTCATTCCAGGGACTTGGAGGCTGTTGTGCATAGAAGTGGTTAAACACTGCATCTCTATATTTTGGATTCTGAGTCAGGACACATGGTCTGATATAAATAAGCTCACAGTGGAAATGGCACAGAATATGTGAAACCAGGAGCACACCAGGAAACCCAAGACATGTGATCACTGAGCCTGTTCCATCTTCTGGGAGGAGTTGGTTATATTCATTTAGAAGTTTGTTGATGCTTTTTCTGGGAACTTGTTTATTTTCCTTTCCTCAGGGTAGACAGGAAGAAGTCAGGATAGGTGGGATAGGAACTGAGAGAGATTCATATATTTGTTTATTTATTTTTTTACCTTTAGAGACAAGGTCTCACTCTGTCACCCAGGCTAGAGTGTAGTGGTACAATCATAGCTCAATGTAACCTCGAACTCCTGGGCTCAAGTGATTCTCCCACCTCAGACTCGGAGTAGCTAGGACTATAGGTGTGCACCACCATGCCTGGCTAATTATTTTAAAAACGTTTTTTGTAGATACAGGGGCTCATTATGTTGTCCAGGCTGGTCATGAACTCCGAGAGGTATATTTTTAGAGGAACAGAACCTTTTAGGCCTCCTCCACTTTCCCCAAAATGTAGCACCTTCCCCAAAATGTAGCACTTTCCATGAGCCTTGCATCCAGATTCAGGATGCATGTTTAAAGGCAGCTTAAAAAACTCATGCAATCTTTCCTTATATTAATTTTATTAAATAACTTTTCTTTCAAAATCAAACACATCAAAGAGTAAAATGTCACTTGATATACAGTTCTTGTTATTTGAAGTAGTTACGTTGTATTAAATCACAGTGGACACTGAATTAGTGAACACTGAACCACTGCTCCTAAAAGAAATACAGGGTTAGGTTCCTGAGAGCCTCTGGTCATAGCATTTTCATCAACCAATCAGTATGTAACTTTTGTTTTATATGTGCTTCTGTTTAAAGTTGCCTTATTTAATACATGATTGATTCATTACCACTGAATATTAACCTGGAACTCATGCCTGATCAAAGCTTACCTAATACACATATTTTCTCCATAAGGCAAATCACAGCTTTCTTGCATTTAGGAATGCTAGAAAGTGCTTCAGCCCTACACTTGGGGGCCACAGTGAAATCACCAAAAAAATACACAAAAATGTGAAAATGTGGCACTAAAACAACTTCAGAAAGGGCATTTATTTACAGAGTGAGAGCTGAAACAAGAAGGCAGAATACCATCTTATTCAACACCTGGGAATGTGGGCATTGGGCAGCTTGAATTTCTCACAGTTGTGCAGGTTTCCTTGAATGACCATGAGCACCAATATGTGAGTGTTGACTTGTGGAGTACAAGGAAACTTTAGTGAGTAGGAGAATTTGCAAGCATATAATCTGTGAATAATGAGGATCAACTTGACTTTTCTTCCTCCATCTTCCCTCTCCCCCACACCTCCAAGTGGTTTTGGCAAAATCAGACTTTAGGGAAGACAATCACAGAATAAATTGATAGGATTCCTTTGCTTTGGAACTTGCCTGAGGACTTAGCATTTATTTATTCATTTATTTATTTATCTACTTTTTTTTGAGATGGAGTCTCACTCTGTTGCCCAGGCTGGAGTGCAATGGTACAATCTTGGCTCACTGCAGCCTCCACCTTGTGGGTTCCAGCAATTCTGCCTCAGCCTCCTGGGTAGCTGAGATTACAGGCACGTGCCACCATGCCTGGCTAATTTTTGTATTTTTAGTAGAGACGGGGTTTCATCATGTTGACCAGGCTGGTCTTGAACTCCTGACCTCAAGTGATCCTCCTGTCTCAGCCTCCCAAAGTGCTGGGATTACAGGCGTGAGCCACTGCCCCTGACACTTAGCATTTATTTTAACTTTAATTTTAGGTTGATAACTAATTGAAGCCATTCTCTCTCCTCAGGTCTAGGTAAGCAATGGTACTGGCCTAGGTAAGCAATGGTATTGTCCAGCTATCTCCTTGCAAGGTATACAAACACCTTCCAGATCTGACATGTTGTCTTCTACATTGCCTTATCTTCTTCCATGCCCTTCCCAGTCTAGCTCCAGCCATACTGAATTCCGTGTAGTTTCCTCCTGTGTATATGTGTGTTTGCATATTCTGATCTCTATGCCCAAGCTCTTTCCTGCCTGCGTTGGCTTTTCAAGTATTGCCTCCCTGTGAAGCTTTGACAGTGAAGTGCCTCCCTCTGTTCTTGATATCCTAAGCATGCAAACCTATTTACCTTGTTTTATTTTGTTTATTTATTTTTTTGAGACAGGGTCTCATTCTGTTACCCCTGCTGGAGTGAAGTGGTGTGATCTTGGCTCACTGCAGCCTTGACAGCCTCCCTAGTAGCTGGGATTACAGGTTTGCCACTGCACATGGCTAATTTTTTTTTTGTAGTGATGGGGTTTCACCATGTTGCCCAGGCTGGTCTTGAACTCCTGGGATCAAGTGATCCACCTGTCTTGGCCTCCCAAAGTGCTAGGATTACAGGCATGAGCCATCATGCCTGGCCCCCTACCAGGGGTTTGTCTGTTTACCTGTTTGTTTTTCCCATAAGAATGTAAGCCCTTTGAGGGAAGGGACCCTCTCTCATCTTTGTCTACCAGTGCTTGGCAAGTGCCTTCATGAAAGGAGGGATAGAGGGGTGAAGAAGGAAGAGAGTGTTCCAAGATGTTGACACTTTTGCTCACGGTGGTTGAAAACACCAGTATAAGTTAATTAGGACTCATCAAAGGAAGAAAGCAAGGCATCTTATTTTTCTCTTTATTCATGTACCTATGTTCATGAGCTTAAAAAATTAGGTGTAATTTTCACAAAGGTTTAAAAAAATTAGGAGTAATTTATTGGAAATCCTTGTGTTCAGCCAAATATCGTGTAAATTACAGACCTTTCATTTCACATTTCTATGAAATATATCTGACTGATAGTGGAGAGCGATAAAGTGGAATCTTGATCTTGTGCCCAAGAAGTAATTACTATGTACCCATTGCAAGTCATTTCACCTTTTGGGACCTCAGTTTCTGCAGCTGAAAAATAAAAACATTAAGAGATTACACTGGAGTGTGAGTGTTCTGCTGTTTCTATCTGCCCAGCATCCTTTCTGTCTAGGATTAGGCATGACCAGAAGAATCAGACCTGATAAATCTATGTATTTCCTCTATCTGGCCAGAATAATTGGTTCAGGAATGGACATATGATTAAAGTCTGAAACTGTGGAACTTTTGGCCAGGTGTGGTGGCTCATGCTTCTAATCTCAGCACTTTGGGAGGCCAAGGCAGGAGAATCAGTTGAACCCAGGAGATGGAGGTTGCAGAGAGCCGAGATCACGCCACTGTACTCCAGCCTGGGCGACAGAGTGAGACTCCATCTCAAAAACAAAAAACAAACAAACAAAAAAGGCAAAAACTTTTATAGAAACTATTAGTTTAACATGGCAGATGAGATGCTATTAGTCTTCCTCCAAAATCCATTTTCTCCATCTCCCTTAGTAACAGAACTCTTGATTTTTAGCTGGGCTTATAGCAGCCAGGAACAAAGATTACACTCCTAGTCTCCCTTACAACTGGGTGTGAGCATATGATTACATTTGACCAAGGATTTTTTTTTTTTTTTTGAAGAGATGGGGGTTTTCCTTTAAGAAGTGGAGAAAAGATATAAACAGACACTTCTCAAAAGAAGGCATTCATGCAGCCAACAAACATATGAAAAAAAGCTCAGCATCACTGATTATTAGAGAAATGCAAATCAAGACCACAATGAGATACCATCTCATGCCAGTCAGCATGGTGACTATTAAAAAGTCTAGAAACAACAGATGCTGGTGAAGTTGCAGAGAAATGGGAACGCTTTTACACTGATGGTGGGAATGTAAGTTAATTCAACCATTGTGGAAAACAGTGTGACAATTCCTCAAAGATCTAGAACCACAATACTAATTGACCAAGCAATCCCATTACTGGGTATATACCCAGAGGAATATAAATAATTCTATCACAAAGATGCACACATGCATATGTTCATTGCAGCACTATTCACAATAGCAAAGACATGGAATCAACACAAATGCCCATCAATGATAGACTGGATAAAGAAAATGTGGTACATATATACCATGGAATACTATGCAGCCATAAATGCATGTCCTTTGCAGGGGACATGTCCTTTGCAGGGACATGGATGCAGCTGGAACCATTATCCTTAGCAAACTAATGCAGGGACAGAAAACCAAGCACTGCATGTTCTTACTTATAAGTGGGAGCTGAACAGTGAGAACATATGGACATAGGGAGGGGAACAACACACACTAGGGCCTGTCAGGGAGTGGGTGTGGGGAGGGAGAGCATTAGGAAAAATAGCTAATATATTAATAGTAGTGCTTAATACCTAGATGATGGGTTGATAAGTGCAGCAAACCACCATGGCACATGTTTACCTATGTGACAAAGCTGCACGTCCTGCACATGTACCCCAGAACTTAAAATAAAAATAAAAGAGAGACAGGGTCTTGTTTTGTCACCTAGGCTGGGGTGCAGTGGTGGCATCATAGCTCACTGCAGTCTTAATCTTCTGGGCTCATGTAATCCTCCTGCCTCCGCTTCCTGAGTAGCTGTGACTACAGATACATGCTACCATGCCTAGATAAATTTTTTATGTTTATTCTTTTAGTAGAGACAGGGTCTTGCTATGTTGCCCAGGCTGGTCTCAAACTCCTGATCTCAAGCAGTCCTCCTGCATTAACCTCCCAAAGCACTAGGATTATAGGTGTGAGCCACCACACCCAGCCTTGACTGAGGATTTAAGAGGAAGTATTATATATTAATTCCTGAAAGTGTCCTTAAAGAAAGGTGGGGAAGTCTTTTTTCTTACCTTTTTCTTTCATGCTAGTTGGAATACAGACAAGATGGCTGGAACTCAAGCAGCCGTATTAGACTATGAATTGGAAGTCACCTGTGGCAGATAGCAAAGAAATAAAAAGAGGAAGCCTGGGCCAGGCACAGTGGCTCACTCCTGTAATCCCAGCACTTTGGGAGACTGAGGCAGGAAGATAGCTTGAGCCCAGGAGTTCGATATCTGCCTGGCCAACATAGTGAGACTTTGTCTCTACAAATAATAAAAAAAAAAAAATTAGCAGGGCATGGTGACACATACCTGTGGTCCCAGCTACTTGGGAGGCTGAGGTGGACATCACGTGAACCCGGGAGGTGTTGGGGCTGCGGTGAGCCATGATCACGTCACGGCACTCTGGGCTGGGTGACAGAGTGAGAACTCATTTCAAAAAAAGGAAGCCTGGATTACTGATGTTTGTGGAGCAACTATACAGCCCTGGACTGCTTACTCTGGGGTTTTGTTTATATAAGACAGAATGAACTTCTAGCTTGTTTAAACAGTTGTCACTTTGAGTTTTCGTTTACTTGGCAGCTTAACCTCATCCTGATTGATAGAGAGCTATTGGGGAGGACAACCACTGGGCTTCTGACATGACCGGCGGGAAGCCTGAACCCTCTGGATGGTCATCTCGCCACCACACGGGAAGGAAGTTTGCCTGAATAAAGCCGACATAGAAGGAGGCAAGGTTGGAAACAGAGACTCCCTCAGCCCCTCGGATGTCAATGAAGCCACTGTATCTGGCTGTGCTTGAAGCTCACAGCCTTTAACTTTTCAGTTTATGTGTGACACTACTTTTGCCTAAGTGAATTTTGTGTAAATCAGGGTCTCTGTCTTTCACAACTGAGAGTCCCATCTGATACAAAGCAGCAGAACGACTTCTCCCAACAACTTCTTACTCAGAAACCCAATCATATTCAGAAGGGGCACAAAGAGCTTCTTTGGCTCAGGCAGGGTAGGAGGATGGAGCCTGAGATCTCTTAGGAATTGCTTGTTCTCCTCACAGCACAGTCTGGAAAACACAAAACTAGACGAGTCTACGATCCGGTGGAAGAACACAGCTAATTCTGAGTGTTCATTTCAAAGAAAATGCCTGCTGCTTTTCTAGAATCACTCAAAGCTGGTTATTGCATCATTGCTACTTTTTAACATCTTTTTTTCTCCTTTGTTAGTAATGTTAATAAGGCAAGTAGACACCTTAGTTGAAACAAGCCCAGCCCTCCCTTGGCTGTTTCAACACATTCAGTATCCTCATCTTGAATGCTCATTCTTAATCAAGATTCAGCAATCAGGTCTCTTAGTTTTAGATAATTCGTTTATATTTTGACTTGTGAGGCTTGAGCTTAGGGTTAGCTAGATTTGCACAGACATTAACCCTCCTCTGGCTAATTCTGCCATTGTTTCAATGTCTGGCATTTGGGATTTGTTCAGTTGGTTGCTCCTTCGAACCAAGTTTCATTTGCAAGGGAGGGGAACAGATTCCAAAGCTGGATCCCATTTCCATTGCTTCAGGAGAGACTCAGAATATGGCACCAAGACCAGTTGCCTCTTCTAAGGGATCTAAGCCTCTTTGTGGAGGAAGGAGGGCATCGCCTGCCTCAGCTTCCACTCTGTGTGCAGCCTCTTTGGTGCTGGCCTGTTTACCAACCACAGTGGACTGTCCTGTCTTGGGAAAGGGAGTGTGTTCTCTGCCCTGATTAACAAAGGGCACCTTGGATCACCATTGATCTGCTGGAATGTTGGATGCCTTCTGAGGGTGAAGTGTGCATTTTCTTCTTGATCTGAGCATTGTTGACATTTTCACTGGCAGGCCAGCCTTGAAAAGCCACATCCTGGCCAGAGAAGAGCTGAAATCTCACTCAAGCACTTGCTCTAGGCGATCACTCTGGGATCCAGGGCCGAGGCTTTCATTGGGGTCATGGAAGCACTGGGATCAAGGAACACCATTCTTTCCAGCGTCGGGAAGACACAGCAATTATAAGCTGTTTCTTCCTCTTCCCAGGGCTCGTGTATACCATTGCTGCAGACCCAGGGATGTTTAGAACTAGGCTTGGTGTCAGATCAGAGACTTGGTAGAATTTTCAGCTCTGTGTGTGAGAAAAGTGGCAGCAACATAACCATCTTAAAAGCTGCTTTGGAGCCAGGCCTAACCCAGTCAAATTGCTGTTGCTTTATCAGAAGTTGATGGTGTGAGTCTCAGCTTCAACTAGACACTCTTAAAGGGAACAGAGTTAAACCAGCATGAGTACTCCTTTCCCCAAAGGCAGAAAGATGAAGCTTGCATTTGCAACAACCCTTGAGCTGTCAGGCATACAGTACCCCTTTTATTGTTTGTAAAATTCTTTGCTCAATCAATAACCACACAAGTATTTTCTGTGTATGTGTTTTGTGCCTAGAACCATGCTTCATATTAAGGAAGTCTCGAGAATGAGGATGTTTCTGCCATGGGAGAGCCTGTGGTTTAGTGGAATGGGACACTCTTGTGATCTGGAATGAAGATAAGGCGTTCTCATGACCCTAGATTATAGCGGACGTGGGAAAGGGGGTAAAGGATTTGGTTGCTTGAGAGTAAAAGAAATAAAGTGAGATTCACTGTATTTCAAGGTTGGGCATGATGTGCTTTGGATGTGTGTCCCTTCCAAATCTCATGTTGAAATGTGAGCCCTGATGTTGGAGGCTGGCATAGTGGGAGGTGGTTGGTTCAAGGGGGTGGATCCCTCACTCATGGCTTGGTGCCATCCCCTTGGTGGAGTGAGTAATCGCTCTATTAGTTCATATCTCTTCCTCTCTTTTTTCCTTCCTCTCTTTCCATGTGATCTCTGCACATGCCGGCTCCCTCTTTGCCTCCTGCCATGACTAGAAGCTTCCCGAGGCCTCACCAGGAGCAAATGCCAGCACCATGCTTCTTGCACAACCTGCAGAACCAGAAGCCAAAATAAACTTTTCTTTACAAATTACCCAGCCTCACAAATTCCTTCATAGCAATGCAAACTGACTAACACAGGCTAGGTGCAGGGGCTCACACCTGTAATCCCAGCACTTGGGAGGCCAAGGTGGGTGGATCACCTGAGGTCAGGAGTTTGAGACCAGCCTGGCCAACATGGCGAAAACCCATCTCTACTAAAAATACAAAAAGTAGCTGGGCATGGTGGTGTATGCCTGTAGTTTCAGCTACTTGGGAGGCTGAAGCAGGAGAATCGCGTGAACCTAGGAGGCAGAGGTTGCAGTGAGCCGAGATCACACCACTGTACCCCAGCCTGGCTGACAGAGTGAGATTCCATTTCAAAAAACAAACAAACAAATAAACACTGACTAACACGGGCATACCCTTGATTTTGTCATATCTCTGAATGAAGATTTGCCAGACAGACCTTCTAGCAGGAATTTCAGTTTCCTGAGAACAGGGTCTTTCTTGGATTTGTTTACAGTTGTGTCTTCATTTGATAAATATTCACTACATGAGTTAATTGGAGGCTGGGTGCTGTGGCTCATGCCTCTAATTCCAGTTCTTTGGAAGGCGGAGGTGGGAGGATCCCTTGAGCTCAGGAGTTCAAGACCAGCCTGGGCAACACAGTAAGACTTTCTACAAAAATTTTTAAAAATTAGCCAGGCCTGGTGGTGTGTACCTGTAGTCCCAGCTACCTGGGGAGCTAAGGCAGAAGGATAGTTTGAGACCAGAAGTTCGAGGGTGCAGTGAGCCGTGATTGTACCAGTGCACTTCACCTGGAGTGATTCTGTCTCAAAAAGAAAAAAAAAAAGTTAATGAGAGACTGAGGCGGACATGGTACAAGACCCCCCATTCCCATAGACTGCCTTTGCATTTATTTCTGAATGAGTTTTGGGAAGGGGATGACCTCTTTCTGCTATATCTCTAGGAGCTAGGTGAGGGTTCCAGGGATAAGCAAAAGGTGTCCCAGCATCTTGGCATATATTTCCAGACACTCTCCCCTCAGTTGCTCATCAGAGGCGCCCTCTGAGAGATTTCCAGAAAACTTATGGAGAGTCAAGCATTTGCTTATCTTTGGGAGGCATATACATTCCCCTTTGCTGTCTCTGAAGGTTGTTATCTGAAAACTGTCTAGACTTTAGATTCAAGCTGGGCAGGAGAAGGGCAATGAAATACTTCTCCACTTGGGGGTGGGGCTGGACGCGATGAAATATTTCCACTGCTGACCTGTGGGGCTGACTCCCTGCACAGTCAGCTCGAGGCCCCACAACTCGGGGCATGGGGTTTGTCAGTGTCTCAGTGCCGTCCCATCTGGGAGAGACTGTATATTGCTTGGCTTGCACAAAGAGTTTTTTGCAATAAACTTTTCAATTTGGGTAAAGAGGGAGCAGGAAAGGCCTTTCATCTTGTCTTTTGTGTGGTATCTGTGATGGGGTTAGGGTGACTGCTCCGAACTGATTAGAGAGCATTTTGGTGGGATGGTGGGAGGTGGATTCCAGCCTTGTTTTGGATCCATGTCTAACTTTTTTTTTTTTGTTAAAGAAAAAAAAAAAAATCTCCTTTCATCCCAAAGCTCAACATGCGAGCATCCAGCCAAAAGTACATTTTTTTTGCAGTTTATTAAATATGTTGCGTCTTAGATCTTATATTAAAATCTATTTCCTTTCTGCAGGGAACAAGTTGAAACCAGAAAACTTGCCTTATAATTTTTCCACTTTGATTCTGCTGCTTGCAAAGGGCACCTCCAGTCCTCCAGTTGCAATAGGGAGTTGCTCCTTAGGAAGGGAGTTAACTCTTGTTTCGCTACCCATCGGGGCTGGGAGGAGCAGCTGGCCTTCCTTCATCACTGGACCCAGCCTAACCTCCCCTCACTGCACAGCTTTGACTCAGCATCAGTCAACTGAGTTAGGGGAGCATGCTGGCTCTGCAAGTTAAACTAAATCAAACTCTTTCTTAATCTGCTCCACCATCAAATAGGCATTGTGATCTGCTGGTTTAGATCCAGAAGGGATTCTCCCTGCTCTGGGGTCTGCCTTGAGCTCTCCAGCCCTGTGTTGTCTCTTCCACCTGATTCCTTGGGCATCTGTCTTACAGCAACACACACTAGAAATCTCCACTAAGAAGAGAACTCACTGTGTCCCAAGGCGGCCCATCCCAGTGCAGACCTCTCTAATTGTTAAGATGTTTTTCCTCATGTTGGGTTGGTCTGTCCTGCTCCTACACATTGGTCTCTGCCCTGGCAGCTGGAGAAACCGAATTTAATTCAAATCAGCCTCCCATGGTGTATTACTCCGTTTTCATGCTGCTGATATACCTGAGACTGGTAATTTATAAGGGAAAAGAGGTTTAATGGACTCACAGTTCCATGTGGCTGGGGAGGCTTCACAATTATGGTGGAAGGCGAAAGGCATGTCTTCCATGGTGGCAGACAAGAGAATAGGAATCGAGTACAAGGGTTTTCCCCTTACAAACCATCAGATCTTGTGAGACTTACTTACTACCATGAGAACAGTGTTGGGGAAACCACCCCTATGATTCAGTTATCTCCCACTGGGTCCCTCCTGCAACACATAAGAATTACGGGAGCTACAATTCAAGGTGAGATTTGGGTGGGGACACAGCCAAACCATATCACATGGGGAAGGGTAGGGATGCTGGTTGAGACCCCAGGATGGGAGCTTGGGCCCAGTGTGCCCAGAGTTGGCAATTTTTCAAGAGAAGCTCAAAATTCACATTTTCAATGTGAACTCTCACTTTCTAAATGCTGACAACTCATTTTTAAAAATTAGCATAGAACAGCAAACAAATCACAGCTTTAGGTCAGGAACAGCCCCTTGGGTCTTCACTTTGTGATAGAAACATGAAGATCAGCGATTGCAGGCTGAGAACTGTGTACAGTTCTGGAATCTTTGGATTTTGCTAATCTCTGTTTCCCTGGGATGGTTAGCATGCAGTTCTTACAGTGTTCATATTCATGGAGGAAGGGTAGAGAGAGAAGGGTAGAGAAAAGCTGGTGTCGAGGAGGGCAGCTTCAGGTGCTGGTGTGGGTAGAAGAACCTAGGAGGAGAGGATGTAGGCAGAGAACAAGTGCCCCTAGCAGGGAAGAAAACAGAATACAGAGGCCAGCCTGGCTGCGGAAGAGAGAGGTCCTGAGAGTCCTGAGAGGAGTCCTGAGGTCCTCTTGAGCCTCAGGAAGATGGCAGCCTCCTGCACTTGTTGGGCTGGGGAGACAGGAGCTAACTGGGCAGGCCCTGGGGCCAGGGACGGAGAGGCAGTTCCTGGGCAGGTGGTGGAGGTGGGACCAGTTGGAGGGGAGGTGAGAGCGGGATTCTCTGAATTCAGAGCTGAAGGAGCAGCTATATTATGGGGCTCATTGAGAATGTTATTTTTTGAGTGTTTTCTTGCTGATGCCTTGGCTAAGATCACGCTCTTTCTCAATCTCTATTATGTGGGCACATGGGCATTTTTACCTTCGCTCTTTATACCCATCACATACTAAGCCCTTCAAGAATGTCTGTAGAATGAATAAACATGTGCATGTGTACACCGTGAATGTCTTTTTGTGTGAAACGTGTGGACTTGGTGGAGGAGGAGGACGGCACATCTTCTTCAGGAACCCTGAGGTGTCAGCTGGGGCTCTCAGAACTGTAGCCTTCGTGAGGGTTCACTGCCACCTCCCCCAACCCCCTATGCTGGGAGACAGTCAAGAGCTGTCAGTCTGGTTTTGGGGGCACCAGGTTTAAACCTCTAAACAAACAGGAGGAACTGTGGCATTCCTGGGCATTTGTGCAGAGAAAGTAGCCAGGTAGGAAAAAGTTACTGAAAAGTTACAGAATGGATATCAATCTTGGAGACAGCAGAGAAGCATGGTGTGGGCTTACTGGCTGTGGTAAGGATGGGTGGTGTTAGACCAATCCCTGGGGGATTTTCTTAAGTCCCCAAAGAAATGGAGAAGCAAGGAGAAAGGCCTAACGGTCTCAATGGACTCAAAGGGCTGTGATGGCTTGGAGAGGCTTGGTCTGGACTCAAAACAGTGGACAGAGGCAGGCAGCAGGGGAGGGCGCGGGAAGGACAGCCACTGTTGGGAGAAGAAAGCTGGCTTGCTGCCTAGACAGCAAACTGAGTGCCCGTGGCCTATCTGCTGGAGGCTGGGCCCAAAGTCTCATATTATGCCTGGGTCTTTTAGGACTAGGTGAAACACGTGTATTACTATTTGATATTATCTATCTCATCTGTCTATCTATCTATCTATCTATCTATCTATCTATCTATCTATCTTCTATCTTTCACCCATTCATGTATTTATTTATCTACCTATCTATCCATTCTTTTGTACACACATACATATCTATTATATAAAAATAAATTAATATATTCAAAATTCATAATGGCCATGCCTATTTGCAAATCTAAGAAATAATTTCATCACATTCCAGAAAGTGCCAAGGTGATGAGGTGTAGATTTAAAAATGTAGCATTTTCCCATGACTTTGGGGGTGCTCTTTAGATTTTTCCCAACTTCTGCCCTTCATTCTTTAATAATTTTCTTCCTTCTGAGAAAAAGCATTCTTAAATGTGCAGTGCATTCTTAAGTTGTTTTAAGGTAAAAGAAGATGGTGTGAAAAGAGACAAAAAGGAATGTTCCTTCACAGAACTTATCTGTTTCAAAGGTATTTGAAATTCCCAAGGTTGATACTGCAATGTGGCTTCTCATTTGCGCTGCTGGAAAAGAAAAGACTTTGGGGTCCACCAGCCGGCTCGGCCCTGGAAGAGTCAGGAGCTCATCTTTTGTGCTGATCTTCAGTGCCTGCCCACCCGGGTTCTGAGCAGGCAGCTATGGGGTGGGGGCCAGGACCTTAGGAGACGTCTTCTTCCTCCTCCCCCTCTTCCTACTCCTCTTCCTTCTCCTCCTCCTCCAGACAGTTGGCCATGATCCTGCCAAACCAGCCAAGTCTGCTTTCTAAGAAAGGGACATGGAGCTTCCCTTGGGAGGAAGCCATGGGCCTTGCACAAAAGAATCCTGGCCACAGGGGGCTGGCTGGGCAGGACCCAGCCACAGGATGTGCATCTTGAAAGAAAAACACCCCAAAGTCTCCAAGAAATATAATTTTAGCAATGTTATTTTCCAGTGATCGTAGAAATGTCATAATCATGTCTCTTCCCCAAGGCAAAAAATAGAAACCTTGACACGAAGGGAGTGATCTGCAGGCTTTTCGGACAAATTGGCATCCACTGGTCTCTCCTCTTCCCTCTTCATCTGCTCCACACATTTTGGCATTTAACTCCACTCTGCTCCAAATGATTCTCTAGTTTCATGCCTGGATGTCTTGTCTTCCCCACTAACCTGGTGTCTCTTCTTTCTGATGTCAGTTTCTTTCTGTAGACTGGCCCTGTTCTGCCCTGATCCAAGGAGACCCCTAGTCTGTGGTGGACCTGCTGGTATTTGGGGACCCCTGAGTGCCCCAGGAGCCTGCTTGAACTCCACAGCCATGGCCAGGCTGTGTCTTGGCTCTGGGCTTTGTCCACCGGGATGGAAGCTTTCCCTGAGCCCGGCCTGATCATTACACCACCTCACTCCTGCCAGCTCCTAGGTGTCCCTGGATCCTCATGCTGGTCTTTTTGTATTGACTTCCACATTACTGCCTCTTGTCTGATGCCAAGAAGCACTGCGGCTTCCGAGATGCTGCTGCATGGCTCTGCCCTGCTCTTGGGGCTCCAACCCCTGGGCATCAGCTTGACTCAGATCTAACCCCAGTTGACGGTGCTCAGTGGACTCTGTGATTCTGACCCTGATCCCACTTTGGCAAGGGTCAGATCTCCTGTTCTGGCCAATTCTCTCCTCCATTTCTACCCCATGCCCACGCAGGTTCTTTTCTGCCCTCCTGTCATCTCTGTGTAGGCTGCATCAATCTTATTATTATTATTCCTAATGGTCCTTAGCATTCTGCTGAGAATTCAGCAATGTTTGTGAAATTAAACCAATGTTGCCCAAAATATGATTGTTTTTAGAGTTAGGCAACAGTAGGTGTGAAGGAGAGAGACAGCCACCAGGGAATAAAAAGCAAGCTGAGCCATGAGGCTAGTGATGTGATGAGCAGAAAAAGCCAAGCCTTCTCCTAAGGAGGGCCAGGCAGCTTGCCGTCCTCTGCAACAGGCTGTGACTTAGAGAGAAGGAAAACAGCTCACCTGAGCCACACTAAGCAGCAAGCGGTAACTGCTTATGTTGTGACAACCTGCAACCAAAAATCGTGGAGTTTTGTAGCAGCCGGGGTCCTCTGGAGAGATAGAAGCAATAGGATGAATAGAGAGATAGAGATAGAGAGATGGGTAAATAAATAGAGATATAGATAGATAGATAGATAGATAGATGAGAGAGGAATTACTAGAAGGATTGGCTCATGCCATTATGGAGGCTGAGAAGGCCTCCATAAGGAGGCCATGAAGGCCATTTGCGACCTGAAGAATTCGGGATGCCAGTGGCATGGTTCAGTCCAAGTCTGGAGGCCTCAGAGCCAGAGAAGCCCATGGTGTAACTTCTGGTCTGAGGCCAGAGGCCTGAGGATCCACAGGGCCGCTGGTGTAAGTCCTGGAGTCCACAAGCCAGAAAGCCTGGAGTTCTAATGTCCAAGGACAGAAAAGAAGAGTGTATCCTAGCTGCATGAGAGAGAGAAAGTTGCCCGTTTGTTCTACCTGGGCCCCCAGCTGATGGGGGTGAATTGGTGATCTGCGTTCACCCACATTGAGGGCAGATCCCCACTCAGTCCACTGACTCACTTGCCAATGTCCTCCGGAAATACCTGTATGGACACATCCAGAAACAATGCTTTACTAGCTTTCTAAGTATTCCTAACCCAGTCAAGTGGACACCTAAACTTAACCATCATAGGCTTGGATTAAGCAGGTTCTTCAAAGAAACAGAACCAATAGTGTGTGTGTGTGTGTGTGTGTGTATGTATGTATGTATGTATGTATGTATGTATGTATGTATGTATCTATCTATCTATCTATCTATCTATCTATCTATCTATCAATCAATCATAGGAATTGGCTCACAGGATTATGGAGGCTGAGAAGTCCCAAAATCTGCTGTCTACAAACTGGAGAACCCAGAAAGCCGATGATATGATTTAATCTGAATCTGAAGGCCTGAGAACCAGGGGAGCTGATGATATGAGTCCCAGTCCGAGTTCAAAGGCCCAAGAACCAGGAACACCAATGTCCAAGGGCAGGATGAGATCGATGTTTTTCAGCACAAGGAGAAAGAGAGAGATGGAGAGAGGGAGAGGGAATGAATCCTTCCTTTCTCTGCCTTTTGGTTCTATTCAGGCCCTAAGTAGATTGGATGGTGCCTACCCACGTTGGTCGGGGGAGCATCTGCTTTCCTCAGTTCACCAATTCAGGAGCGAATCTCTTCCAGACTTCCCTCAAACACACACAAGGAAATAATATTTTTACCAGCTGTCTGGTACCTTCATCCAGTCAAGTTAATACATGAAAGTAACTATCGCCAGACCATCCTTTATGAACTTGGCACCTGGATGCATCTTCTTAAGCCATACTTAATCTCCAAATAAAGTTAATAACAAGGTCATAATCCTACCTGACTCGATACAACTAGCCTGTGTAGAAGTGAAAACACACTAACCCCTTCCCCAGCAGAGGAGGTAAAGTTTTTGAGTAATTATTCTTCTTCTACTGATATCTCATAACTTAAGTACTATGATATAAAATTAACAGTACTTAAATAGTGATGTAAAGTCAACATATCTTATGTTACATTATAAGGGAATCAGAGGGGAAAAGTATATTAGCTTGATACATGTACCTATGCACACAAACACATTCTTTTTTTTTTTTTTTTTGAGATGGAGTCTTGCTCTGTCACCCAGGCTGTGTGTAGTGGCAAAATCTCAGCTCACTGCAACTTCCACCTCCTGGGTTCAAGTGATTCTCCTGCCTCAGCCTCCCTAGTAGCTGGGATTACAGGTGCCCGCCACCACGCCTGGCTACTTTTTGTATTTTTAATAGAGATAGGGTTTCACCACATTGGCCAGGCTGGTCACGAACTCCTGACCTCAGGTGATCCACCCTCCTTGGCCTCCCAAAGTGTTGGGATTACAGGCGTGAGTCACTGTGCCTGGCCAATAAACATATTCTTAACAAAATATTGAGAAAATAGGACAATTACAGTGTTTATTTCTGTAACTGACCACGTGGTTGTAGCTGGTATTTATAGCACTTTATTCTACTACCCATTCTGTATTCCTTTTGCCTTCAGCAAGCACCTTAGCTGGTTGTGATTCTTTACCTGATAGGGTGACCCAAACTTTCAGTCCTGAAGAGTCTGGGCCATTTGGGTTTGGCCAATCTAGGCCAATTTGTCTAGATTGGGTTGTTGTAGTTTCCCACTGACCTTAATCACGGGGTATGGAAATACTAAGAGATACCCTAAGGGATCTCCTGTATTCCAGACATGCTCTTCCTTACCTCCATTGTGGAGTAGTAGGCCAATTTCCCTTTGGCGCTCTAAATCAATCACCCCGGCTAACACCGTAACTCCCTTTGCCTATTGACTCAGAGGCATGGGATGTCCAAAGTGGCTGGGTGGCATGTTAACTTCCAGCTCAGTGGAATTATTGTTGTTTCTCCTGGTGGAAGCGTTCCTCCCTCTGGAACTAAGAACTCTAGGCCAACAGAACATCCAGTTTTGGGAAGAAGGGTGATCTTGGAAGTGTTCATATAATTTGCTCCCCTTTCTCCTTGAACCAAGGAAAGTCCCTCTTACATGAGAGTTTTCATGTCCGCAACTGAATCTGCTACATTACAAAAAATTGGAAGAGTCAAAAATGTCAGAAGAGTATGTTCTTGTTTTCTTTCCATTGGAAAAAGGGTGGACAGAGCTGGGGGAGGTGCACAGCTGCAGCGTGGGCATTAGCAGCCTGTCCTGCGGGAGGCATGGGTGCTGTTCGCTCCCTACTTCTGAGTAGGCTGAGACCACTCTCTTCCTTTTCATTCTCACTGGGCAAGAGCCTTGGGACAGCTCTCTGAAGAATAAAACAAACCTTTTCTGCATGTATAATTGATATAAATTTGATTATACTGTACTTTTTATTTCGTGTGTGTGTGTACATGAGATTACATGTACACTCCCTTTCTCCCTTTTCTTTTGCTTATCTCCCTTTTCTGTCCCCCCCACCCCATGTCCCCAATTACATCAGGTCTCCCCAACCCCATGTAATCCTTTTTTTTTTTTTTTTTTTTTTTTTGAGACAGGGTCTCACTCTATCACCCAGGCTGGAGTGCGGTGGCACAATCTCGGCTCACTGCAACATCTGCCTCCTGAGTTCAAGCGATTCTCCTGCTTCAGTCTCCCAAGTAGTTGTGATTACAGGCATGTGCCACCACTCCCAGCTAATTTTCGTATTTTTAGTAGAGATGGGATTTTGCTTTGTTGGCCAGGCTGGTCTCAAACTCCTGACCCTAGGTGATCCACCCGCCTCAACCTCCCAAAGTGCTGGGATTACAGGCATGAACCGCCGCACTTGTCCTCCCAAGGTAATCTTATATTCACAACCTGTAATGTATTCTTCCATATTTTTTTCCTATTCATTTAATCTCACGTACACACACACACACACACACACACACACACACACACACACACGCAAATACTCATAGAAGCTTTTCTGATTAATTTTACAATTGGAATCATATACACTTTTCTGCACGTTGCTTTTCTCACTTAAAAATATCCTGCAAAAATCTTTCCAAATCAATGGATGTAGTTCACGCATTCCCAATGGGAGTGACAGCGTGCCCAGAGAGGGTGAAAATTGCTTCTCAGAGGATGTATGAAAAAAATGTACTGTTTTTTTAAATGTATAAATCACAGAGACACATACAGTACCTAAATAGATATGCTGTATGTTTCTGTATGTTTGTAGTATTAAAATTCCATGGGGGAGGAATCAGGGGGAAAATGTCTAAGGAGGCTCTTGGAAGGTGATAATAGAAAAAGGCTGAGAAACACTGGTGTCACCTTTTACACTTTTTAAAGTGGCCGCATAGTATTTCCTGGTGAGTCTGCACCCTGACTGACTGCAGCGCCCCCTGGTGGAAGGGCAGTCACTTCGTTTCCGGGGTTTTCTCCAGTATGAACAGCAGTAACCGTTCTTGCTGATGCCTTTCACATTGGTGATTGTGTTTCTGTGGGACCCATCCTCATGAGCAGAATTGCTGGGTTGAAGGGATATGTATTTTATTTTATTTTATTTATTATTATTATTATTATTTTCTCAGATGGAGTCTTGCTCTGTCGCCCAGGCTGGAGTGCAATGGTACAATCTCTGCTCACTGCAACCTCCACCTCCTGGATTCAAACAATTCTCCTGCCTCAGCTTCCAGAGTAGCTGGGACTACAGGCGCCTGCCATCACACCTGGCTAATTTTTGTAGTTTTAGTAGAGGAGGGGTTTTGCCATGTTGGCTAGGCTGGTCTTGAATGCCTGACCTCAGGTTATCTGCCTAACTCAGTCTCCCACAGTGCTGGAATTACAGGCGTGAGCCACCGCGCCCAGCCAGAATATGTATTTAAAACTTTAAAATAAAAAAAAAAACCAAACTTTTACATCGTCAGATCACCTTCCATAAAGCTGTAACACTTCACACTTCAAGGAACAAGATATGAAAGCACCCTTTCCCCTACATCCCTACTGGCAATAGGTGTTACAGCGCTTTATGAGTTTTTTATAGTTTGATGGGTATAACATAAAATCTTGTTATTTAAACTTATACTTCCTTAACTACGAGTGAATTTGACCACCTTTTAAATATGCTTACTGGTCATTTGGACTTGCTTTTTTCCATATTGCCTATTCATATCCTTTGACCAATTTTTATTTTTTTGAGATAGAGTCACTCTGTCACCCAGGCTGGAGTGCAGTGACGCGATCTCGGGTCACCGTGATCTCCTTCTCCCAGGTTCAAGCGATTCTCATGCCTCTGTGGCCCAAGTAGACGCAATTACAGGTGTATGCCACCAAATCTGGCTATTTTTTTTTTTTTGTATTTTTAGTAGAGAGGCCGAGGTGGGTGGATCACTTGAGGTTTGGGAGTTCAAGACCAGCCTTACCAACATGGCGAAACCCTGTCTCTACCAAAAATACAAAAATTAGCCAGGCAGGCTCCTGAAATCCCAGCTACTCGGGAGGCTAAGGCAGGAGAATCGCTTGAACCGGGAGGTGGAGGTTGCCATGAGCCAAGATTGCACTCCAGCCTGGGTGACAGAGCGAGACTCTGTCTCCAAAAACAAAACAAAATAAAACAAAAACAAAACAAAACAAAATAAAGAAACAAAAAACAAAAGAAGACAGGAGAAGAACTTGTGTAGACCATTGAAATAAAGGGCTTCCAAGCAAGAATTCTACACCTAGCGGAGACATGATTCACCTACAGGGAATAAGATGTTTGTGTATGGACAAGAATTCATGGAGTATATAATCCCTTATTTTGTCTGAAGAAAATATTGAGAAAAGATCTAGACAAGACAATAAAGAAACAGAAAAATCTTAAGGGGGAGAAAAGTGGGAAAAATATATATATATTTGAAACAAGTGAATAGGATAAATAAATTTTCTGGAATTGTGTAATGTAAGAAGAAAAGAAACAGAATCTTAAGAATGCACTAAATTATCTTACCATGTTTCAAGAGGAGCTGGGAGAGAAAGGAGATAAATTTTGAAGAGTTCTTCTTCTTATTATTTTTTTTAAATGGAGTTGGCAAGTTAAGGGATAAAAAGAGAAAAAGAGCACCTGAGTGTGGAAAATAGGACATGATTGTCACTTCTTTGTTTTTCCCTCCTCAGAGGCTACTACTTTTAAATTTTATAATTACTGTTTCTTCTTCTTCTTTTTTTTTTTTTTGAGATGGAGTCTCACTCTGTCACCCAGGCTGTAGTACAGTGGTGCAATCTCGGCTCACTGCAGCCTCTGCCTCCTGGGTTCAAGTGCTTCTCCTGCCTCAGCCTCCCAAATAGGGATTATGGGTGTGCAACACCACTCCCAGCTAACTTTTGTGTTTTTAGTAGAGACAGGGTTTCACCATGTTGGCCAGGCTGGTCTTGAACTCCTGGCCTTAAGTGATCTGCCTGCCTTGGCCTCCCAAAGTGCTGGGATTACAGGTATGAGCCACAGTGCTCAGCCCTTATTATTTCTTTTGTTATACTTTCTCTCTATATATGTATCTCTAAGTAATATATTTTAAAATTTTGCCTGTTTTGATAATATATATGTATATATAAAAATGTATTTTAATTAAGTATGCATTTTTCCCAAACCTGCTTTTCCTCTTATAGTTATGGTTTTGAGAGTCATCGGTACTAATGCTGTATTTCACTAATTTTCCGTGCTGTAAGATATTCCGTTACAGGATTTCACCACAGTTTATATATAAATTTGCCTGCTTATGAAATTGAGGTAGTTTCTTTGTTTGCTGTTGTGGTAATGATGCTATGAACATTGTTTTGCCTGTTTCCTGGTGCATATATGCAATAATTTCTTTGGAGTATTTGTCTTAGCGTGGGATGGCTGAGTATAGGGTACACACATCTTCAGTTTATTCAGATAATTACAAACTATTTTCTAAAATGGTTAAACCAATATATACCCCTGGTAGCAACGCAGAACCTTTCAGAGCCACTTCTTCCCTGTGTCAGATTCCTATTGCTGCTGTGACAAATTACCACAAACCTAGTGGCTGAAAGCAATGCAAATGTATTCTCTTAAGCTTCTGGAAGTCAGAAGTCGGGACAGCAGTTTTCCTGTGTGAAAGGCAAGGTGTTGGCAGGAATGACCCTTTTGGATGCTCTGAGAGGACCGTAGGTTCCCTTCGGCTGTTAATGCTGCCTGGATTCCTTGACAGTGATCATCCAGTACCTGCTGGCATCATCACAGCACCTTCTCCTCTTCAGTAGTTCTGTTTCCCTTGACTCCCTCTTACAAGGACATGTGATGGTATCATTGGACCCATGTGGATCATTCAGATTTATTTATTTATTTATTTATTTATTTATTTATTTATTTAGAGACAGGGTCTTGCTCTGTCGCCAGGCTGGAGTGCAGTGGTGCGATGTTGGCTCACTTCAACCTCCGCCTCCTGGGTTTCAGCGATTCTCCTGCTTCAGCCTCCTGAGAGCTGGGATTACAGGTGTGCATCACCACACCTGGCTAATTTTTGTATTTTTAGTAGAGACAGTGTTTTGCCATGTTGGCCAGGCTGGTCTTGAACTCCTGACCACTGGTGATCTGCCCGCCTCAGCCTCCCAAGGTGCTGGAATTACAGGTGCTTGTTATTTTCACTCTTCCCTTTCTTCATGATGTCTTTTGCTGACCAGTGTTTCTTTGTGTCAATGTGGTAAGATGTATCTTCTGTGCATTTTTGTCTTAAGAAAATTTATATTGCCTCAAAGTCCCATTTTCTTGTATTTTCGTTTTCAAGGTTTTTCTCAATATCTTATGAAAAATTGTAAGTATGCAGAAAAGTTAAAAGAATTTTACAATGAAAAAACTCACAGACCTACTGCCAAAATTTCACCATAAGCAGTCTGCTACATGTGTTTCCATATGCATTTTTCCATTATCTATTCATTTCAAAGTAAGATAAGACATCAGCACATATGTAAACATGCATATTATTGAGTTCAATATTTATTTTTAAGTATATTTCTTTTTCTTCATAAAATTGTAGGTTCACCACTGTACAATCTGCTGGTAATTCCAGCTATTTGGGGTGATTTCATCACACACACACACACACACACACACACGTATATATGTATATGTGTATATATATATTTCATTTAATGTAAACTTTAGCTACAATGAAATGTTCAAATCTTAAGTGTACATTTTGAAAAATGCATTCTTTTATGTGATGCAAACCCATATCAAATGGTAAAACATCACCATCACTTCAGAAATTTTCTTTATGCTCTCCCTAGTCAATTATTTGTTTGTTTGTTTGTTTGTTTTTCAGAGACAGGGTCTTGCTCTATTGCCCAAGCCGAAATGTAGTGGTGTGACCATAGCACACTGCAGCCTCAAACTCCTGGGCTCACGCAATCCTCCCGCCTCAGCCTCCCAAGTAGCTGGGACTCTGGTGCACACCACTGCAGCTGGCTCTCCCAAGTCAACTCTTAACTTTACCTTTTCAGACATAACGACTATTTTGATTTTTTCCATTGCAGATTAGATTTGCCTGTTGTAGAATTTCCCATAGGTGGAGTTGCACAGCATGCACGCTTGTGTGTGAGGTTCCTTTCAGTTAGCATAAGAGTTTTGAGAGGCATTCATGCTGCTTCATGTATCAGTAGCTCATTCTTTTTTAATGAAGGGTAATTTTATAAACCACAGTTTGTTAATTCCAGCCTCCTATTAATACTCGGGATTTGACTATTAAGAACAGGCCGGGCGCAGTGGCTCAAGCCTGTAATCCCAGCACTTTGGGAGGCCGAGACCGGCGGATCACGAGGTCAGGAGATCGAGACCATCCTGGTGAACACAGTGAAACCCTGTCTCTACTAAAAAAATACAAAAAACTAGCCGGGCGAGGTGGCGGGCGCCTGTAGTCCCAGCTACTTGGGAGGCTGAGGCAGGAAAATGGCGTGAACCCAGGAGGTGGAGCTTGCAGTGAGCTGAGATCCAGCCACAGCACTCCAGCCTGGGCAACAGAGCAAGACTCCGTCTCAACAACAAAAATAAATAAATAAAATAAATAAATAAATAAATAAAGAACAAAGCTGCTATAAGTATTCTTATATAAGTGTTTGCATAAACATGTTTTTATTTCTCATTGTTGAGTCACAGCATAGGTGTATGTTTTACATTTTTTTGAAGGGGTGTATTAGTTCATTCTCACACTGCTATAAAGAACTACCTGAAGGCCAGGCGTGGTAGCTTACGCTTGTAATCCCAGCACTTTGGGAGGCCGAGAAGGGCAGATCATCTGAGGTCAGGAGTTCAAGACAAGCCTGGCCAACATGGGGAGACCCCGTCTCTACTAAAAATACAAAAATTAGCTGGGTGTGGTGGCGGGCGCCTGTAATCCAAGCTACCTGGGGGGCTGAGGCAGGAGAATCGCTTGAACCCGGGAGGTGGAGGTTACAGTGAACGGAGATAGTGCTGTTGCACTCCAGCCTGGGTGACAGAGTGAGACTCTGTCTCAAAAAAAAATTAAAAAAAGAAAAAAAGAAAAAAAGAAAAAAAAAAAACTACTTGAGACTGGGTAATTTATAAAGAAAAGAGGTTTAATTGACTCAGTTTCTGCATGGCTGGAGAGGCTTCAGGAAACTTACAATCATGGTGGAATGTGAAGGAGAAGCAAGGCACATCTTACTCGGTAGCAGGAGAGAGAAAACCCCCATCAGATCTCGTGAGAACTCACTATCGCGAGAACAGCATGGGGGACACTGCCCCCATGATCCAATCACTTTCCACCAGGTCCCTCCCTTGACATGTGGGGATTACAATATGCGATGAGAGTTGAGTGGGGGGACACAGAGCCAAACCGTATCAAGGGGTTTCACCATTTTATTTTCCCACGAACAATGCAAGAGTTCCAGTTTTCCACGTTGTCCCCAACATTTAGTGTCGTCAACATTTTAAATTTTGGCTACTGAATTTTAGCATGGAGTGGTATCTCATTTGGTTTAAACTTGCTTTTCCCTGATATTGAGCACTTTCTCATGTGTTTATTGCCATTCATACAGAGTTAGGAAATCTGTTCAAATCTTTTGCCCGTATTTTAAGTTGGGTTGTTTGTCTTTTTTTTTTTTTTTGAGATGGAGTTTCATTTTTGTTGCCCAGGCTGGAGTGCTAGTGGCGCAGTCTCAGCTCACTGCAACCTCCACCTCCCAGGGTCAAGCGATTCTCGTGCCTCACCCTCCCAAGCAGCTAGGATTATGAGCTCCTGCCACCACGCCCGGCTAAGTTTTTTGTCCTTTTAGTAGAGACGGGGTTTCACAATGTTGGCCAGGCTGGTTTCAAACTCCTGACCTCAGGTGATCCGCCCGCCTCAGCCTCTCAAAGCACTGGGATTACAGGCGTGAGCCACTGCACCCGGCCATGTTTTAGGAGTTTCTTACGGATCTTGACTACCAGTCCCTTTGTCAGATATTTGTTTTGTAAATATTTTCTCCCATTCTTTGGCCTGCCTATTTGTTTTCATAAGTGTGATTTTTGATGAATAGAAGTTTTAAATTCCAGTAAAGTCAATTTATCAGTATTTTCTGTTATGACGACTGCTTCCAGTTTCCTAAGAAACTTTTGCCTTTTCTCTAGTCATGCAGATGTTCTCTCATTTTTTTTTTTCTAAAAGCTTTATGGTTTTAGCTTTTATAATTAGGTCTGTGATCCATATTGAGTTAGTTTCTGGGTATACTATAAGGTAGGATCCTAGGTTTGTTATTATTTTTTCCATATGAATATCAAGTATTCTAGGATAATTTATTGGATAGACTTTCCTCTCCTCACTGAAGTGCTTTGGCATCATTGTTGAAAATCAAATGATGGTACAGGTATGGTTCCATTTTGGGCTCATTTTTTCTTTTGCTATTGATCTATTTGTCATTTCTTATGCCAGTACTACCCTGTCTTGATTAGTGTAATTTTATAATAAGTCTTGAACTCAAGTCATGTAAAATTTTGGCCTATTTTTTTTTTAAAGATTGCTTTGGCTATTTCAGGCTTCTGCATTTTCATATAAATTTAAGAATTAACTATTTGATTTGTTAAAAAAAAAACAAAACGCTCTCTGAAATTATGATTAGAATTGCATTAAATCCATAGATGAATTTGGAGAGAATTGACATCTAAAAGTACTGAGTTTTTGGCTAGGCATGGTGGCTCATGACTGTAATCCCAGCAATTTGGGAGGCTGAGGCAAAAGGATCACTTGAGGCCAGGAGTTCTAGACCAGGCTGGCCAACAAAGTAAGACCCATCTCTACAAAAAAAAAAAAAAAAAAAAATTAGTTGGGCGCAGTGGCATATGCCTGCAGTCCTAGCTACTCTGGAGGCTGAGGTGGGAGGATTGTTTGAACCCAGGAATTTGAGGCTGCAGTGAGTTATGATTATGCCACTGTACTCCAGCCTGGTCAGCAGAGCAAGACCTTGTCTCAAAGATAAAATAAAATAAAATAAAAGTATTGAGTTTTCCCGTCTAGAAATGTAATGTATTTCTTTCTTTAAGTCTTCTTGAATTTCTCTCAGCAATGTTACATAGTTTTCAGCAAACAGGTCATGTACATCTTTGGTTAAATTTATTTCTGTGCATTTTATGTTTCTTGGTATGATTGTAAATGGAATTTTCAATTTTTTATTTTCATACTGATTGATGCTAGGATATAAAAATACAGTTGTTAGGCCAGAGTTTATAGAAGGATAGCCTGAGTTTCTACATCTGAGTCCAATCAGGAGAAGGCAACCACACAATAATTTCAACAGGGAAAGTTTAATATTAAAAATTTAAAAATTATTCACTATGTCAAGGGATTAGAATAATGAGCGATTGGCTAGTAAGAAGTATAAAATTTCTGGGTTTTTTTTTTTTTTTTTTTGAGATGGAGTCTCATTCCATTGCCCAGGCTGGAGTGCAGTGGTACTGTCTTGGCTCACTGCAACCTCTGCTTTCTGGGTTCAAGCGATTCTCCTGCCTCAGCCTCCTGGGTAGCTGAGATTACAGGCACGTGCCACCATGCCTGGCTAATTTTTGTATTTTTAGTAGAGACGGGGTTTCATCATGTTGACCAGGCTAGTCTCGCATTTCTGACCTCAAATGATCTACCCGCCTTGGCCTCCCAAAGTGCTGGGATTACAGATGTGAGCCACTGCGCCCAGCTGGATTGTTGTGGATTCTCTTTATCAGTTTGAGGAAGAACTTCCAGGGTGTTAGAGCTGTACAGGCGTTCCCAGGCAAACTGTGAGACTAAGGGCTTTTTTGAGGACTCTTTGAATTTGTGCTTTTGAGGTCATTTTTGGCCTCTGAGGAATTTCTTTATGCTCTCGCCAGCTCAGTGAAGGTTTATTTTTTCGAGTCTTGCTCTGTCGCCTAGGGTGGAGTGCAGTGGCACAATCTCGGCTCACTGCAACCTCTGTCCCCCAGGTTCAAGTGATTCTCCTGCCTCAGCCTCCCGAGTAGCTGGGATTACAGGTGCCCACCACAACACCCAGCTAAGTTTTGTATTTTTAGTAGAGACAGGGTTTTACCATGTTGGCCAGGCTGGTCTTGAGCTTCTGGCCTTGTGATCCACCCAACTCGGCCTCCCAAAGTGCTGGGATTTACAGGCATGAGCCACCATTCCCAGCCTCAGTGAGGGTTTTTTGAACGACATTTTATTTCATCCAGAATTTTAATGTATTTTGTATTGAAAGGAATTTTTTTAAAAGCTCAACCCATCTGCCATATGCAGAGGCCACTGGAAACAGAAGCCCCTAGAGAGTTTTTAGGGCTGAAGGGGCTTTTAAGGTTAACCTAATCCAATGCTTCAATTTTATTGATTAGTAAATCAAGGCCCTAAGAATTTATTTGAACTCATTTGACTCACCCAGTGTCTCACATTGTACAAGCAAAAGCAGCAGTTCTCCAGCCTGGGACTTCTCTAAATCTAGTGTTCATTTTTCTATATGAGGGCCAGCAAGCTATGGCCCGAGAGGAAATTTGGTTTGCCACCTATCTTTATATGACCGGTGGGCCAATTTTTTTTTTTTCATTTTTAAGTAGTTGGAAAAATATCAAAATAATATTTTGTGATATATAAAAATTATATGAAATCCAAATTTCAGTGTCTGTAAAGTCTTATTGAACACAGTCACACTCATTCATTTATGTGTTATCTATGGTTGACTTTGTGCTATGATGGTAGGATTACACAGTTGTGACAGAAATTGTATGGCCCCAAAATCCTGAAATATTTACTACCTGGCCCTTTACAGGAAAGTTGCTCGATACCTGCCCTATGTCACACATTATTTTTACTCTTGTTGATGTCAAAACATCAAATTCTTAATTGGGCCTCCAGGGGGAGATTGTGTGGAGCGTCCTCGGTTGGGATTTGGTTTGGCTTTGAGTTCCACCAGGTCCCATGGTTCTAGGAAGACTCTGGCATTTGCACAATATGTTTCAAAGCATGTACCTATATTCAAAGGTCCTGGCCAGGTGGGGTGGCTCACATCTGTAATCCCAGCACTTTGGGAGGCCGAGGTGGGCAGATCACGTGAGGTCAGGAGTTCGAGACCAGCCTGACCAACATGGAGAAACCCTGTGTCTTCTAAAAAATACAAAATTAGCCGGGCGTGGCAGTGCATGCCTATAATCCCAGCTACTCGAGAGACTGAGGCAGGAGAATCGGTTGAATCCAGGAGGTGGAGGTTGTGGTGAGCCAAGATCGCTCCATTGTGCTCCAGGCTGGGCAACAAGAGCGAAACTCTGTTTAAAAAAAAAAAAAAAAGAATAAAAGGTCCTGTAACTCCACATGAAATGTGCATGGGAAACATGAAAGACATATGTGCAGCATAATGGAAACGCAGCTGAAAACCCCATATGGTCGGGCACGGAGGCTCATGCCAGTAATCCCAGCACATTGGGAGGCCCAGGCAGACAGATCACCTGAGGTCAGGAGTTTGAGACCAGCCTGGCCAACATGAAGAAATCATGTCTCTACTAAAAATTCAAAAATTAGCCGGGCATGGTGGCACGTGCTTGTAGTCCCAGCTACTTGGGAGGCTGAGGCAGGAGAATTGCTTGAACCTGGGAGGTGGAGGTTACCATGAGCGAGATCACGCCCCTGCACTCCGGCCTGGGTGACAGAGTGAGACTCCATCTCAAAAACAAAAACAAAAACAAAAAAGCAAAGAACCCATATGATCCAATATGAAAATTAAAATCAGGCTTCATTGTGGCTCAGCAAATGAAGAGGAGGAAATTGCTTTGAGTTGTCATTGAGAGGGGATTTAGAGAATGTCTTGGTCAGATTTTGTTGGTAAAGAAATCAAAGGCCCATGAGAATCCTTCTGTGAACAAAGTTTCTGTCTTTTTAGAACTTAAAATTCTAATGAAGAAAGACAGATCAAATATATATATTTATCTAATTATCATATTATATATTATAATGTAATTATAATTACTAAATGGCTGCTACATTTGTTTTGAGTCATTTTAAACTGATTGTATCAAGTGACCTCTTGATAGAATCCCACGCCAGCACTAACTGCGTCCCTTCTGACTCATGAGCCTTCCCTAAGCAGTACTTTGTTATTCAAAATAAAGTAATTGAGAGAGAACTCCACAATGAGGGACTTTGTAAAGAGTTGAATGTAAGGTAACTTCTTTTTTTCTGAGGGATGTTTTGGGACAAAACGTTGCCTTATATTTAGGCTCATTTAGTCTTGTCTTGCAACATTACTATGACAGAAAGCAGAGTTTCAGATGCTTTTGGGAATGATGTGTGAGTATATTGCTGTCATTCCTACGTAAAAGCAAATTGCTTTTTCTCTTTCTTGCTGCTAGGGTTTAAAAGATTGTATTTGCTAACTCAAGTGTCAGAGGCTGTATTAATCTGTTCTGGTAAAGATGGCACACCAACAGTTTTAATTGAGTCTACTACTTGGTTAGGTTTATAGCAATGTATCTGCCATAATTAATCTGATTTATTTAGGGGTCATATAAATAATTAAACAGGGATATGATGACAACCACTTTTCTGAAATCTTTAAGTCTTTGATGATGATGCCAATGTCTGCAATTCCTTCTAACATGATGATTTGCCTCCCTCTGATTAATACTCTTGTTGGGAGTGGGAACAGTTTCAGGAGCTTCTACTTGGCTCTTCTTACAAAAATGGCTGCTTCTTCACTGAACAAGAAAGCAATGAAAAGGTTTTGCAGACTTTGAATATACCCTTTGCATGTATGCACTCAAGAGGCTAAGGAAATAACCATGAGTTCCCTGTGAGATAGGCCTGGGCTGGGGCTCTGTTTCCCACCTGGCCTACGTAAGCCCCCATTCTAAGTGGGAGGCCATACATGACATTTTATGTCCTTGCTATCAGCATTGGCTCTGATCTGTATTTGGTAGACCTTTAAATATTTGTTATTCCCCTTTCCTCAATACCCAGAGACTCTGATAAGTGGCTACAGGTTTTTCGGGGGGAAAGTTGAGGAAATATGTATCACATATGCTTGTGGTGCCATGGCAGGGTACTTCCTTGACTCAGAATTTCTGTGTTAGTTAACTGGCTTCAGGATGAAAAATGGTGTGGGGCAGGTCCATGGCTCATGACTGTCATCCGGCAATTTGGGAGGCTGAGGTAGGAAGATTGTTTGAGCCCAGGAGTTCAAGACTAGCCTACTAGCCTGGGCAACAAAGTGAGACCCTGTATCTCTACAAAAAGAAAAAAAATTGAATTAGCTGGGCATGGTGGCATGCACCTGTAGTCCCAGCTACTCAGGAGGCTAAGGTGAGAGGATCACTTGAGCCCAGGAATTCAAGGCTGCAGAGGCATTATGGAGCAGCTGCACTCCAACCTGGGTGACAGAGCAAGACCCTATCTCTAAAAAAACAAAACAGACAAACAAAAAAGAAAAAGAAAAAGAAAAGGAAAGAAAATTGGTGTGAGATTAAAATTTTACACTGTGGCACTAGTGTTAGCTCCTGATGCTTTTTCTGGTCATACAAGTTAAGTGACAGCCCAGCTGGCTACTCATATTTCTTGCCCAGGATACCCTCGCTTATTTGTTATAGCCATGGATTCTTGTGTGTCAGGTTTCTGGTGGCCACTCCTGCCTTGCTGACCATATGCCTGCCATCTGGCCTCTGTCATTCAAGAATTCTACCTTCTCTGTTTATGCCAGAGACTCCAGTACCATGGGGCATTATCTACTGTAGACCCAGGTCTACAAAAGGGTTTTTACCACTGATCTTTTCTTAACTGAAGAAATGTTATTAAATTAAAAGAGTTCTTACAGAGAGGGTATCCTCTGGGTCTTCTTGAAAAACACATCACGTGACTTGTTCTTTGGCATCACGTAAGACATCCATTCTGATACACCCACCTCTGCTAGCCTCTGACTCCTTCCTCAAGGTTCTGCCAAGGCTGTCCCAGTACCTCTGTCCCATCTGCCATTGACATCACCTTCAAGCCTTAAGGAGCCAGCACAGTAGTGTATGAGAACCAGCTCAAGATGACCTTGCTAGGTTAAGTCCCAATTCACAGATGATTTCTCCTAAGTCAATATATTTTTTCTTAAACATCCTTGAGTTCCACCCTTCCTGATCCTAGAATCATTTTGACTGGGGTGAAGACTCTTCCTTCTCTTGCTCAGCAGGTAGCAGGCTATCAATTTTCCAGGGTAAGTCTCTTTCATCTCTTGTCTAGACAGGTGGCTGTGATCCAGCAAGACGCTGAAATGGTTTAGGGAAATTGCTGTCTACATTTCCACAGCAGCTGGCTTAGGGTTTTGGTGAAATACCAAAAGTCCTCAGGAAGGAAGTTCTCAGGACACACAAGCTCTGAAGTCAAAGGCCAGGGTGTTGCAATGTGAACAACAGTTGCATTACCAAGTTAAGCAATCACCTTATTCACACACACACACACACACACACACACACAAACTATTCCATAAAATTGAAAAAATTTTTTGAATTGAAGCTGAAAGACCCCATAGGGAGAAAGGCTATTGGACTAGGGGTCAGGATGCCAGGGGCTCCACCTCCAGTCCCACCACTTCTTACTGTGATGTCCAAGGAGGCACAATGTTCAGAAAAAATAGAGGCTATAGAAGGAAAATGAAAAATTTGAGAAGACTAAAATACAAGTAAATCCTCAAAAAATGCCCTCTTTATTTCTGCAGTAACATTGTTAGTTTAAAATATAAAAATATTTCATGTATAAGTTGTGTCACTCAGACTTACCACAGATTTGCTATATGGATTTCAAAACTAAGTCACCAATTTTAGATTCAATCAGACTTAAAATGTTTAACATTTTTGTTACCAATGAAATTCCAGTTTTCTGAGCTTTAAATAAAGCCAGGCTTTCTTATATATTTTTTTAAAAATGTTTCGGTAATGTGGACAATGTATGTTTCCCTGGCTTTTAAAAAACTTCCTAGAGATTGCAAAAACAGTCGCTATATTTAGGGGGACTTAGTATTTCTTACAATGTCAAGTAGATTTGGAAAGCTTTCACATTCAGAAAGGGAACTGAGAAAAAAGAGAAGTTATCTTGTAATTATCTTTATCATTGATTTCAACTTTTGACAACTTCTGCCTAGTGCATCTCATTTCTGACGGGTTACCATCAGTAGTTTGTCTTCCTTGAAGCTTATTTTTTCTTCTTTCCATAAGCTTCTGTAAACACATTGGGCCAGATTTTAATTTTTTTTTACCCTAGATTATTTGTCTTTATTTCCAAGTTATCTGTGATTGCAAACACAGTCCAGCTTCTTTTACACGATGATGGAGAAACATGAGACGAGTGAAATGTTGATAAGAAAGAGGTGTGGAGTCTGTGACACACGAAAGCCACAAATGGGAAGAACAAGTTCCCCAGAACCTCAGGTTTCCCCTTGGGTCACTCACACGCAGACTGTCTCCATTCTAAAGTTATGAAAATTTCTTCTCCAATATCAAATTCTTGGTCCTTCCTTCCTTCCTTCCTTCCTTCCTTCCTTCCTTCCTTCCTTCCTTCCTTCCTTCCTTCCTTCCTTCCTTCCTTCCTTCCTTCCTTCCTTCCTTCCTTCCTTCCTTCCTTCCTTCCTTCCTTCCCTCCTTCCTCCTTCCCTCCCTCCCTCCCTCCCTCTCTCTCTCTCTCTCTCTTTCTTTCTTTCTTTCAGACAGAGGTTTGCTCTGTTGCCCAGGCTGGGGTATAGTGATGTCATCTCAACTCACTGAAACCTCGCCTTCTGCGTTCAAGCAATTCTCCTGCCTCAGCCTCCTGAGAGTAGCTGGGACTACAGGCGCCTGCCACCACACCCACCTAATTTTTTTATTTTTAGTAGGGATGGGGTTTCGCCATGTTGGCCAGGCTGGTCTTGAATTCCTGACCTCAAGTGATCCGGCACCTGGGCCTCCCAAAGTGCTGGAATTACAGGCGTGAGCCACCACGCCCAGCCTGGTTTTCTAATCTTGTCATATGTTTTGATGACATAAAATATTTACTGAGACTGGCAAAATAAATCACCACCAGATAATTTTATTCTCTTTATTATTCCAGTTCTTTGTGTTTTCTGTAATTATAAATGAAGCTATATTTTGGTCTCTGTAGGCAGAAATGCAACTTTCACTGCAATGCACAAGAACCACAGTGAGCAGACACTGAGAAACTGGGTACTTTACAATGAAAATAATTTCTGATTATGGAAACTTCTAGGAAAGATTTCTAAAATTCTTCCATCTCTGTCCTTGACTAAAATAACCAAAAGAGTGTCAAAATAAGAGGCAAGGTACAGTAGTGTCAAACTTGGAGAAATTTCTGCCAAACTCAGTGAAGAGGGGACAAGCTAGGAGAAGACACAGAAGGCTGACTCACGATTCCACTCCTGGGAAAGACATGAGGTGTTAATACAAAATAGGAATAAGGAATCCCAGCAAAATCTCGTGAACATAGCCCCATTTGGAGGGAGATGGCTGGTACTGAATCCTGGCTGTGAAGCAAGGGACCCTTCACTCAGAATCCATTTTGGCTCTGGATTAACAGCATTTAGAATCCAGTTGTGACTGGAGGCACAAGGAAAATTGAGCCAAGCCCAATAAATAGCACATTAAAAAATTCTGTAAAGCCAGGTGTGGTGGCATGCACTTGTAATCCCAGCTACTCAAGAGGCTATGGTGGGAGGATCCCCTCAGCCTATGAGTGCAGCCGAGGCAACATAGCAAGACCTTGTCTCTAAAAAATATCAAATACATAGATAAAATATAGGAAGAAAAAGTAGAATAATTCAAGAGTAGGCAATCTGTAGGGTCATCAGTAGGTAAAAATTACTTGAAGTTCCTTGGATGCCCCCGGATTCCCCTCATTGTAGGCTTTTGCACATGTCTGAAACCCTCACCAGCCCTCCTTTCCCTAACTTCCTTCAGTTGGCTGCTGCATTTTCAGCTTACGGTTGTCAGCTTCAATGCCACTTCCTCTGAGGATGCTTTGTCTCAAGCCTGACCCCCAAACTGTAGAGGACTATGTGCTCACAAACGAGACATTCCCGATAAGTCCTGCTCTTGCAAACGAAGCAGGGCATTCCTGATAAGTCCTGCTCTTGCAAATGAAGTAGGGCATTCCTGATAAGTCCTGCTCTTGCAAATGAAGCAGGGCGTTCCTTCCCTGCAAACAGGGAGGACAAAGGAGCCAGCTGCTAACAGCAGACCCTGGGGGCTTGTTTATGTGTAAACATCTTGAAAATCCAGAAAGTCAGGGAAAGGTCAGAAAAACAACAATGTGTCTTTGTGACTTGGCAACATTCCACAAATGACTGTATAAAATAAAGTGGAGCGTGCCATTCAAGACGGCCACCATGTTTGTCTTGTCTTGTGTTGTCTTGTGTGTTCATTCCTTTGTTTAGCAAACACGCAGACCTCAACATCTGGCACAGTGAGCAGGGTCCGTGGCTCCACGAGAGCAAGGAACCGGACGGGGAACACCCTGGGCAGGTAAATAAATGAAGGGGGACCCACGGGAAAATGATGGGGAATTCCACCTCTCTGGCCTCTGAATATTTGCGGTTACTCCAGGGACTGTTGATTCTATAGGAGTAGAAGTAAAAGAAAAGACTTTGAAGCGATTGTTTGCCCATGTTGTACAACATTGTTATTGGTTTCAATATCAAACCAAAGTGCAGTTAAATCAAAAGGAATGGTTACAAGTGGTTAAAGTCCTGCGTCGAGCTCATCAGCGAGGGTGAACGATGCCTCTGACTTTGTGGACTTTGTGTAGTTCCATTACTCAGGCATTAGAGTTACTTGAAACTGACTCAGAGCATGGCGATACTGCCACAGGAGGTGAGGCATCTGAAGCTTTAGAGAGGAATGATCCTAGAGAGGAACATCTTTACGCCACGGTTGTTGAGGACAAGGAATTGGAAAAAGAGCTAATGCCTCCTTCATCTGAAGGAAGTTCTGATTTGCAGTGCATTTTAGAAATGTTACAACAGTTGTTAAAATTGCAAGGTACTGCTGCTCCTGTTTCTCCTATCTCTCCGCCACGAGTCTTCCCTGTTACTTTCCCTTCCGCTCCTTGGGAAAAGGATTTCCCTTTGCCCCCACCTCCAACCTCTTTGCCTATGTCAGGTCAGGTTTTCTCTGTGCCTTTTCCTCCTGTAGGAGAAAAGAAGGAATCGAAGGAAAAGGATGATTTCGAGGAATTAGATTTATTCCCAATAACACGGGCTGCTTTCAGCCCCAATGCTCAGTTCCCAAATGGTGGCCAGAATGTGACTTTTACAGCCCTACAATTTAAATTTTTGAAAGAAATGAAAGCTGAAATTTCTAATTATGGACCTCAGTCACTGTTTGTTCTTGGCCTTCTCGATTCCTTCTCTTCAGAACATATGATGATTCCTATTGACTGGGAAACATTGGGACAGGCTGTCCTTGATCGTTCACAATGGCTTCAATTAAAAAGTTGGTGGTGGGAGGAAGCAAGAATACAAGCTAGAAAAAATGCTACCCGAAACCCCCCAGGACCTACTGAAGAGCAGCTTATGGGTTCAGGACAATACGCCACTCTTAATGCTCAGGCAGGCCTAGATGATATTGCTCTCACTCAGATTAAAGCCTTGTTTATAAAAGCGTGGACTAAGGTTGAAATAGTGGGTAAAACTTCTTTATCTTTTGTGAAGATCCTACAAGGAGCCACTGAGCCGTATCCAGATTTTGTAGCCCGTCTTCAAGATGCTGTATTAAAGACTGTAGGTTCAGGCCCTGCTGCTAAAATTCTTTTGGATACTCTGGCTTTTGAGAGTGCTAATCCCGAGTGCCAAAAATTGCTGCATCCTCTAAAAGCTAGTGGAGCTGATTTAGATGAGTACATTCAGACTTGTGCAGTGTTGGAGGAGCTATTTACAATGCTCAATTGTTTGCTGGGGCACTTTCTAAGGCTTTAAAAGGCAATTCTAAACAAGGTATATGCTATCAATGTGGGAAACCCGGTCATTTCAAAAAGGAATGCCAGAAAAAATTAGGCTCTTCTGCTCTAAAAGAAAAAAGGTTACCATCTGATATGTGTAAGCGATGTGGCAAGGGTTGACATTGGACCAATGAATGCTGTTCAAAAACTGATAAAAGTGGGAATGTATTGTCACCCCTCTCAGGAAATGGGAGCCCGGGCCCGCAGGCTTGGGGCCCCAACAACTACAATGCAGGCCTACCCCAATACCCAGTGAGCAGTGGCTTACAACATCAAGGAATGACCTCGAGTCCTCCTTAAAGACATCTTACCCTACCCCAGTTTCTCAGCTTTATGCTGCCACTAAGCAGAGTGCCGCTGCTGACCTAGCTATTGTCCAACCTTATACTTTATCTCCTAATGGAGGAATATATAAGTTGGCTACCGGAGTGTGTGGTCCTTTGCCAAAGGGACATGTAGGACTTTTACTAGGTCAAAGCAGCAGCGCTATGAGGGGGTTACTGGTGGTCCCAGGAATTATTGATCCTGATTTTACTGATGAAATCCTTATTATGGTACAAGTCTCACAATTTATGCACCTAGAGGCAGGGGAACGTATTGCATAATTGCTTTTATTGCCTTTTTTTCCTTTCTTATCTAGAGATGTGTCTCGTCAAGGAGGTTTCGGTAGTACTGGGAAAACTGTTTTCTGGGAAACTTTAGTTTCTGATCAAAAACCTTTATGTTCATTGCAAATTAATGGGATACTTTTTGAGGGATTAGTCGACACAGGAGCGGATGTATCTATTATATGTTTGGCTCAATGGCCCAATCATTGGAAAAAGAAACAAGTATCGGTTACTCTATCTGGCCTAGGTACTGCTTCCATAGTCTACCAAAGTGTCAAGCCCCTGAGCTGTGTAGGACCTGAAGGACAACAAGGAAAAGTGTTCTTTTATATTGTTCCCATTAATATTAACCTTTGGGGCCACGATCTTTTACAACAATTTGGTGCCTTTTTAAGCATTCCTCATATTTCTTCAGCTGCCAAAAATATGATGTTCAAAATGGGCTACAATCCTTTAAACTCTTAGCCACTGTCCACAAGCCTCAAGCTTTACAATTGAAGTGGAAAACTACAACTCCTGTTTGGGTGGAACAGTGGCCATTATCTAAAGAAAAACTTGAGGCTTTAAAGAATTTAGTTAAGGAACAATTGGCTGAGGGGCATATTGAACCAAGTACTTCTGCATGGAATTCCCCTGTGTTTGTCATTAAGAAGAAAAATGGAAAATGGCGCTTATTAACTGATCTTAGCGCTGTAAATGCTTGTATTCAACCTATGGGGACTTTACAACTTGGGCTTCCTAATCCAGCTCTTATCCCACAAAGTCCTACCTCATATCAAGAGTTTGTTCATAGAGCCTTAAATCCTGTTAGATGTCAATTCCCTACTGTGTTAATATACCATTATATGGATGATATTCTATTAGCAACTCCCGACGAAGTCCTACAAAGTCAAGTTTTTCAGGTCTTACAACAACAATTAACTCAATATAATTTACATATTTCTTCTGAGAAAATACAGACTCAATTTCCTATTCAATATTTGGGATACCTTTTAGCAGAAAAGCAGATTCGGCCACAAAAAGTTCAAATTTGAAGAGATCAACTTTTGACTCTTAATGATTTTCAAAAATTGCTAGGAGACATAAATTGGCTCCGCCCTGTCTTAGGCATAGCTACTTACAAATTGCAACATCTATTTGCTACCTTGGAAGGAGACTCAGGTTTAAATAGTTCTCATCAATTATCCCCTGTAGCAGAAGAAGAATTGTCATTTGTAGAAAATAGAATTAGTGAGGTTCACCTTGATTATATTGCACCCAATCTTCCACTTTTGTTGTGTCTTTTTCATACTCCCCATTCACCAACGGCCATTTTACACCAAGATAATAATATTCTGGAGTGGCTGTTTTTGGCTAATAAAGCCATAAAGAAAATTCACCCATACATTGATAAATTGGCTGAATTAATTATTAAAGGATGACATCGAGCTCGTCAGTTGCTTGGTGCTGACCCTATAAAAATTATTACCCGATTATCTAATCAATACATTGAATCTCTGTTGGAAACTCATGAGGGTTGGCAAGTGGCTTGCACTGAGTATACTGGTTCTTTTTCTCAGCATTAGCCTAGTAATAAATTATTTACTTTTCTGCAACAATATTCTTTACTGCCATATAATCCTATCTCTTACACTCCAGTTAAAGGTCCCACCTTTTTTACTGATGCTTCAAGCAATGGAAAAAGGCTGGATACTGGACTTCAGACAATTCAAAAATTTCTCACTATCCATTTGAATCAGTACAACAAGGAGAACTTTTTGCCATTCTTATGGTTCTACAAGACTGGCCACAAACCCCTTGTAATATAGTTAGTGATTCCCAATATGCTGTATATGTAACTAAATATATTTCTCAGACTTCTTTACCATTATTTCCTCAAACTCCTTTACAAAAATTATTTTCTTTATTATTTGTAACTCTTACTTCCCACACTGCCCCCCTTTTTATCGCTCATATTCGTTCTCATTCAGCTTTGCCAGGACCTTTATCTTTTGGCAATAGTCAGATTGATTCTTTACTTATTGGCAGTGTCCAACGGGCTCAGGATGAGCACCAACTACATCATACTAATAGTTTAGGATTACAACGGCTATTTTCTATAACATGCCGTCAAGCCCAAGATATTGTCAGAGCCTGCCCATCTTGTGCTCCTATTATTGCACCTTTTTAAAGTCCAGGTATTAATCCTCGAGGCATTCAACAAAATCACATTTGGCAAATGGATGTAACTTATGTTCCTTCCTTTGGTCGTTCAAAATATGTTCATCATACTATTGATACATGGTCACATTTCCAGTGGGTTACGCCATTACCCTCTGAAAAGGCTGACTCTGTTATTACTCATTTACTTACTTGCTTTGCAGTTATGGGAGTCCCTGCTGAATTAAAAACTGATAATGCCCCTGCTTATTGCTCTCGCAAATTGGCTGCCTTCCTCTCTTTATACCATATTCATCATTCCACTGGTATTCCATTTAACAGTCAAGGTCAAGCAATTATTGAAAGAGCCAATGCTACCTTAAAATTACAACTTTTAAAACAAAAAGGGGAAGATGGGCGAGATTCCCCAAAACATCAAATTCTGAAAGCCCTTTTTACTTTAAATTTTCTCAAACATTGGCGCCAATTACAGCAGTCTGCAGTGGTGAAACATTTTCAACAGCCTTTAGAAAAGCAGCAAAACAGTAATCTGTGGGTGTATTATCCTTCATCACAAGGGAAATATTTAAAAGAAAAAGTTTTACAATGGGGCCGAGGCTATGCTCTTGTCCGTACAGGTGCCAGAGATGAGTGGTTTCCATCTCGACGGCTGAAACAGTGCCATGGTGAAGAGAAGCCAATCTGAAGAGTTCCTGAAGGAATTCCAGGAGCTAAATCTGAGCGCTCAGAGAACATTCACCTTTGGAACTCGACGTGCAGAGCCCCTGACATGGGGACAACTGAAAAAGTTAACTCAAGAAGCTGAAGGGGTTGTTCAACAAGCTGGGCAGCCCAAAACCCCACTGACTTTATTCCTGGCTATGCTGGCCATAGTAAATTGTCAGGTAACAGCTGGAGAATTTACATACTGGGCTTATATTCCTTTTCCACCCTTATATCAAGGTGTGGCCTGGGGAGACAAAGAAGTCCCAGTATTTACTAATGATACTGCTTGGATGCCATCGCCTTTTTAAAACCAGGATCCTGAATTAGACACTGGCACAGTAAATAGTTCATATCAATTTGTGGTTGAAGTGTTACCTATATGTCTTGGGGGTAGTCCACATTGTCTGCATCTTTCTCATGAGGCTTGGGCTGTTAGCTATAACCATAGTCATATCTCTACCTTTACTATGATTATTGTGGCTCAAAGTTTTAAGTATAATCATACTGCAGTACTTAATGAAACTCTGCCAAGTCATCGAAATAGTTCTAGATATGTTATTGCATGTGAAAGAAAGCCTTACTTGTTGTTGACAGGAATTTTTAAATGGGATAATAATACAGGGATAGTTAACTGTACAAACAATTGTACATTCTTAAGTTGTATAAATACTACTTGGTGGAATAATAATTGGAATGAGTCTCATTCTGATTTATATATACTAAAAGCCAGAAAAGAAACCTGGCTACCTGTAAACTTAACATGTACTTGGAGTGAATCTGCTGGGGTTACTCAAATTTACAAGGTTATGCAAGATCTTTTCCACCACAGTCGGAGGATGGTTGGAATCATCGTGACCACGGTGATAGGACTTGTAGCAATTGCTTCCACTGCTGCTGTTGCTGGATTAGATCTACACCAGAGTATACAAAATGCAGAATTTGTGCAACAATGGCATGAACAATCACATTTGTTGTGGCAGCAGCAATGAGACATAGATGCTCATTTGACTGAATGAGTGGATAATCTGGAGCAAGTGGTTTCTTGGTTGGGAGATCAGCTAACAGTGTTGAATACCTGAGCTTTGTTGAAATGTGATTGGAACACTACCCAATTTTGTATTACTCCTGTTCCTTTTAACAGCACTGTACATAATTGGACTGAGATAAAGAGACTTTTAATTGGTCATAATAATCTTTCCCTAGAAATACAAGAATTAACACAGAACATTTCTGAAACATTTCGCAATCAGTTACCGTTGCTGACTGGTGCAGATTTGATGACTGGCATTGCATAAAGTTTGATGTCTTTGAACCCTATGAGCCCTGTAAAAACTTTGCTGACCTCTGTTTCTAGTAATGTATTGATTGTTGTTCTTGCCTTTGTCATTTTCACAGTCTGCTGGAGATGGTACCAAAGGGCAAACACCGAATCCCAGTGAGCCCAACATATAATGATGGTTTTAAAAGAAATTCAAGTTGTAAATAAGGAAAGGGTACACGTAGAGGACTACGTGCTCGCAAACGAGACGTTCCCGATAAGCCCTGCTCTTGCAAACGAAGCAGGGCGTTCCTTCCCTGCAAACAGGGAGGACAAAGGAGCCAGCTGCTAACAGCAGACCCTGGGGGCTTGTTTATGTATAAACATCTTGAAAATCCAGAAAGTCAGGGAAAGGTCAGAAAAACAACAACGTGTCTTGTGACTTGGCAACATTCCACAAATGACTGTATAAAATAAAGCAGAGCACACCATACAAGGCTGCCGCCATGTTTGTCTTGTCTTGTGTTGTCTTGTGTGTTCATTCCTTTGTTTAGGACCCCAACACCAAACTCCTGCCTGACCAGGCTAGAGGTGCCTGCCCTGCACTCTCCCAGCCCCCTGTGCTTCTGTGTCATGTTGCTGGCCTTGCTGTCTGTCCTGGATGAAGGGAGTTTCATGTCCTAGATCTAGCAGAATGCACTTGGAAGACTGTCTAGCATGTAACAGATCAAAAATAAATATTGAATTGACTTAACAAATGTATGAAAGGCAATGTAAGATTTCTCTACCAGTTCCTCTGTCCCCAGTTTTTTCTGGGAAAAAATATTGGCTACTTCCACCTTCCCTACATACCTCTTTGTTCTTTCCCACTTCTGTGCCCTTTTGTGTATACTGCTAGTTTGAAATGACCACGTTCTCCACTCTCTCTCAGTCTAATCCATTCCTCTGATCTTCCATTAAATGGCATTATCCTCATGGATATTTTTTTGCGAAATAATTAAAGTTGAGCATATTTAGACTACATAGAAGTTTCAAAAACAAATATTAACCTCCTTATGGGGCATTTTGTAAACTCCCTGTGACATTCTCTGCTTCCACTGAATCCCCTTGGACAGCCCCTGGTTTTGGTAATATGTGTTATGAGAGGTGAATGAGCCATTCTGAAGCAGGGGAGAAATACTGAAAAGGAAATTCTAAGTGATCTCAGCCAAACCTAGAATCTGGGGGTGGGTTTGAGTAGGAGGAGGATTTAAAAGCTTTCCAAAACTCAAAGGGCAACAGGAAAAGAAGGGGTGAAGGTAGGAGATTGTGAGAAATTACAATGTCATTGTGAGAGAATACTACATATCAACAGGAAAATAGCAGATATCTTGCTTATAAATAACACTAGCTTCATATGTATTGATTAAGACAGCAGAGAAGGGACAGTTACTAGCAGTGGGATGCAGACACACAGCAGAATCTCCAAACTATCAAGATTTTAAGAAAGGCCAATACATCAAACCAGTAAAAAAGAACATACAAAAAACCCCCATAACCATCTAAAGTAATAAATATAGAGTAACACATTTATTATATATACATATATAACATATAAGATGCGTTATTATATTAAATATAATAATTTGAAATCATCTATTAAAAAATTGGCTAGGTGTGGTGGCTCACATCTGTAATCCCAGTGCTTTGGGAGGCCAAAGGCAGGAGAATTGCTAGAGGCCAGGAGTTTGAGACCAGCCTAGGCAACATAGCAAGATCTCATGTCTACAACAAATTTTTAAAATTTAGCCAGGTATGGTGATTATGCCTGTAATCCCAGCTACTTGGAAGGCTAAGGTAGGAGCATAGCTTGAGCCCAGGAGTTTGAGGGTACAGTGACCTATGACTGTGCCACTCTAGCCTGGGCAACAGAGCAAGACCCTGTCTTTGAAACAAACAAACAAACAAACAAATATTACTCATAATTTTGGCATATAAGGAAAAACTCAAATATATGCTATTATGAAGAAATATAATTACAAGATAACAATATGAATAATAAAAGGAATGGACAAACGTAACAAATGCAAACCAAAATCACCCAGGAGGAGCAATAGTAGTATCAAATAAAGTGGAATTTAGGACTAAAACACTCAATGGAATAAAGGGAGATACTCTATAATGATTAAATACACAATTGATGAAAAAAGTCATAAACATTTATGCACCAAACTGTATGCCATCTGTGGCAATAAATCCGAAACAAAATAAAAAGAGAACTTGATTAAAAAAACCCCACAATTTTAGTGGGAGGCTTAATTACCCCTCTAAAGAGGGGTAGACTCGTGTCATGCCAGGGCCATGAGAATACATCACTAATGCCCTGTGCTGCAGAGGTGATATGGGTTTGTTGGGAGAAAACTTACAAGCAGAGAGCAGCAGAGCACTGACCTGAAACGGTTGTTTTCTCACAGAATAGGCTGCTTCTAAACGTCCTAGGTGCAGCATGGCCAGAGGACTAGATGTTCCACCCAGGGCACCTCCACAGAGAAGAAGCCCCACTGCCCATCACATTACATATTTATGGGGTAAGTCCAATAGAGGCTAGGGAACCTGGTTTTTCTGAGTAACTGAAATGCATCTTGAGATCTTCCAGGTCCAAGATCAATGCTAGCAGTCTGCATGGGGAGGGCCCTGGGAACAACTTTGCTTGCTGGGAATGATGAAAACTGCCTGTCTCTTGCCAGGCTGGCTTAGTCCATTGGAGTCAAATCTCTACTAAGCTTCTAAGAGGGAGAAGGAAATGAGCCTGCAGGGTGTCCAGATTTGTCTCTCATAAATTCAAATCTATGTAGCACATTTTCAAAGTTAGAACATAGAGGAACTAAATAATAATATCAACAGCCTTGATACAATCAATGCATAATGTTAAATCCTTTAAATAGAGAACATACATTATTTTTAAAATGTGCACAAAACTTTATAAAAAATTGACCATGATAAAAATAATAAAGCTTCAATAGGCTACATTCTCTAGTCATGAGCCAATAAAATTAGAAATAAACCGTAAAAAGAGAACTAATTTGTAAATAGGAACCACAGTCCTAGATAACACCAGGATCAAAGAGGAAATTTAAAAAGAAATTACTGTCTAGAAACAAAGAAAAGGAGAATCACTGAAATAAGAAACCAACAAAAAAGTAGAAAAGAAAATAAATATGTCAATAAATTAAAAGAGAAAAACCGTGTGATCACAATAGTTAGTCAAAAAACATCAGATAATATGTTTAAATTTATCATTCTTAATAAAAATAGGAATAAAAAGAAGGAAACTCTTGAATATAAAGACTATCAAAACCAACAGTAAATATTATCCTAAAGTGAAAGACACTAAGGTAAATTCAATTACAGAAAACCCTAGAAAGAGGAAAGCCTATAATCACCATTATTACTTAACATTATTTGGGCAGTCTTAGCAATGTAATAAGGCAAGAAAATTGAAAATAACTGGCATAAGCATTGGAAGACAAATAGATAAAACCCTCTCTTTTTTCTACTAATAAGATAATATAATAGAATTCCTATATATCAAGGAATCTTGGGATAAACCTCTACTGGATTTAATAAATTAATTTGGATATAAGATAATTGTATAAAAATCAATATTTTTCATCACTCTAGCAATAAGCACCTAGTACTGGGAATGGAAAAATTATATCATTAAAAATAGCGACAAATGTATTTAACAGTAGAAACTCAGAATCCCTATGAAAAGATCTAAAATATCTTACTACAAAGACATAAGGTAAGATCTGACTAAATAGAGGGGCATAATGCATTCTTGGGTGGGAGGATTACATAATAAAGACAATCCCCCCAAATTGATATATAATATATTTCAATCTCAATTTCAAATTTCAATGGGGTTTTTATTTAGAACCCGATGAAAAGATCTTAAATTTCATATGGTAGAATGTTCAGGAATAACTAAGAAAATTATGAGAAAAGAAAACAATGAGAGATAATCTGCTTCCTCTACAATATATACAGTAAAGCCTTTGTAATAAAACCAAACTGGTATTTATATAAGAATACAGACTATTCTAATCATATATGTCATTATCATATATCCTATGATTTTCCTATTTCAGTAATTCTCCTTTTCTTTGTTTCTAGATAGTAATTTCTTTTTAAATTTCCTCTTCGATCCTGGTGTTATCTGAGACTGTGGTTCTTATTTACAAATAGTTATGATTTATTAGTTCCCTTTTTATCATTTATTTCTACCTATATAAGTAGGCCTGTGGAACAGAATTGACAATCTAGAAAGATGTTGGAATAAATGAGAAATTAACATAAGACAAGTGTGATGGTTCATTTCAGACAGAAATTAATGGCATTGGCATAACTGCATACCTATCTGGAAGAAAAAATAGTTTCTATTCTCATATCAAACACAAAAATCAATATGTAGTTAGCATCACAAAAATTTAAGGCTTTTGTGCAAAAAATATTTCCATAAAGAAATCTATAGATATATAATAGATCTTGGAAATTATTTGTAATGCAGATGTCAAAAAGTTAACTTCTATAATATACAGAGCTCTGACAAATTGACAAAAGACAGAAAAAAACAATAGAAAACCTGGCAATATCTTTGAATAGACAATTTACAGAATGAATAGCTAGGGACTATATGGAAAGATCCTCAAATTTACTAGTAATCAGGGAAATGCAAAGTACAGCAACAATAAAATATCAGCATACACCTATCAGACTAGCAAAAATTAAAAAGAACTCTCAAACTCATTGTTCTCAGGGGTGTGAGTGAAAGACACTTTTATAACTGCTTAAAGGAATATGACACGTTACATCCTTCTTGAAACACAACCGGGAATATCTATTAAAATTCAAAATATCATATGCCCTTTGAGAACCAGTATTGCACTTTCAGGAGTTTATTGCGTAAAAACAAATGTGTCCAGTTCATGAAGGCATTACATTTGTTTCAGCATTGTTTGTAGTCGTCAAAAACTGGTAAAAAGAGAATTACCTGTGTATAGGGAAATGGCAGAATAAATAATGATACAGCCACACCATAAAATATTGTGCAACCATAAAAAATGGAGTCACACCAGATTACTTGGAGCAAATCACTCCATCCCCCGAGGAAATGTCTGAGTAACTAATTTAAGGTGTAGAAAAGTGTATATAAAAAAAAATGATACCAGAAAAGCAAGTCCTGTGTGCATATGTGTGCATGGGAACCTGCCTCATGTCTGTATTCATATAGGATATATGATTATGAAAAAACTGAAGAAGGATGCTCCTAAATTTTAAAATCTGGCTTATCTGGGAAATGGGGAATTGGGCATGAGATGCTGAGAGTGAGATCAGGGGCAGGGAAAGGTGTCAAAGAAAATGGCATGTATGTTATTTTCCCATGTATGTGAGATTATATAGGCTGTCCTCACTTTTCATGGCTCCATGGCAACAGATCAAAGTGAGGGCGCAGTCTGATATGCATGAGTTTCACATATGTATGAATGTAAGAAAAATGGAAATGCTCCTACAAGAAACCAAAAGCAATGACTAGCCAATATGCTCAAGGGAGTTCCAAACACGCAAATGAAAGAACGATACTTGCTATAACAAAAGCACAAGTAAAAACAAAGCCCACAGACCCTATTAAACAACTACACAATTGAGACTACAAAGCAACTAGCTAACCACACTATGACGGGAACAAAACCACACATATCAATATTAGCCTTGAACGTAAATGGCCTAATTGCTCCATTTAAAAAGACATAGAGTGGCAAATTGAATTAAAAAAAAAAAAAAGAGAGACCTAACCTTCTGCTGTTTTTAAGAGATCCATCTCACATGTAGTGACACCCACAGGCTCAAAGTAAAGAAATGGAGAAAGATGTACCAAGCAAAAGGAAAACAAAAAACAGAAGAGGTCATTATTGTTGTATTGGATAAAACACACTTCAAACTAATCACAGTAACAAAAGGACAAAGAAGGACATTACATAATTATAAAGGGTTCAATTCAATGAGATTTAACTATCCTAAATATATATGTACCCAACACTGGAGCACCCAGTTTATAAAACTTGTAAAGAAAACAATTTTTTGGGGGGGTGTTGGGGGTAGGAGTTTTGCTCTTGTTGCCCAGGCTGGAGTGCAATGGCATGATCTCAGCTCACTGCAACCTCTGCCTCCTGCGTTCAAGAGATTCTACTGCCTCAGGCTCCTGAGTAGCTGGGATTACAGGTACCCACTAATTTTTGTATTTTTAGTAGAGATGGGGTTTCACCATGTTGGCCAGGCTGGTCTCGAAGTCCTGACCGCAGGTAATCTGCCCACCTCGGCCTCCCAAAGTACTGGGATTACAGGCGTGAGCCACCACATCCGGCCAAGAAAATGTTTTAACTCTAAAATAAATAAATGAAAGAAATGGCCACCAACTTCAATGGCCCATGAAGGCAGGTATCATGTTGGTTTTGGTCATGATTTTATCCCTAACATATAGTACGTTGACACTCAGTATTTGTTAAATGCATATTGCTGAATACAGTGAAAAATAAAATTGTGATTACTATTATTTTTGCCTCTCCAGTTGGTCATGACTAAAAAGTTATAATATTCAGAGTTGTGAGATACGGAAAGGGGCAGATGGAACCATGAATCAGTTCAATGCTTCTGAAAGATGAGTTCTTTCAAACTTTTAGGAAACAGAAAATCCCCATGATATGTAAGCCCCAAAGCATAGAAAATGATCAGAAAAGGTGGGGCATGGTGGCTCTACTTATAATCTCAGCACTTTGGGAAGCTGAGGCAGGTGAATGGCTTGAACCCAGGAGTTCAAGACCAGCCTGGGCAACATGGTGAAACCCCATCTCTACGAAAAATTCAAAAATTAGGTGGATGTGGTGGTGTATGCCTGTAGTCGCAGCTACTCTAGAGGCTGAGGTGGGAGGACGGCTTGAGCTGAGGAGGTTGAGGCTGCAGTGAGCTACACTCTAGCCTGGGTGACAGAGCAAGACCCTGTCTGGAAAAAAAAAAAAAAAATTAAAGAAAAGATAAAACAAACGAGGAATTTAGCCACTCATTTCATGAAGCTCCCATTGAGGAACCCAGGAGCCCTTCCTTTCTCCTAATACCTGTTCTTTTCCTTCATGGTGTTTATCACAATTTATAACTTCATTTAAAATGTCTACGTACTGCATTAGGCATTACGTATTACTTATTAAGAGGTTTGTATATGCGATTATTTGTTTGTATGTCTCTTGTGCTAAACGAGAGCAGGGCCATGCTTATTTTTGTTCTCCTCCTATTGATTGTGCAGCCCCCACACCTGGCAGTGTCTGGCCTATCATAACTACTCAATAAATATTTGTTACATGAATGAATATGACTCTAAATTCTGAAATGCATCAAGGGAGGGGTAACAAATTTAGCTAAAAGTCGAGGTAGCTTCCTGGGTGTCTTACATAGACCCTGCAATGTGTATTTTCTTCTAGCCAAGGACCTAAGGATGTAAAACAGAAAAGTTCTGTCCTCATTACCAGATTGTGTTCACCTTGAACATGGTTTGTCTTCTTCATCTTTACATTTCTTTGCAGGTGGCATATTACTTGGCCCAGACTTGAGCACTATGTGCCTGGTACTCTTGATGTACATGCTGCTTGCTTATTTTCAGGTAGTAGAGGTATATAAGTGTGGAAGGTGCACAGAAGCCTGCTGGGGCAGACTAGACATGGAAACAAAGTCTGAGCCAACCAACCAAGGTGCAGTGGGGGTAAGTGGGGAGCATGGTGGGTGTTGACACCCTCTTCACTTGGGCACCAACACAGCAGAGATTACGGAGAATTTATGGAAAGAGAAATAGATGTTTCCATTATTTAGAGATACAAAGGTAATCAAATAAAGAATAAAAAAAATAACAAATATCAAGTATTGGGAGGAGACCCCAAAGGAGAGGGTGAGAGCAGGTGAGCTAAAGCCTTCTCGTATATATGGCTTGCATGGTCATCAAGAGACATCACTTATGATTGATACATTCAGACATGGTGGTAGAAGCATATGCTCTAGCCTTGTAAGCTAACCACCAGAAGAAAACTTCAGAAACTTTCAAAGAGCTTGCCTTTATGAAGTGGCACCATGGGTGGCATGGAATGGAAAGAGACAGTGTAACTTTTTCTATACTTCTTACTAAAAATATAATATGTATATATTTTTATTAAAAAACCCATTCTGTTGTGTAATAGGTGATTCACAGTAACCTCAAGCTCCACAGTCTCACAGTTAACTGGTCAGCATGTCTGTCTGTATCTTATCACAGGGTGATAAGGTTTGGCTGTGTCCCCATGCAGATCTCATCTTGAATCCCCACGTGTTGTGGGAGGGACCCAGTGGGAGATAATTGAATCATGGGGGCAAGTCTTTCCTGAGCTGTTCTCATGATAATGAATAAGTCTCATGAGATCTGATGGTTTTAAAAAGAGGAGTACCCAAGGGGCGGAGCAAGATGGCCAAATAGAAACAGCTCCAGTCTCCAACTCCCAGCGAGCGACACAGAAGACAGGTGATTTCTGTGTTTTCAACTGAGGTACTGGGTTCATCTCACTAGGGAGTGTGGGACAATCGGTGCTGGTCAGCTGCTGCAGCCTGACCAGTGAGAGCTGAAGCAGGGCAAGGCATCGCCTCACCTGTGCAGGGGCCTTTGAAAACAGTATGCTGAGAATAGATAGGGCTCAAGGACAGTATCTCCAATTGAACTTTTAATGAACTCCCGTAGGTGCCAAGAAGGCGGGCAGATAAGGAAGAGCATAGAGACAAGGAACTGAGTAGAAGGTTACATCTGGGTAAAGAAAGTTTGTTTTGCATTGTGTTCTTTCTGCTGACGTGGGGTTTATGGAGTATAAATAAAGTGAGGCAGAGGCTCTGAGTGCAGCCGCCATGTTCTCTGTTTGTCTTTGTCTTTTGTGTCTGTTCATTCTCCACCACCCCCGGCACGGACCCCAATAAGTGGCGCAGCGAGCAGGGTTCGCACGGGTGAGTGGGGAGAACAAGAAGGGGAACCCCCTAGGCGCGGGTAAAGCCCGGATATTGTTAAGGGGAACCTTCTTAAGCTTTCATTATGGGGAATTCCAGCTCCTTGGCTTCAGAATATTTAAGATTATTACAAGGGCTTTTACTTTCAATTGGAGTTGATACCAAAGAGAGAACTTTATGGAAATTGTTTGCTCATGTGGAACAACATTGCTATTGGTTTCAATATCAAACTAAAGTGCAATTAAATAAACGAGATTGGCAACAGGTTGTTAAGACCCTTCGTCAAGCACATCAGCGTGGCGATGTAATGTCGGCACCTTTGTGGGCCCTCTGTGCCTCTATTACTCAGGCTTCGGAGCTCTTAGAGACAGACTCTGAAAAAGGGGAAGGTGGAGATGAGGAATCTTTGAANGTGAGAAGCTTGAGGCCTTGGAAAACTTAGTTCAGGAACAATTATCCTTAGGTCATATAGAACCTAGTACTTCTCCATGGAACTCCCCTGTTTTTGTGATAAAGAAAAAGAATGGTAAATGGAGATTATTAACAGATCTTTGTGCTATTAATGCATGTATTCAACCCATGGGATCCTTACAACCTGGCCTTCCTAATCCTTCTATGATTCCTCAAGATTGGGTGCTCATGGTTATTGATTTAAAGGATTGTTTTTTTTCTATTCCTTTGGATCAAAAGGATTGTGAGTGTTTTGCCTTCTCTGTCCCTGTTTTTAATAATTCTCAGCCACTTTCTTGATACCAATGGAAAGTTTTACCTCAAGGTATGTTAAACAGCCCTACCTTGTGTCAAGAATTTGTCCATCGGGCCTTTGATCCTGTTCAAAAGCGTCATCCTTCTGTTCTTTTATATCATTATATGGATGACATTCTTCTTGCTGCACCCACCAGAGAAAAGCAGCAAGATGCTTTTGCATCATTACAAACTCAGCTTTCTTTCTACTCACTTAATATTGCCCCAGAAAAAATTCAAGTGGATTTTCCTATTCAATATTTAGGTTATACCTTGGGAGCACGAAATATTCTACCCCAAAAAATTCAAATTCGACGTGATCATTTAAAAACATTAAATGATTTTCAAAAGCTTTTAGGAGACATTAATTGGATGCGTCCTGTTTTAGGAATACCAACATATCAGTTACAACATCTTTTTTCTATTCTAGAAGGAGACAGTCACTTGGACAGCTCACGTCATTTAACTCCTTTGGCTTTACAGGAACTCCAGCTTGTAGAAGAGCAACTTCAAAAGGCCCATTTACATTATATCCTTCCCGACGTTCCCCTTTCCCTTTTTTTATTTCATACTTTACATTCTCCTACAGGAATGATTCATCAAACCAATCGGCTGCTAGAATGGATCTTTTTGTCCAATAAAACATCTAAACGCTTGACTACTTATATCGACCATTTAGCTGAACTGATCATCAAAGGATGGCATCGTTGTCGACAACTTTGGGGAGGAGATCCTTCCTTAATTATTTCTCAATTCACTCATAGTCAGATCACTTATCTTCTTGCAATTTCTGATTCTTGGCAAGTTGCTTGCGCTTCATTTGTTGGACAATTTTCTACCCAATATCCTAAGTCTCTGATCTTTTCATTTTTTAGGCAACATTCTGTGTTGCCTTTTTCACCAATTTCTGTATTTCCTGTTCAAGGTCCTACCTTTTTTACTGATGCTAGTAGCAATGGTAAGGCTGGATATTGGAGTGTTCATCAATCTCGAGTTACAGTTTATCCTTATCCCTCGGTGCAACAGGGAGAATTGTTTGCTATTCTCATGGTCTTACTTGATTTCCCTACTACTAGTTGTAATATTGTTAGTGATTCTCAATACGCCGTTTATGTTACTTCTTATATTTCTCAGACCACTTTACCTCTTTGTGCTACTTCTTCTCTTCAAAAACTCTTTTCTTTGTTATCCTCTACTTTGAGCCAACATCGAGCTCCTTTATTCATCACTCATCTTCGTTCTCATTCTCAACTTCCTGGACCATTAGTTCATGGTAATACTCAGATTGATTCGCTTTTAATTGGCCACCTGCAGGCTGCAGAACAAGAACATGCTCTACATCACACTAATAGTTCTGGCCTTCAACGACAGTTTCATTTAACTCATAAACAAGCTCGTTCTCTTATTCGAGCTTGTCCTTCCTGTGCTCCTTTGAGCATTCCATCCTTCCATCCTGGGGTTAATCCACGAGGTACTCAAGTTAATCAGATTTGGCAAATGGATGTCACACATGTCCCTTCTTTTGGATGATTAAAGTATGTTCATCATACCATTGATACCTTTTCTCATTTTCATTGGGCCACTCCGTTGCCATCTGAGAAAGCTGATTCTGTTATTACACATCTCTTAGCTTGTTTCACCATCATGGGCATTCCTCTTATACTTAAAACTGATGATGCCCCTGCCTATGTCTCTCATAAATTACAAGTTTTCTTACAGCAATACAATATTCAACATATCACTGGTATCCCGGGCAAAAGTCAAGGTCAAGCCATCATTGAGCGTGCAAATTTAACCTTAAAAACTCAACTGCAAAAACAAAAAGGGGGAAATGAGTCCCCCAGAAACCAGATTCTGAAGGTTCTTTTTATCTTAAATTTTTTGAATCAATGGAGACAATTGCAAGACTCCGCTGCCGTAACCCATATTTCCTTACCTCCCTCGGTGATAGTCCCCGCTGACAATTTAAGGGTTTGGTATCCTAATGAAGAAGGTAAGTATGTTCAAGGGCAAGTTCTAAAACAGGGACGGGGCTATGCTCTTGTCCTTACAGGGAGTGGACCTGAGTGGTTTCCTACAAGACGATTGAAACCCTGTTGAAAAGAAAACTGGATTCAGCATGCATTTCTTCCTTTGTTGGATGTGCCTCAGCGGGGGACTTATTTCCCTTAGTGAGGCTTTGTATGAATATTGGACTTATATTCCCTTTCCACCCTTGTATCAGGGAGTCGCCTGGGGGGAGGCGGAAATTAAGGTTTTCACCAATGACACTACTTGGATGCCGTCCCCCTATATAGACAAGGACAACATAGAACGGGAAACGGGAATCATAAAAAACACATACCAATTTGGAGTGGAAGGACTTCCAATATGCATGGGAAATAGTCCTCATTGTCTCTGAAAATCACATGAAGCCTGGGCTGTTCACTATAATCATAGTCATGTGGCTGCTAATACTGTTATTATTGTAACTAGAAGCTTTCAGTATAATCATACTGTATATAGTAATGAGACTATTCCTAGTTCTTTACCTTTTTGTCCTATCTCAGAGGTTTCCCCTAATATTGAGGTGCTGGAGTGGCAACAATGTCGGGGAACTAAACCCTGGATTTTATTAGAATACAATGGGATGCAAATAACTGATTGGAGTGTGCACGGTGATTTTCAAACAAAATTTAGTCACATACCTTTGAAATGGCACCGGGTAAATAAAAGTATTGCTGCTAATGGTAATGAAACCTTGGTATGGCGTGAAGGAGGCCTGTCGCCACCTATGCCTCATCTTAGACACTCTTTACAAGTACAGAGTCATCTTTGGAAGTTGTTAGCTGCAGGCAATGCCATTAGCACTTTTGTGGGGAATATGTCCCTTAATCTTTCTAACCCGAATAACTCCTTTCATATTCAGTTATATCGGAATACCTCCTGATATATTATTGCTTGTGTCTGTAAGCCCTACCTATTATTAGCGGGGAATTTGACATGGGATAATGATACAGGGATTGTTAATTGTACAGATACGTGTACATTTTTGTCTTGCCTCAATCATTCCTGGTGGCACAACTTTACTGGGGATATTTATATCCTCAGGGCTTGTAAGGAAATTTGGCTACCTGTTAACCTTACGCGACCGTGGGGGGCATCACCTCTTGAGACTTATATTTGGACTTCTCTCCAGTGAACCCGCCGTGCCCTTGGATTTATAATTGCCTCGGTGATGAGCCTTGTTGCCATCGCCTCCACTGCGGCCGTAGCAGGGCTCGCTCTTCATCAAAGCATACAAAATGCTGAATTTGTGCAGCAATGGCATGAACAATCTCACCGGTTATGGCTTCAACAACAAAACATTGATTCTCACCTTGCTGAAAGATTGGACAACATGGAGCAAGCATTGACATGGCTTGGAGATCAGCTCACTGTCCTCAGTACTTGGATAACATTACAATGTGATTGGAACTCCACTCAATTTTGTGTAATGCCTGTGCCTTTTAATATCTCTCAGAATTGGACCGAAATCCAAAAATTATTAGTAGGCCATAAAAATACTAGTTTGGACATCCAAGAGCTCACTCAGAACATTTCCGAAGCATTTTGACAACAATTACATGTGTTGTCCGGAACCGCAACCCTGCAGGAGCTGGGCCAATGCCTTGCTGTCCTTAACCCATGGACCCAGATGAAAACATGGATTTCTACAATCTCTGCAAGTATATTGCTTTGGGCACTCGGATTGGGTCTACTTCTCTTGGTGATTCGATGCTCCCTCTGTCGCCTCCAAAAACAAAAGAAAACACAGGAACAAATATGGGCTACCTTTTTAGGATTGAGGCAAAACAAAAAGGGGGAAATGCAGGGGCCTTTGAAAACAGTATGCTGAGAATAGATAGGGCTCAAGGACAGTATCTCCAATTGAACTTTTAATGAACTCCCGTAGGTGCCAAGAAGGCGGGCAGATAAGGAAGAGCATAGAGACAAGGAACTGAGTAGAAGGTTACATCTGGGTAAAGAAAGTTTGTTTTGCATTGTGTTCTTTCTGCTGACGTGGGGTTTATGGAGTATAAATAAAGTGAGGCAGAGGCTCTGAGTGCAGCCGCCATGTTCTCTGTTTGTCTTTGTCTTTTGTGTCGGTTCATTCTCCACCACCCCCTGCACAGACCCCAATACACCTGGGAAGCGCAAGGGGGAAGGGAATCCCTTTTCCTAGCCAGGAGAACTGAGACACACAACACCTGGAAAATCGGGTAACTCCCACCCCAATACTGTGCTCTACCAAGGATCTTAGCAAACAGGCACACCAGGAGATTATATCCCACACCTGGCCAGGAGGGTCCCATGCCCACGGAGCCTCCCTCATTGCTAGCCAGCAGTCTGCGATCTCGTGGCAAGGCAGCAGCGAGGCTGGGGGAGGGGCGCCTGCCATTGCTGAAGCTTAAGTAGATAAAAAAAGCAGCTGGGAAGCTTGAACTGGGTGGAGCTCACAGCAGCTCAAGGAGTCCTGCCTGTCTCTGTAGACTCCACCTCTGGGGACAGGGCACAGCTGAACAACAACAGCAACAACAAAAGCAGCTGAAACCTCTGCAGACACAAATGACTCTGTCTGACAGCTTTGAAGAGAGCAGTGGATCTCCCAACACGGAGGCTGAGATCTGAGAACGGACAGACTGCCTGCTCAAGTGGGCCCCTGACTCCTAAGTAGCCTAACTGGGAGACATTCCCCACTAGGGGCAGACCGACACCCCACACCTCACACAGTGGAGTACACCACTGAGAGGAAGCTTCCAAAGCAAGAATCAGACAGGTACACTTGCTGTTCAGCAATATTCTATCTTCTGCAGCCTCTGCTGCTGATACCCAGGCAAACAGGGTCTGGAGTGGACTTCAAGCAATCTCCAACAGACCTACAGCTGAGGGTCCTGACTGTTAGAAGGAAAACTAACAAACAGGAAGGACACCCACACCAAAACCCCATCAGTACATCACCATCATCAAAGACCAGAGGCAGATAAAACCACAAAGATGGGGAAAAAGCAGGGCAGAAAAGCTGGAAATTCAAAAAATAAGAGTGCATCGCCCCCTGCAAAGGAACGCAGCTCATCACCAGCAATGGATCAAAGCTGGATGGAGAATGACTTTGACGAGATAAGAGAAGAAGGCTTCAGTCCATCAAACTTCTCAGAGCTAAAGGAGGAATTACGTACCCAGCGCAAAGAAACTAAAAATCTTGAAAAAAGAGTGGAAGAATTGATGACTAGAATAATTAATGCAGAGAAGGCCATAAACGAATTGACAGAGATGAAAACCGTGACACGAGAAATACGTGACAAATGCACAAGCTTCAGTAACCGACTCCATCAACTGGAAGAAAGAGTATCAGTGATTGAGGATCAAATGAATGAAATGAAGTGAGAAGAGAAACCTAAAGAAAAAAGAAGAAAAAGAAATGAACAAAGCCTGCAAGAAGTATGGGATTATGTGAAAAGACCAAATCTACGTCTGATTGGGGTGCCTGAAAGTGAGGGGGAAAATGGAACCAAGTTGGAAAACACTCTTCAGGATATCATCCAGGAGAACTTCCCCAACCTAGTAGGGCAGGCCAACATTCAAATCCAGGAAATACAGAGAATGCCACAAAGATACTCCTCAAGAAGAGCAACTCCAAGACACATAATTGCCAGATTCACCAAAGTTGAAATGAAGGAAAAAATCTTAAGGGCAGCCAGAGAGAAAGGTCGGGTTACCCATAAAGGGAAGCCCATCAGACTAACAGCAGATCTCTGGGCAGAAACGCTCCAAGCCAGAAGAGAGTGGGGGCCAATATTCAACATTCTTAAAGAAAAGAATTTTAAACCCAGAATTTCATATCCAGCCAAACTAAGTTTCACAAGTGAAGGAGAAATAAAATCCTTTACAGATAAGCAAATGCTTAGAGATTTTGTCACCACCAGGCCTGCCTTACAAGAGACCCTGAAGGAAGCACTCAACATGGAAAGGAACAACCGGTACCAGCCATTGCAAAAACATGCCAAAATGTAAAGACCATCGAGGCTAGCAAGAAACTGTATCAACTAATGAGCAAAATAACCAGTTAATATCATAATGGCAGGATCAAGTTCACACATAACAATATTAACCTTAAAAGTAAATGGACTAAATGGTCCAATTAAAAGACACAGACTGGCAAACTGGATAAAGAGTCAAGACCCATCAGTTTGCTGTATTCAGGAGACCCATCTCACATGCAGAGACATACATAGACTCAAAATAAAGGGATGGAGGAAGATCTACCAAGCAAATGGAGAACAAAAAAAAAAGCAGGGGTTGCAATACTAGTCTCTGATAAAACAGACTTTAAACCATCAAAGATCAAAAGAGACAAAGAAGGCCATTACATAATGGTAAAGGGATCAATTCAACAGGAAGAGCTAACTATCCTAAAAATATATGCACCCAATACAGGAGCACCCAGATTCATAAAGGAAGTCCTTAGAGACTTACAAAGAGACTTAGACTCCCATACAATAATAATGGGAGACTTCAACACCCCACTATCAACATTAGACAGATCAATGAGACAGAAAGTTAACAAGGATATCCAGGAATTGAACTCATCTCTGCAGCAAGCAGACCTAATAGACATCTACAGAACTCTCCACCCCAAATCAATAGAATATACATTCTACTCAGCACCACATCACACTTATTCCAAAATTGACCACATAATTGGAAGTAAAGCACTCCTCAGCAAATGTAAAAGAACAGAAATTATAACAAACTGTCTCACAGACCACAGTGCAATCAAACTAGAACTCAGGACTAAGAAACTCAATCAAAACTGCTCAACTACATGGAAACTGAATAACCTGCTCCTGAATGACTACTGGGTACATAACAAAATGAAGGCAGAAATAAAGATGTTCTTTGAAACCAATGAGAATGAAGATACAACATACCAGAATCTCTGGGACACATTTAAAGCAGTGTGTAGAGGGAAATTTATAGCACTAAATGCCCACAAGAGAAAGCTGGAAAGATCTAAAATTGACACTTTAACATCACAATTAAAAGAACTAGAGAAGCAAGAACAAACACATTCAAAAGTTAGCAGAAGGCAACAAATAACTAAGATCAGAGCAGAACTGAAGGAGATAGAGACACAAAAAACCCTCCAAAAAATCAATGAATCCAGGAGTTGGTTTTTTGAAAAGATCAACAAAATTGATAGACCGCTAGCAAAACTAATAAAGAAGAAAAGAGAGAAGAATCAAATAGATGTAATAAAAAATGATAAAGGGGATATCACCACTGACCCCACAGAAATACAAACTACCATCAGAGAATACTATAAACACCTCTATGCAAATAAACTAGAAAATCTAGAAGAAATAGATAATTTCCTGGACACTTACACTCTCCCAAGACTAAACCAGGAAGAAGCTGAATTCCTGAATAGACCAATAACAGGCTCTGAAATTGAGGCAATAATTAATAGCGTACCAATCAAAAAAAGTCCAGGACCAGATGTATTCACAGCAGAATTCTACCAGAGGTACAAGGAGGAGCTGGTACCATTCCTTCTGAAACTTCCAATCAATAGAAAAAGAGGGAATCCTCCCTAACTCATTTTATGAGGCCAACATCAACCTGATACCAAAGCCTGGCAGAGACACAACAAAAAAAGAGAATTTTAGACCAATATCCCTGATGAACATCGATGCAAAAATCCTCAATAAAATACTGGCAAACCGGATCCAGCAGCACATCAAAAAGCTTATCCACCATGATCAAGTGGGCTTCATCCCTGGGATGCAAGGCTGGTTCAACATTCGCAAATCAATAAACATAATCCAGCATATAAACAGAACCAAAGACAAAAACCACATGATTATCTCAATAGATGCAGAAAAGGCCTTTGACAAAATTCAACAGCCCTTCATGCTAAAAATGCTCAATAAATTTGGTATTGATGGAACGTATCTCAAAGTAATAAGAGCTATTTATGACAAACCCACAGCCAGTATCATACTGAATGGGCAAAAACTGGAAAAATTCCCTTTGAAAACTGGCACAAGACAGGGATGCCCTCTCTCACCACTCCTATTCAACATAGTGTTGGAAGTTCTGGCTAGGGCAATCAGGCAAGAGAAAGAAATCAAGGGTATTCAGTTAGGAAAAGAAGAAGTCAAATTGTTCCTGTTTGCAGATGACATGATTGTATATTTAGAAAACTCCATAGTCTCAGACCAAAATCTCTTTAAGCTGAAAAGAAACTTCAGCAAAGTCTCAGGATACAAAATAAATGTGCAAAAATCAGAAGCATTCTTATACACCAGTAACAGACAAACAGAGAGCCAAATCATGAATGAACTTCCATTCACAATTGCTTCAAAGAGAATGAAATACCTAGGAATCCAACTTACAAGGGATGTAAAGGACCTCTTCAAGGAGAACTACAAACTACTGCTCAGTGAAATAAAAGAGGACACAAACAAATGGAAGAACATACCATGCTCATGGATAGGAAGAATCAATATCGTGAAAATGGCCATACTGCCCAAGGTTATTTATAGATTCAATGCCATCCCCATTAAGCTACCAATGAGTTTCTTCACAGAATTGGAAAAAACTGCTTTAAAGTTCATATGGAACCAAAAAAGAGCCCACATTGCCAAGACAATCCAAAGTCAAAAGAACAAAGCTGGAGGCATCACGCTACCTGACTTCAAACTATACTACAAGGCTACAGTAACCAAAACAGCATGGTACTGGTACCAAAACAGAGATATAGACCAATGGAACAGAACAGAGTCCTCAGAAATAATACCACATATCTACAGTCATCTGATCTTTGACAAACCTGAGAGAAACAAGAAATGGGGAAAGGATTCCCTATTTAATAAATGGTGCTGGGAAAATTGGCTAGCCATAAGTAGAAAGCTGAAACTGGATCCTTTCCTTACTCCTTATACGAAAATCAATTCAAGATGGATTAGAGACTTAAATGTTAGACCTAATACTGTGAAAACCCTAGAAGAAAACCTAGGTAATACCATTCAGGACATAGGCATGGGCAAGGACTTCATGTCTAAAACACCAAAAGCAATGGCAACAAAAGCCAAAATTGACAAATGGGATCTAATTAAACTGAAGAGCTTCTGCACAGCAAAAGAAACTACCATCAGAGTGGACAGGCAACCTACAGAATGGGAGAAAATTTTTGCAATCTACTCATCTGACAAAGGGCTAATATCCAGAACCTACAAAGAACTCAAACAAATTTACAAGATAAAAACAAACAACCCCATCAAAAAGTGGGCAAAGGATATGAACAGACAGTTCTCAAAAGAAGACATTCATACAGCCAACAGACACATGAAAAAATGCTCATCATCACTGGCCATCAGAGAAATGCAAATCAAAACCACAATGAGATACCATCTCACACCAGTTAGAATGGCAATCATTAAAAAGTCAGGAAACAACAGGTGCTGGAGAGGATGTGGAGAAATAGGAACACTTTTACACTGTTGGTGGGATTGTAAACTAGTTCAACCATTATGGAAAACAGTATGGTGATTCCTCAAGGATCTAGAACTAGATGTACCATATGACCCAGCCATCCCATTACTGGGCATATACCCAAAGGATTATAAATCATGCTGCTATAAAGACACATGCACACATATGTTTATTGTGGCACTATTCACAATAGCAAAGACTTGGAATCAACCCAAATGTCCATCAGTGACAGACTGGATTAAGAAAATGTGGCACATATACACCATGGAATACTATGCAGCCATGAAAAAGGATGAGTTTGTGTCCTTTGTAGCGACGTGGATGCAGCTGGAAACCATCATTCTCAGCAAACTATCACAAGAACAGAAAACCAAACACCGCATGTTCTCACTCATAGGTGGGAACTGAACAATGAGATCACTTGGACTCGGGAAGGGGAACATCACACACCAGGGCCTATCATGGGGAGGGGGCAGGGGGGAGGGATTGCATTGGGAGTTATACCTGATGTAAATGACGAGTTGATGGGTGCTGACGAGTTGATGGGTGCAGCACGCCAACATGGCACAAGTATACATATGTAACAAACCTGCACGTTATGCACATGTACCCTAGAACTTAAAGTATAATAATAAAAATAAAAATAAAATAAAAAAATAAAATAAAATAAAATAAAAAGAGGAGTACCCCTGCACAAGCTCTCTCCTTTTGCCTGCTGCCATCCATGTAAGACGGGACTTACTCTTCCTTGCCTTCCCCCATGATTGTGAGGCTTCCCCAGCCACGTGGAACTGTAAGTCCAATTAGGCCTCTTTCTTTTGTAAGTTGACCAGTCTCGGGTGTGTCTTTATCAGCAGTGTGAAAATGGACTAATACACAGGGTCAGCTTTCCACTGGGGTTCAGTGAGTCATAGCTTCTCACACGCTGACAGTCCCCTCTCTCCAGCTGTCCCCTTTGTGTTTTAGGCTGCCAGCTCTCACTCCATCCCAAAAGAGTAGTTGAACCCTTGTCCCTAACCTCATGTTCTCCATACCCTTTTCCCGGCTCTCGCAGGATGCCCTGCTCAAGTGGGAATTTGGGAGAGAAGGGCTTCCCTATAGGTATCAGTTGTCTCCACCCACTGCTGTGGGAGTGTCTGTCCAGCAGTTCCCAAATCCCTCCAAAATCTGAGCAATGGACAAAGGAAGGGTAGTAGCTGATGGGGTTAAAGTTGGGATTCTCAGTCTCATCAATCAGAGCCACAATGTTACAGAGCTCGTTAGATTTCAAACAGGCAAAGTGGGGTGTGTTGGAAGAGCATGCAATTAGGAGTAAGAGGATATGGGTTCCAGCTTATTATTGGTGTTCACTTAATACACCCATTTCCCTATCTGTAAAATGTACACAGTACCCATCCAGCTACCTCATGATGAAGATGAAAGCAGAGGAGGCATGTTCCGGGAGTGTTTTATAGATAAAACAAAAATTGCTGCAATTTAATATCATTCACTGTGCACCACTAACTTTATATTCATCAACTCTTATTCTAGTAACAATTTTGAGGGTCAGAGATAAAATGCTCCTTCCTTCCTATCTTCCTTCCTTTCTTCTTACCTTCCTTCCTTCTTTCCTGTCTTTCTTAAAAATTCATGGAGCAGGGCTGGGCGCGGTGGCTTACGCTTGTAATCCCAGCACTTTGGGAGGCTGAGGCAGGTGGATCACCTGAGGTCGGGAGTTTGAGACCAGCCTGACCAACGTGGAGAAACCCCATCTCTACTAAAAATACAAAATTACCCAGGCATGGTGGTGCATGCCTATAATCCCAGCTACTAGGGAGGCTGAGGCAGGAGAATCACTTGAACTTGGAAGGCAGAGGTTGCGGTGAGCTGAGATTGTGTCACTGCACTCCAGCCTGGACAAAAAGAGCAAAACTCCATCTAAAAAAAAAAAAAAAGAAAAAAAAAATTCTTGGATCAGTACTATGTGACATGCCCTATTGTAGGTGTTTACTCATATTATCTCATTTAATTTATTATTAACCTATACCCAGTGCTATGCTGAGCCATCCTGGAACATAAGGCAAAAGGAAAAAATCTGTTTTACTGGTTCTGTCTTCATTTCATATTTTGTTCATTGTAAGTCTTTTTGTATTCATTTTGCTTTTTTAAAATATTGCATTAAAATGTTATTTATCTTGATTACTGACTTTTTTGGTGCCCCCTTAAATTTTGTACCTGAGGCAACTCACCTCACTCTAGTCTTAGCTCTGCTTATAACTGTGTGAGGAAGGTATTATCCTAATCCTATTTCAGAAAAAGAAATTCAGTTTGAGAATATTAGCTAATTTGCCCAAGGTAATAAAACCAATAAGGGGTAGAATAATAGTTCAAATCCGGGTGTATGTGACTTTATACCACTGTATCACTCTATCTTTTAAATGATGGGATGCACAGAAAAATTCCATTAAGATCTAGAAAGTGCTGCTTAATATTACCATTTCAAATCTGGAATATCCTCTCAATGCATTTTAGTTTGGCTTCAATGCTGCTAAAATTTAGACACTTTTATTTTCTTTATTTGACGTAGCATTATCTATAGACAGGCATTTGATTAACAACAATTACCTATATATTGTTTACCTACATTATCTATTTGCTCTCTAGTGAAACAGAATAGATGGATATATTTCTCCATTTCTTTCTTTTTTTTCTTAGTTTTGAGACATGGTCTTGCTCTGTCACCCTGGCTGGAGTGTAGAGGTATGGTCATAGCTCACTGCAACCTCAACTGCTAGGCTTAAGTGATCCTCCCGCCTCAGCCTCCCAAGTACGCAGGACTACAAGTGCACACCACCACGTCTGGCTAATTTTAAAATTTTTTTTGTAGAGATGGGGTCTCACGATGTTGCTCAGCCTGGTCTTGAACTCCTGGCCTGAAGCGATCCTACCACCTCGACCTCCCAAAGTGTTGGGATTATATGTATAAACCATCATGCCTGGCTCTATTTCTCCACGTCTTGAATAAGGAACCCGAGGCTTACAAAGAGTTAATGACTTATGGAATTCCACACTCACACAATGGTATATAATGCTTTCTTTGATGCTAATAATGATGGGAGTGTTTATAGCTCTTGTGTGGAAGACCTAAGGGAGAAACTTAGCACTTCAAATCAGCAATAAGATGAGACTAGGGGAGCTGGACCATTCATGGAACAGAGGCCGAGTCTGGGGATCCTGTCACTCACAGATAATCACAGAAACCCCAAACAAGCAGCAGGTGTGAGAATCCTGGGGCTCAGTCACCTCGGGGCATCTCTCAGAGGCAACTTGTAGCAGTGAAATGATGTATTTATTCTCAGTTTGAGTAGGATTGTCATTACTCACCCTTCGTTGAGAATCCCTTTACCTGGAGGAGGAAAGAATGTGTCCTCAGTTTCCCCATTTCTTCCGTGTGGTGTGGGAAGCTGCAGACCGGCAGAGGGCGCTCTGGGCAGTCGGCAAACAGTCCAGGGGTAGATCTGCCCACAGCCAGCGGAGTGGCCTCCTGGAACAGCCTTATGAAGATCTGCCGCGTGGTGGGGCTTCGGGCACAGACCTCACTGGAGCTTGGGGAGAGGCATGACCACAACCTCCTGACCTGAAGCGATCCTACCACCTCGACCTCCGAAAGTGTTCAAGAGGCAGAGAACAACCTCCGAATTGTTCTCTGTGGCTCCATTCTTGCTCTTCTTAAACTAATTCTTGAAATCATGGCCACCATGATCTTTCCGCACCGCAGCGCCTTCCTGCCTTCCCTTAGGAAGACCCCCACTCCGAATAGCTCTGACAAACATCAGCTCCGTTTCCCACAACCCTGTCTTTACACGCTACTGCTCAACAATTCTGAGCCATTTTCTTTTTTGTTGTCGTTGAATTCATTTAATAATGTAAGTATTTTGCCATTTTAGAATTTTAGGTTCCATTGAGGTTTTTTTGTTTTTTGTTTTTTTTTTTTGAGTCGGGGTCTCTCTCTGTTGCCCAGGCTGGAATGCAGTGGTGCAGTCACAGATCACTGCAGCCTTGAGCTTCTCGGTTCTGAGCCATTTTCAAGATCCAAATTCACTGGCCTGTCTCTCCCTTCTGGAGCTATGCATGAGTTATACATTCTGCCAAGAATCTTTATCCACAGGACTGCCTTTCTTGAGCAACTTCTTTCTTCAGTTCCCACTTTAGATGTTATCTTTTCCAGGGAAACCTCCCTATCCCCTAAGATGGGATCACAGACCTACCCCACATGCTTTCATGCCCCTTACCTTGCACTGCTGTGGCACCAGGGCTGGTGACACTGTGGCTGGTGTGGTGACTGTATGTTTCCTTGATTGACCCTTCTGGTAAACTGTGAGCTCCATGATCCTCCAAGTTCCCTGATCTCCTCTTCTCCAGGGTTGCACCCCATTTCAGCCCCTTACACCTAAGTACTTCTTGCTCTGTATCTTCTTCATGGTAGGAACTCTGTAGAAACTATATGGTGAATGAAATATTTATCAAACAATTTATTCCGCAGCACCCTTTCATAATGTGTCGTTCATAAGATACCTATGGGCATTGTTAAAATGCAGATCCCTGGGCACCACTTTCAGAGATGATTGGATCCGGGGTGGGGCTCAGGAGTCTGCATTTTAACAGGTCTCCAAGGTGACTCTTATGCATAATGAAAACTGAGAACTGCTCTGGTTTTATCAATGATGGAGAATATCCCCTGCGTTCTTGCGTTGCACTGACTTCAGTCAAAACTGCTGTCTAAGAATTCCTCTGACTGGAATTTCCTCCAGGGGAAGCTGGGGATGACTGGAATCTGGTGGCCTTCCCAGGACAGTTTCTCGATGCTGTCTAATCCTTCCCACCCAAGACTCCAAGGGAATCTCCTCTTTGCATTTGGCTTGGTCCTGAGGGGCAGATCCCAACAGGTATGGGAATGCAGGTGGGGAAATGGGCTTTGCTCTCTAGAGAGAGAGGTCTCCTTGGAGGAGGGCACCCTCTCTTCTCAACATCCTCGGCTCTTTAGTTCTTTCCTTTTCCAAGTTTTTCCTCTCTTGTGTGCCAAGCACTTTGCAAATGTGATAATGAGGGGTCTAATTTGCTGTGCTAACAGATAAAACAAGGGAGCAGAGCGGCAGGGTTCCCTGGGAAAGCAAATGTCAGCTGTTGATCATGTTGTTCCCTCATTTCCCCTTTCCCTCTTCTGCCCCCCACTCAGCTTGAACTAATTAGGCTGCTAGCACTCCATAATGAAGGCTAATAAACGCCTAATGGATAGTCTTGAACAAACAAGCCTGAAGCACCATAGCAAAACCTGATTTCCCCATCCCCACACCCCTCAAGAAGGAGGCTTGAGCTGGGAGCCAGGACAGGTAAAATGACTCCCAGCAGTGCTCCAGGCACTGGAGGCCACAGCCTGTGCCATGGGGACCACAGGATCATCCCTTTCTCTGCCCAATCTGGTGGAGGATTCGCTCTCACAGCCAAGGCTCCTGGACTGGCCACAGCTTGTTTGTAGAGAGAGACAGGAAAGAAGTTACTTCCAGTAAGACCACCCTTCCTTCCCCACTTCACTTGATAACAGGAGTTGGGAGAAGGCAGTGTCAAACTCCCCTGAGGCACTCTTTTGTGCTCTCAGAATCATCTAGTTTCAAAGGAGTAAACAGATGGATTGCATTTTCCTAACTTTTAGCTGGTTCCAATGTGCAAACAGTTAAGATCATAATGTTAACATTTTCTCTATGTTTTATGTGCATATAAAATATTCCTGAAGAATGTGCTTTTGAATGCAAAGTTTGATCCAATTACAATTTTATAGACTTTATAAAAACATAAAAAGTATGTTTTCTGGGTGTCTGAGACCCTGTTGGCCTTTACAGTAAACTTGGAAGCACACAGAGAAACATAATTGTCACCATGTCAAAGAGGGCCCTACGGAGCTTAAAATGATGAGCCCATTATGTGAATATGGAAACATCCCATAGTCTCTTGGGGTGAATGAGATACTGATGAATGGAATTAAAAACAATCTTGTGGTCTTGGATCAGACTGGAAACAGTTATTGTTTTCTGTCTTTGAAGAGCCATAAAAAAAGAAAAGAGAAAGAATCTTGCAAACTTAACTTCTGTGGTTTAGAAGACAGAAGGTGGCTCCATGCAAAATCAGCAGCTTCCCCATTGGTGGGGCAAAAGAAACAGCTCCAGAGCAAAAAGCACAGATTAGAAAATCCCTTTTCAATCCAGAACATACAGGTAGCTTACACCAAGGATGAAGTGTAAGGGAGTGCTCCTGGGAACGGAGATGGGTCTCTTTCCAATCTCATTTTCATTGTACCTGGACAGATAACTTAGCAATTTGGGCCTCGACACTTTCCTTGTAAAACAAGAGGGTTAGGTTTGAGATCACTCTTCTGGCTCTAAAATGCTATGATTACTCCCCAGGTCCCTCATCCTACATACTAATTACAAGCTGTTGGACGACATAGAACAACCATCAGTAGCATGTCTGGAGGGAGGCATCCATTAAATTAAAGGATGTCCAGAACTGAGTCCCCAGTGAGAAGATTTGGCTCTTGGAAAATAGAGTTGCATAACAAGCCTGTAACTGAGGACATCACATTAACAGCCCATTCCCATTAAGAGATGCTGATTAGGAATGGCTCTTGATACCATGGTAGGAGCATGCACAGGATTGTAAAGAATAGCTTTGTTAAGTAAATGTGGACCATATTTCTTTCCAGGGACTGGTCTAGCTCCAGCAGCTTCCCTGTGGCATTCAGGTGTCTGAGGAGGTGAGAATTTTTCCATTGCACACATCTGGGGCAGATCCCCTGGTTGTGGAGAGACCCAAGGTTGTCTAATGAGAATTGTTTTCACCCCACTGATTTGAGGCAGGCAATATCATTGATTAGGAGAATTCTCTGTCCTCAGAATTGGAGAAACGTCAAGATTATCTTGTCTCCTATACAAAGAAAATGTGTAAGGCTCACAGGGGTCAAGGGGTTTGCAAAAAGTTACACAGGTTCACACTCCTCACATTTTGATATAATCCTGCCAGCATCTTCCATATTCACATGGGGAATTTAAGGAGATCTGTGTGGCTGCAGCCAAATTAGGAAGATAGGGTATTCAAGTTTCTTAGGGCTCCTGTAACAAATTACCACAAATTCAGTGGCTTAAAACAATGGAAATGTATTCTCCTACAGTTCTAAGGTCTAGAAGACTGAAATCAAGGTGCCTGCAAGGCCACACTCCCTCTGAAGGCTCTAGGGGAGAGTCCTTCCTTTCCTCTTCCAGCAAGCGTGTCCCCAAGCACTCCTTGGTTTGCAGTATCAGCATAACCCCAATCTCTACCCACCTTTGTGTTCCCCTGGCGTCTTCTGCGTTTCCCTGCCGGTCCTCATCTCTTCCTATGAGGACACCAGTAATTGGATTTAGCAATCACCCCAATCCAGTGTGATCCTATCTTGACCCTTAACAAATTACATGTGTCCATTTTCAATTAAGGTTACATTCTGAGGTTCTGGGTGAACATGAATTTTAGGGGAACACTATCCAAACCAGTACAGGTGAGTGGTAGGAAAGGAAGTCTGAGAGAAGAGTAGAGTCCTGGCCCTTCCGGAAACATGCCAGCACATCCCCTCCTTGCGGCTGTGCATTCGGTGCTCTTCCATCCCCGGATGTCTGGGTGACATGCCCTCACTTCCTTCCAGCATTTCTACGGGCCATTTGTAACCATTTTGGCTTTCATTCTATAGAAGGTGAGAAGTCTTTAGAGGATTTTGAGCAAAAGAGTCACATGATCTGAGTTACGTTTTATTTTTTGTTATTATTCATTTTTTGAGATGGAGTCTTGCTCTATCACCCAGGCTGGAGTGGCGTCCGCCACTACACCCTCTAATTTTTGTATTTTTAGTAAAGACCGGGTTTCACCATGTTGGCCAGGCTTGTCTCAAACTCGTGACCTCAAGCAATCTGCCTGCATCGCCTCCCAAAATGCTAGGATTACAGGCTTCAGCAACCGCGCCCAGCCTGAGTTACGTTTTAGAAGGTTCACTCTGGTTGCTGTGCAGGAAACTGGCCATAGGAAGTAGGGGTGAAAGGAGAGGGAGTGATGCGGCTTCTGCAGTACTTCAGGGGGAAGACGTTGGGTGCTGGAAGTGGTGGAAATGCAGGATCTGACGGGAGTCTGAATAGATTCTGAAGGTAAAGCCGAGTGTTGGCCATTCCAGCTTTGAGAGGCCTGTAACACCCATGTGAGATACTAAGTGGTCAGATTTCTTTTCTTTCTTTTTTTTTTTTTTTTTTGAGATGGAGTCTCGTTCTGTCGCCCAGGCTGGAGTGCAGTGTCGCGATCTTGGCTCACTGCAAGCTCCACCTCCCAGGTTTACACCATTCTCCTGCCTCGACCTCCCGAGTAGCTGGGACTACAGGCGCCCGCCACCACGCCCTGCTGATTTTTTTTGTATTTTCAGTAGAGATGGGGTTTCACCGTGTTAGCCAGGATGGTCTCGATCTCTTGACTTCCTGATCCGCCCGTCTGAACCTCCCAAAGTGCTGGGATTACAGGCGTGAGCCACCGCGCCTGGCAGTGGTCAGATTTCTAAGTCTGGAATTAAGGGAGCAGTCGAGTTGGAGAATGAATTTGGAGGTCATGGCAGTTAGATCATATTTAAAGACCTATTACCTCATCGGATCACCTTGGGAGTAGAATGAAGATAAAGAAAAGAGGTCTGATGACAAAGTCCTGGACCCCCTATCATTTATAGATGGGGAAGATGAGGAGGACCCAGCAAAGGAAACAGAGAGGAAGTGGCCAGTGAGAGAGAAAGAGAAAGAGAGAGAGTGGTGTCCTGGAAGCCAGGTGGAGGAAGGTTTCAAAACAGAGGGAATGATCAACTGTGCCAAAATTGGGTGATAGGTCAAAAAGGATGTGGCCTTAGGATAGTGGGGGTCCCTGGTGACCTTACAAGATAAGTTTCCATGGTATGATGAGGATAAATGCATAACTGAATGACTGCTCTGTAGGAACAACTCTAGGTCTGGAGAAAGAGCTATGAGGGGATCAGTCCCATCTCCAGGTGGTCTAACCCATCCACCATCTCCCTCTACTCACTAGTGGCAGCTCTAGGGGACATGTGACCTAATGTCAGGCAATGAGATCAGAGGGATTAAGAGGAAATGTATCCTTGTGCCTAGAAAAAGAAATCTGGAAGTGATATTCTCCTCTTTCTCTTGGTCTCCAGAGACGACACTCTGATGAGCTGAATACAGCTCTTTTCCTTCAGGGCACGGAAAGGGCCGCCATGCTCCCCACACCCCCCTGCCTGCCCTGAGGAAGGAGGCAAGAGAAGTGGATGGTCTAGGCTCGACTATTCTCTTTCTAGATTTTGAGCATCACAGCGTGGAAACCTTTCCAGCAAACCTCCAGCCTCCCTCTGGTCTCTGGCCTTCTAGTCTCCTCTAATCTAGGAAACTCACTCTGCTCATGCCCCAGTTCCATAGACCCTTGTGTCCTGCTGCTTTAAGGTTGCCCCTCCTAACCTCTTTGCAGTTTAAAAAGGGGCCTCCTAAAGTTGGGGAAATCTTCCAGGCCCAAAATATTGACACTGGAATGGAAGATATTTAGACCCCAAGGCGGCCCCAGGAGACTCACTCTGGAGTTGAGGCATTCACCCAGTGGGCCTCAAACACACCACATGGGAACAGCCATTGAGCCCTCATTTTCTTAAGGCTTTTGCCTGGGAAGACTCTCTGGGCACTCTTTAGACCAAAGTACTTCATAGGAAGCAAAAAAAGAAATCCTTGGAAACATACAGCAGCCAACTACGTGGGGGTGAATAAGAGGTAAAAGATTTTTGTTCCGAAGGGAGGAAGCTTGGTGGAGGATGCTTTCATTTAGCCCGTGATGACAAGATAAGGAATTAATAGATGTAAGCTGCATCCAGGAACGCTGAGATAATAGCAGGCGATAAACCTCCTAGCCAGATGGTGCTCTGGACAATGCAGGAGGATTCCAGGGCTCCAGCCACCCTCCCCTAGAGTCATAGGGCTCAGGAGGCACTAGCAAGGCCAGTTTGTTGCCTTGGGAGCCAGTGGAAGGCGGTCATCAAGCTGGAAAGGGACACATGCAATGAGGAAGGTCTGCTGGAGCCTGTTCCTGGGGAAGCACAGAGGTCAACAGGACTGATCTTGTACGGAAAATTTGTTTATTCCTTCCAGGAGACTGACATTCTCAGGTGTCACATCAGGAATCCAGGATTCCCCAAAGTAAATTTCTGATGCAGTTATACCACTGACTAAAAGTGAGCGGAATTACCCCACTTGGTCTTGAGAGTTACGGGGCCAGTGGGGAAAAGAAAAATGGGAAAAATTCCTCTCTCTGAAGCTGGATATGTGCAGCTTCCAAATCAGCTGTCTTTTGAGCAGAATTGGTGGAACTGTGGATCTGCTCTCTAGAAACAGGGATGGGCAGTCCGTGTTTGCTTGCTCTGTAAGTTTAGGAAATGAGTCCTGGTTGCTTGTGGCGCCTGCTCTTCTGATTTGCTTTTCCTACCTACAGTGGATCATTTTGGCTGAAGGCCAGTTCCATCTCTCTCTGAACCCCATCAGAAAAAAAGAGGAAAAGTCAAACAAATGCAGTAAGTGGTTTCACAGGATGCATTTGGCAGTGGCCAGCATCTTGGGGAGCTGTCAAAACAAGCATCTCTGTGGAGCAGCACAGACCCTGTCTGGGCCAGAAACACTCATCAGAATTATTTTCCCCCACAGGTTCTGGGAGATGGAAACCCCTTAGTCTTGTTGCTCCTTCTTACTCTCTTTTTATTTTTTTGAGATGGAGTTTTGCTCTGTCGCCCAGACTGGAGTGCAGTGGTATGATCTCAGCTCACTGCCACCTCTGCCTCTTGGGTTCGAGCGATTCTCCTGCCTCAGTCTCCTGAGTAGCTGGGATTATAAGCATCTGCCACCACGCCTGGCTAATATTTTGTATTTTTTTTTTTTTCAGTAGAGACAGGGTTTTGCCATGTTGGCCAGGCTTGTCTTGAACTCCTGACCTCAAGTGATCCACCTGCCTCGGCCTCCCAAAGTGTTGGGATTACAGGTGTGAGCCACTGCACCTGGCCCTCCTTCTTACTTTCTTGATCAGCATCAGCCTCTCATTCCCCTAACCATCACTTCCACTTGGATTTTTCTTCTTTGCTGCTATTCTCTCCTCTCAGTGCATTGCCCTGGAGTCCATAGGGAAAAGCCAGCGAGAAGGATGGCAGAGTAATCTTACACTCCTCATTCTCACTCCATCCAGTAACTCTTCTGAACCACCCTCACATCTCCCATCCCTAAGGCCCCCACACCAAGCTCTGGAACATGAGGGTAATTTGAACCTGCATCTGTGGAGTGCTTCGTCTGTGTTTACAGATAGAAGACAACCTGCAAGAAACAGGATTGGATTTGTTATTTGTAAGTCAAACCAGCTGTGATCTCCTGTCTATGGCTGCTTTCTTTGCAAATACCAAGTGTCACTTGTGGTTGGAGCTACTTTTCTTCCCAGAGAGTTGTTTTCCCCTCACACAGCCAGCCTTCCTTCCATGCCTCTTCCCCTACCAGCTGCTCCCCTGCAAGGTGTCAGTTTGCTGGGTCAGTCTGGGCACCGCCACAGCCAGCTCCAGCTGCTTGGCTGGGGTGACTTTCCCCTTCTTTTTGAAATCAACTAGAAATCCATCTTCATGAAGTTCTAAATCAAGAATCACTTTGGCCAAAAAGGGAAGAAACACTTGGCACAATTTACCACTCATTGGAAGGAGCATCAGAGTGACTCTCTACATACCTAAGGACAACTGCATTTCAAATTGGTAACATTTAAATAGTCAAATAAAGAGAAACTTTTGCATTTAGCTTGGTCAGTATCTATCTTTTCTTCCTTTGACAGAAGTTCCTTGGGAACTGGTTCAGGATTGTCTTACCTAGGAAGTTTCATTTGCAAATTTCCATTCAGCAAGTTTTTGTTGAACACCTATTTTATACTTAGCTTGTGCCTTCAAAGAGCACATGATCTCCTTAGAGGAGAGTAGAAGAAACATATATAGCCATGTAAAAAGATGTGCTATGTTCCTCATACTATTAGCCACGGGCCAGACAGTGCATGGAAGTTCCACCAGGGAGTCCCAGTGAGCAGTGATCATGGTGGAGGCAGGAGTTGAGCCAAAGCCTGACGAGTGGCCCAGTGTTGACAATAAAGGGATATGAAAAACATGGGGGAAGGTGTTGATGAAAGTTCAACAATTAATTCCTTCCCACCCCCACCAAAAAGACTCAATGTCACATGTGTTGGCCACTTGTGTTTATAGTGGTGGTCAATTTCTATGGTATAAATACACCTACCATGGCTAATTTTATAATCAATTTCAAGGTACCAATGTTATTGAAGAAGGAGTCAAAAAGAGGTGTGGCTGTTGTTTTAATGTGTCCTCCTCAAGTGTTGGAAACTTGATCTCCAATTCAGCAGTGTTGAGAGATGGGGCCTAATGAGAGGTGTTTGGGTCATGGGGGCACCACCTCATGAATGGGCTAATGCCATTATCTCAGGAGTGCAATTGTTATCACAGGAGTGGTTTCCCTATAAAAGAATGAGTATGACCCCCTCTTCTCTCTCTTTTGCCCTCTCTTTGCCCTTCACCATGTTATGACACAGCAAGAAGGCCCTCACTAGATGCCAGCCCCCTTGACCTTGGACTTCCCAGCCTCTAGAACACTGAGTCAATAAATTTCTGTTTATTATATATTCCCCAGGCTGTAGTATTCTGTTATAGCAGCACAAAATGGACCAATGCAATAGTGTACCATTTAGTAGCATTTTGCCATATGGATACAATGGAAGAGATTCTCCTACCTCAGCCTCCCACGTGTCTAGTTTTACAGACACCTGTCACCACACCTGGCTAATTTTTGTATTTTTAGTAGAGGCAGAGTTTCACTACGTTGGCCAGGCTGGTCTCAAACTCCTGACCTCAAAGTGCTGGGCCTCAGCCTCCCAAAGTGCTGGGATTACAAGGGTGAACCACTACACCTGGCCAAAACCAGTCATTTAAAAAACATAGGTTGGGAGATGTGGGAGTACCATAATGCAGAAATTGATAGCAAGCTCAGGAAAACAACAGATATTTGGAATTGATTAGACTGAGATGGGGAAGAAAGCAGTGGGCCTTCCTCATTGCTGCAGTTTTCTTCATGGGAAGAATAGGAGACAAGGGAGGTGAGGTGAAGGTGAGTTCCAACATTTCTCCTTCCCATGGAGGGAGGCAGGAGAAAGACTGACACTCTATAAGAGGGGGTAGCCAACAAGACAAGGTCCCAGGCTGTTGAGGACTCAGATTATTTCTGATTCACTTTTGTAATCCGTGGGGACCTTGCAATACACCCTAATAATTATAGACTCTCAAAAATTTGAGCAAAGGTGTAGGTGGTTTTCTTTCTTTAATAAGTGATACAGAAAAGAATAGAATATAGTCCACTTAATTAATTCATCACCTGCTATGTGTCAGAGGCCATAGGCTCAGGGATGTTCTAGCAGTGAATTAAATTGATGCAATTTTCTCCAATTTTCCAAACATAACAAATTGATTTATTTCTACTTTAGCTCAGTTAAAATGGCTCTGTTTTTAGTCTCAAAGAAATTCCTTTTAAAACATATAGCCTGACAATCAACAAGTTCTATTTAATATAATTGTTTAGGTTTCAATGGGGACTTAAAATGTGGCTTTCAATGAGAATGGTGCAAGAAGACAGGGAAAGGTGTAGGTAGGTTGGAAGATTTAGTGTGGAAAGGTTAGGGATAGCTTCAATTTTCCTAACGATTTCCATTTGCCAAATCCACTCCTCATTTTGCAATCTTCATTTGACTCAACTTCTTAGCAGCAATTAGAATTAACGTCTGTCCCTTTGCAGGCTCAAATCCCTCTACATTGTTCTTAAATGTCCTCAAAACTTTTTTGTTAAGCTTTTTCATTAAGCTTGACATGCTTTTTCACTAGACAATCTCCTCCACACAATGCTGTCTGTGGGCAGATTAATACATCCGGTCTAGGTATCTCTTTGGAGCTTTGGACCCACAAATCCAAATATCTACTTGGGATCTCCTCTGGAGGAATCCAAAGTATGTCAAATTCAAGCCCCTGAATCTGTCCTGAGGGCCCAAGCAACAATGATGAGTCCCTCCTTGGTGCCACCACCACATCTTGTTGCAATTTTGTGTATAACTATGATGACCACGGTTAGCCTGCGAGCACCCAGAGAAAAAAGCCTCATTCATCAGTGAATCCCTAGCTCTGACCTCAGTGCTTGGCAAAGAGTCAATAGATGAATGAATAAATAAACAAATTCTCATCTGTCAGTAAAAACTCCTGTGATTTTTCAAAAATTCAAACACAGATAGGTAAGGAACACATACTATTTGTTTGTTTCTCACCTCTGCTATTCCACTGAAACTATTGCTATCAAAGTCACCAACACCCTCTACATAGCCAAATTCTATGGGCACTTCTCTAATCTCATCTATGCTCTTGTCATCACTTAACATGATTTACCCTTCCTCTTGGCTTTCATGGCATTGCATACTCATGGTTTTCTATCAATGATACTCTTTTTGTCTTTGCTGGATTCTCTTCTTTGCTTTGGCCTCTAAATGTTGGTTGGCCTCTGATATAGTTTGGATATTTGTCCCCTGCAAATCTCATGTTGAAATTTGATTCTCATGGTTGGAGGTGGGAGGCGTTTGGGTCATGAAGGTGGATCTCTCATGAATGGCTTGGTGCCATCCTTGTGGTAATGAGTGAGTTCTTGCTCTATTAGCTTATGGGAAATTCTCCCTCTCTCTCTCTCTCTCTCTCTCTCTCTCTCTCTCTCTCTCTCTCTCCCCCTTCCTCCCTCCCTCTCCTGCTCTCTCTCCCTCTCCCTTTCCACCCATTTCCTCTTGTTTCACATGTGATGCCCTTTGCCTCCCTCTATTAGTGGAAGCTTCCTGAAACTCTCACCAGAAGCAACTGATGACACCATGCTGCTTGTACAGCCTGCAGAATCATGAGCTAAATAAACCCCTTTTGTAAATACATTGCCCAGCCTCAGGTATTCCTCTGTGGCAAAGTGAATGGATTAAGACACCCTCTAAATTTTGGAGGGTGATAAGACTCCAATCTGGGGTCCATTTTCTTTATTATGTGTCTCTCCTGGGTGACCTTATTCAGTTCCATGACTTTAGTTGTGAGCCATTTGCTGCTCATTAAGTTCTATCTCTGATGACTTTTTAAAGTATCAGGTGTATAGTTTACTGCTTGCTTGATTGCTCCATTAGAATGTTCAATAGGCATCTCAAATGTACCTTGTATAAAACAAAATTTTTAGTTTCCCATCCCCTTCCCATCTCATGTTTTCCCTTAGTCTTTTTCAACTCACTATGTGGCTTTACTGTGACTAAGCCAAAGACCAAGAGGCAGCCTGAATTTCTCTTTCATTCATCTCCCCACATTCATGGTTTCAGCTCTACAATTTGTTGATTGCTTTGCACAGAGCACCAATCAACAAATATTTGTTTGTTAAACTAGTATTTGATAACTTAATGCATGACAAAATGTATTCCTAGTTTCAAATAATTTATAAACAAACTTTGGGAAAATAATGTTGCTGATAAGTTGTTGGCCTTTTGGTTTCAAACATGACTTAATTATTTACTTTGGATCTTCCTTGTCGATGTCTCATCCATAATCATGTAAATCTTCCCACTGATCCTGTTGAGTGCTCGTTTGTTCCCCAGTGCCCAGTGGAGAGGGCTGGTAAACTGATAAAGCCTATTTGTGTATTGAATGCTTTGCATCAGAAACCTTGCAGAACTGGGCCTCAGTGGTCACCAGTCCCTTCGATGATGTAAGGATGTAAGTGGTCTAGCCTGAGCAGAATAAACTTCACTGAAATTCTGATGCTTCATTTGTACTTCCCTTGTGGTTTTTTTTTTTTTTTTTTTTTTGGGAGACAGAGTCTTGCTCTGTCGCCCAGGCTGGAGTGCAGTGGTGCGATCTCGGCTCACTGCAAGCTCTGCCTCCCAGGTTCACGCCATTTTCCTGCCTCAGCCTCCCGAGTAGCTGAGACTACAGGCGCCCATCACCACACCCGGCTCATTTTTTTTTCTTTTGTATTTTTAGTAGAGATGGGGTTTCACCGTGTTAGCCAGGATGGTCTCGATCTCCTGACCTCGTGATCCGCCTGCCTGGGCCTCCCAAAGTGCTGGGATTATACGCATGAGCCAATACACAGTAGTGTAATGAGTGTCTGATGTGACTTGAAAGCCTAAGACAACCTCCCAGTCTTTAAACAGCTAAACAATCTACTTGTGAAATAAAACACATATCCACATAGAACAGCAAAGCACCTGTGGTGGCTTTTATACCACATCAACCTAGCTTAGCTGAAGCTTTATTTCTCAGAATTCTGTTTCCTGTAGAGTTTCAGACTGGTGTTGGCCACAAGCAACATTTTGTGTGAGATTTAGAAGGTGAAAGTGAAATGGTAGCATATATATATTTTAAAATGGACTTTTAAAACAGTTATAGATTTACAGAAAAAATGCAGCTAGTAAAGTTCCCATCTGCCTTCTACCCAGTTTTCCTGTTGGTAACATCTTTCATTAGTATGGTACACTTGTTAGTTATTGAATCAGTGTTGATACATGATTATTAGCTGAGGTCTATATTTTATTCACAATTTCTTAGTTTTTGTCTTCTATCCTTTTTCTGTTCCATGATCTCTTGTCTTCTGATTCATTGTAGTTAGTTGTCATGTCTCCTCAGACACCTTTGGGCTGTGACATTTTCTCAGACCTTCCTCGTTTTTAATTGTTTTCAGGAGTACAGGTCAGATATGTCATAGGTTGTCTTTCTTTTGGAATTTGTCTGATTTTTTTCCCCTCCCCTGCAAGACCGAGTTTTGTCCTTGTTGCCCAGGCTGGAGTGCAATGGTGCAATCTTGGCTCAGTGCAACCTCCGCCTCCCAGGCTCAAGCAATCCTCCTGCTTCAGCCTCCCAAGTAGCTGGGATTACAGGTGTGTGCCACCATGCCCAGCTAATTTTTTTGTGTTTTTAGTAGAGATGGGGTTTTGCCAGGCTGGTCTCGAACTCCTGACCTCAAGTGATCCACCCGCCTCCTCCTCCCAAAGTGCAGGGATTACAGATGTCAGCCACTGTGCCCGGCCAATGTTTTTCTTGTAACTAGACTGAGGTTATGATTTGGGGGGTAGAAGACCACAAAGGTAAAGTAACATTCTCATCACATCTTATTGAGGGTAGATCATTATCAAGTGATTTATTACTGTTGATGTTGACTTGATCACTCTGCTTGAGGCTGTGTTTGTCAGATTTCTCAACTATAAAATTAACCCTTTCCCCCCAGGCATACTATCCTATTTGGAAGGAAGCCCCTATGCATAAGCCACACTTCAGGAGTGGAGATTGAAATTTCCCCTCATAGAGGTTGGTGTATTTATGTAATTATTTGAAATTTTTATATATGGGAGATTTGTCTCATCTCCTCCATCTATTTATTTATTCAATAATCTGTTTATATCAGTATGGGCTCATGGATGTTTATTTTGTACTTTGTTATAATCCAATACTACTTTCTTCACTTTACTGTTCAGATTTTTCCATCTTTGGCCACTGAGAGCTTTTAGTTGACTTCCATGGCTCTTTGACATACTCTCATTAATTTGAGTGTGCGTGTGTGTGTGTGTGTTTTCCGGAGCACTTCTTTACTTTTGGGCACTAAAAAGATGTTCCAGGATCAACCTGTAGATTTCCTGCCTTAGTCCTAGAATCCAGCATTTTCCCAGGGAACCCTGTTTCCCTCTATTGGAGAATGGCATTAGAAACCAAATCTGGGTGCTAGGTGTGCTCATTGCTACTGTGGTGTTGTTGCTTGTAGGCTCTCTTAGCTGACAGAGCAGGAAATGTATCTGTACATACTAACCCTTTTATATACATGTATCCATAAGTATTTCTATATGTAACTGTATGGCCTATATTAAGCTAAACAAGAGTTCATACTGATGTGTGCAACTCTAATTCCTCTACCACATGGATCACTCTTTTTTGCTCCCCTTATTATTTGTATATTTCTGCTTTAAAAATGAGAAACATGGCTCTCATCATTCATCATACATTTTCTTGATTGTTCAATTCCAGTTTACATGCATAGCAGCATCAGAATTGTTAACCTATACTGCTGTAGAAAAGAACTTTATCAGCTAGAGTACAGTGTTTATATGCAATTTATTTTGCATTTAAATTTACAGACCCCAGTCACTTCTAAAGCTAGCTAGGTCAGCAACATTTCTCCTCCCTTTTCATGAAATTGTTTCATAAATTTATAATACAGTTGAAGTCTCTTACAACAGTCTGCATTCCTTACAGGGATCCTCTGACCTGCTAAATTATTTGATTTAAAAAATGTGTATGCATTAAAGTTTATTCTTTGTGTAGTAAAATTCTGTGGGTTCTTAAAAATGCATAGAGTCATGTATCCACCATTACAGTAGCATACAGAACAGTTTCATTGCCCTAAAAATCCTGTGTTTCACCTATTCAACTCTGTCTCCATCTTTCTGAACCCCAGGGGTTTACACCTTATCCCTTTATTTAGTTTTGTCTCCATAGTTTTGCTTCTTACAGAATGTCATAATAATTGAATTATACAGTAGATAGCCTTTTCAGACTGCCTTCTTTCACTTAGTCCTATGCATTTATGGTTCATCTATGTCTTTTTGTGATTTGCTAGCTCAGTTTTTAAAAATCACTGAATGTTGCCTCACATGGATATATCACAAGTCATCTGTTCACCTATTAAAGACTATCTTGGCTGCTTCTAGTTTTTGATAATTATCAATGAAACTGCTAAAACATTCATGTGCAGGTTTTTGTGTAGACATAAGTTTTCAAATCATGTGGGCAAATACCTAGAAGTGTGCCTGCTGAATTGCATGATAAGATTATGTTTGTTTTTGTAAGAAATTGCCAAAATGTCTTCCAAAGTAACTGTACCATTTTGCATTCCCACCAGCAATAAATGAGAGTTTCTTTGGTCTGCTCTGCTTTTTTGCTAGTATTTAATGTTGTCATTTTTGCTGTTCTAATAGGTGTGCAGTGGTATCTCATTGTTTTAATGTACAATTTCCTAATGACAAATGGTGTTGACAGTGTTTTCATATATTTATCTTTGGTGAGGTATCTATTCAAATTTTTTAGCCATACTTAACTGAGGTGTTTAAAATTATTGTTGAATTTTAAGAGTTCTTTATTTATTTTGGATACAAGTCCTTTAACAAACATATTTTTTAAAATATTTTCTTCCAGTCTATGGATTTTCTTTTCATTTTCTTATCAGAGCAGAAGTTATTTCACAGAACAGAAGTTATTAATTTTAATAAAGTATAGCCTATCAATTATTTCTGTCTTGGATTATGCATTTGATGTTTTTCCTAAAAACTCTTCACCAAACCCATGATCATCTAGATTTCTCCTTGTTTCATCCTAGAATTTTTATAATTTTTTTTTTTTTTTTTTTTTTTGAGATGGAGTTTCACTCTGTCACCCAGGCTGGAGTGCAGTGGTACTATTTTGGCTCACTGCAACCTCCGTCTCCCAGGTTCAAGTGATTCTCCGTGCCTCAGCCTCCCAAGTAGCTGGGATTACAGGCGCCCACCTACCTACCACCACGCCCAGCTAATGTTTTGTATTTTTAGTAGAGACAGGGTCTCACCACGTTGGCCAACCTGGTATTGAACTCCTGACCTCAGGTAATCCACCCAGCTTGGTCTCCCAAAGTGCTGGGATTACAGGCATGAGCCACCGCACCCAGCCAATTTTGTATGTAAGGCTATGTATTGGTCCGTTTTCACACTGCTGTAAAGATACTACCTGAAGCTGGGTAATTTATAAACAAAAGAGATTTGATTGACTCACATTTCCATATGGCCGAAGGGGGCTCAGGAAACTTATAATCATGGTGGAGGGTAAAAGGGAAGCAAGGTATGTCTTACACGGCAGCAGGAGATAAAAAGAGTGCAGGGGAAACTGCCACTTTTAAACCATCAGATCTTGTGAGAACTCCCTCATTATCAGGAGAACAGCATGGGGAAACCTCCCCCATGATCCAATCACCTCCCACTAGTTCCCTTCCTCAACACATGGGGATTACAATTTGAGATGAGATTTGGGTGGGGACACAGAGCCAAATCATATCAGTCTATAATCCATTTTGAGTTAGTTTTTATGAAAGGTGTAAGGTTTGTGTCTAGATTAGTTTTTTTCACATAGGGAGGCCCAATTGTTCAGTGAATATTTGTTGGAAAGTCTATCCTTTGTCCACAGAGTTGCCTTTGCTCCTTTGTTAAAAACAGGCTGACTATATTTGCTTGGGTCTATTTCTGGTCACCTATTCTGTTCCATTGATTTATGTGTCCATTCATTCACCAATACCACACTGTCTTGATTAGTGTCACTTTATAGTTAAGTCTTGAAATTGGGTAGCATCAGTCCTCCAAGTTTGTTCTCTTTCCTGGGTATTGTGTTGGCTAGTCAGGATCTTTTGCCTTTTCATATACATTTTAGAATATTTGTCAGTATACACAAAATAGATCGCTAGGATTTTGATTAGGATTGCTCTGAATCTATTGGTCAAGTTGGGAAGAAGTGACATCTTGTTAGTATTGAGTCTTCCAATCCATGAATGTGAAATTTATTTAGATCTTCATTGATTTTGTTTATCACAGCTTTGTAGTTCTGCATACAGATCCTATATATATTTTATTAGATCTATACATAAACATTTTATTTTTTTGTGCCATTGTAGTGTTGTGTTTCCATTTCAAATTTCATTTTTTTATTTCTTGTATATAGAAAAGCAATAGACTTTCATATATTAACCTTGTATCTTGAGATAATTTTGTAATTACTCACAAGTTCCAGAATTTTAAAAATGTATTTTATTTATTTATTTTCTTATTTTTTAGAGGTAGGGTCTCCCTCTGTCAACCAGGCTGGAGTACAGTCATGCAATTGTAGCTCACTATAAGCTTGAACTCCTGCTGGGCTCAAGTGGTCCTCCTACCTTAGCCTCCTGGGTAGCTGGGATTACAGACATGTGCCACCATGCCTGGCTATTTTTTTAAAAAAATTTTATTATAGAGACAGTCTTACTATATAGCCCAGGCTGGTCTTGAACTCCTGGCCTCAAGCCATCCTCTTACCTTGGCCTCCCAAAATGTTGAAATTACAGGTGTGAGCCACTGTGTCCAACCTAAAATACATTTTATATTTTGTGTGTGTGTGTTTTGGTAGTTTGTGTCTTTCAAGAAATTGGCCCATTTCATCTACATTATCAAATTCATAGGCAGAGTTTTTCATTGTATTTCTTTATTTTCCTCTTAATGTGTATGGGTTCAGTAGTGATGACCCCTCTTTATTTCTGATTTTAGTAATTTTTTTCTTGTTTAGCCTAAGAAGCTAATCAGTTTATTAATCTTTTCAAATAACCAGCTTTGTTTTTAATGTTTTTCTGTTGTTTTTCTAATTTCATGATTCCTGCTGTAATTTGTATTTTTTATGGTTATTTTATGCTTAAATTGTGCTTCTTTCTTAACTTCCTAAGGTAGAAGCTTAGATGATCGATTTTAGATCTTTTTCTTCTAATGTACGCATTTAATGTTGTAAACTTTCCTTTAAGCACAGCTTTTGCCACATCTCACAAATTTTGATAAGTTTTTTTAAATTTTCATTTAATTCAAAATAATTTTAAGTTTTTCTTGATATTTCTTCTTTGACCTATGTGTTATTTAGATTATATTGTCTAGTTTCCAAATATTTTGCAATTTTCCAACTATCTTCCAATTGTTGTTTTCTGGTTTAATTGCATTGTGGTCTGAGAACATACCTTGAATTATTTCCATTCTTTTAGATTGGTTAAGGTGGGTTTTATGACCCAGAGTGTGGTTTATCTTGGTGAACAGTCCCTGTGAGCTTGAGAAGAATGTGTATTCTATTATTGCTGGATATAGTCTATAAATATCAATGAGATTACATTGTAGTGGTTCTCAGGTTTACCATATCCTTACTGATTTTTTGCCTGCTTGATCTGTCATATATGAAAAGAGGAAAGTTTAAGTCCCCAACTAGAAGTGGATTTGTCTGTTTCTTCTTGCACTTCTGTCAGTTTCTTCTTACACTTCTGTCACGTGTTTTGATGCTCTGTTGTTAAGTGCATACACATTAAAAATTATTGCATCATGTCTTCTTGGGGAACTGGCCCATTTATCAGTATGTATTGCACCCATTTATCCCTGATTATCTTCCTTGTTCTAAAATCTATTTTGTCTGATATTAATATAGGTGCCCCAGCTTTCTTTTGATTTTAATTAGCATGGTATATCTTTTTTCATTCATTTCATCTTAACCTATCTGTGTCTTTATAAATATATACATTTGTGGGCCAGGTGCTGTGGCTCACACCTGTAATCCCAGCACTTTGGGAGGCTGAGGCGGGCAGATCACTTGAGGTCAGGAGTTTGAGACCAAGTTGACTAACATGGTGAAACCTTGTCTCTACTAAAAAAAAATCCCCAAAAAACAAAAATAGTACAAAAATTAACCAGGTGAGGTGGCGGATGCCTGTAATTCCAGTTACTCAGGAGGCTGAAGCAGAATAATCACTTGTACCTGGGAGGCAGAGGTTGCAGTGAGCTGAGATCATGCCACTGCACTCCAGCCTGGGCGACAGAGTGAGACTCTGTCTCAAAAAAAAAAAAAAAAATATATATATATATATATATATACACACACACACACACACATGCACACACACATACATATACACACACACACATATATATATATATATGTTTGTAGTTCAGATAGAGGTTGATGATGGAGGTAGCCCTAAGGTATTATGAAACACGGAGCAGTAGAATTAAGTCTGTCCCAGGGAGTTGGGGACAACTTCAGAGAGAAGGTGGTGGAAGTTTGAGTTGACTATTGAAGGAGGAGAAAGTGTTTGTGCTGGTGAAGGAAGGAGTGATGTGTTTCAGGGTTGAGTAGGGAGTGTTTCCTGGGATGAAGTAGGGTTGAGGGTGTGGTGGGAGATGATGGTGTGAAGTGAGTTTGGATAGGTCAAGTGAGGGGGATCATGCCAAAAAGAGATAGAAATGCTAAGCAAATGAGTTAAGCTTTCATCCTGCAGATCAAGAACAAGGGAGCCCTGGCACTCAAAGTGTGACCCAGGAGCCAGCAGCATCTGCATCACCTGGGAGATTGTTTTATAAAGGCAATATTTTGGTCTCCACTCAAGACCTACTGAGCCAGAGTCTTTATTTTAACAAGATCCCAGGGGACTGTCATACACTTCAAAGTTTGAGAAGTGCTGCTATCGAGAGTTCTGTTCAGGGATTACAATGTCTAGAGTTTGGAAGTCTTTTTTTCTGGGGGTAATTCAATTTTTCCAATGAAAAATCTTCCAACCTCTTGTCTGGGGCCATATGCCTGGCAACCAGTGTTCTGAGAGCAGGTGGAGAGTGGCTGCTGTGAATTCCAATGTTAGTATTTGAACTTTAGAATTTAATCTCTCAGCATTATTCCTCGTCCTTGCCATTTTGGGCATTATCTTGCCCAATCTAGACCTTCTGCAGAGAATAAACTTCTGGTTTCTTGAATGGAGTGAGGGCAGATATTGTTTGGTGGGGGAAAGCATCTGGGAGTCTAATTGTTATACACATTTATCAGTCCTCTTACTCTCAGCCCCCTTACACTCAGCCCCATACCTCATGGTCTCTGGCGCTTCCATGTATGAATAAATAAATTGGTTTATTTCTTAAAGAACACCTAGAACCATACCTTCCTCTGCTCTGTTAGGAGAGGCAATACTTCTCTATCCATTTTCTGTTTTCTAAATTTCTACAGGCTGGGCGTGGTGGCTCACACCTGTAACCCCAGCACTTTGGGAGGCCGAGGCAAGTGGATCATCTGAGGCCAGGAATTTGAGACCAGCCTGACCAATGTGGAGGAACCCCATCTCTACTAAAAATACAAAAATCAGCCAGGTATGGTGGTGCTCACTGTAGTCCCAGCTACTCAGGAGGCTGAGGTGGGAGAATCACTTGAGTCTGGGAAGCAGAGGTTGCCATGAGCCGAGATCACACCACTGTACTCCAGCGTGGATGACAGAGTGAGGCTCTGTCTCAAAATTAATTAATTAATAAAATTCAACTGAGCTCTCTCAAGCACACCTCTTTGTACTTGGAGATGTACATTCCTTTAATGAATATTTAGTTAGTTTAGGAGGAAGAGGGTTTCTTCCATGTTTAACAGAAACTGTCTGAGATTCCTCTTAATCTCTCTTGTTTTACAAGTAACTTAAAAAAAATCAACTCCACACATACAATAAAATGCACTGATTTTAAGTGCAGTCTTTGATGAGTTTTGATCCATAATCAAGATATACAACATTTCCATCAACCCATAAATTTCCCTTCTGTGGTAGGCAGCTTCTGAAATGATCCTCAATGACTCCTACCTCCTGATATTCATTTTCTGTATTGAACGTGAGCTACACCTCGTGACTTGATTCTAATCAATAGAATATAGCAAAGGTAATGAGGCATTACTTCTGAGATTAGATTGCAAAAGATCTTGACTTCTGTCTTGCTGCCATTCGCTTGCCCTCTTGCTTGCTTACTCTGATAAAGTCAACTTCAATATTGTAATCTTCCTTATGGAGAGGCCCACATGTCAAGAAACTGAGGATGTGCTCTGGCCAACAAATTGTGAGGAAATGAGACCCTCAGTCCAACAACTTGCAGAGAACTCAATCCTGCCAACAACCCACTGAGGGAGCTGAGAAGTAGATCCACCCGCAGGCGAGCCTTACCTGCAGATGCAGCCAACACATTGACTGCAGCCTGGTGAGATGCTCACAGCCAGAGGAATCAGTTGAGTCATGCCAGATTTTTGACCCACAGAAATGGACAGATAATACATGTGTTAAGACACTAAGCCACTAAGTTTCAGGGTAATTTGTTACAAAGCAATAGATAACTAATATATCTCCCGACCCTTGGCAGTCAACCTCTTCCAACCCCAACTTCAGGTATCTACTAGTTAACAGATCCCTCTGTCATTATAAATTTGTTTTTCTTTTCAAAAATCTCAAGTAATTCAGTATTTTTTTTCTGAATTGTCCATCTTGTTGTATATATTAGGCATTTTTTCATATTTATTGCTGTGCGATATTCCTTTGTATGTATATACCATAACATGTTTTTCCATTAATCCATTGATAAATATTTGGGTTGTTTACAGTGTTCTGGTTATTATGAATAAAGCTGCTATGAACATCCTTGTATAATCTTTATTTCTAGAAATATAATTCTGAGTCATATGGTAAGAGTAGGCTTTTATGTTTATCTTTTTAAGAAACGACCAAACTGTTTTCCATAATGTTTGTACCATTTTCGAGGTTTCTCTTTCTCTTTGGCTTTCAGCAGTTGAAAATGATGCACTTTGGTGTGGATTTCTTTATATTTATCCTACTTGTGGTTCTTTCAGATTCTTGGACTTGTAGGTTAATGCTTTTCTTCCAATTTGGAAAACTGTGGCACTATTTCTTTAAGTACTTAATCTTTTCCATCTGGGACTCCAATTACAAAATGTTGGACTGCACAATATTTTTCCGCATATCTCTTAGGCTCTTTTCTTCAAAAGTTTTTATATCTACTATTTGATTTGGATAATTTCTACTGATTTATTTGGAAATTCACTGATTTTTCCTCCATCTTCAGTCTACCGTTGAAAGCATTTAGTACATTTTTTGTATTAGTTATTGTACTTTACAGCTCTAGAATTCCTAATGGTTTCCATTTATCTGGTGACACTCTGTCCACTTGTTAGGACCATACTTTCATTTAATCATTCACACTTCTTTAAATACTTTAAGAATATTTATAAAAATGATTTGAAATCTTTGCCAAATCTGACATCTTGGGCCACTGATAGTCAATTTCTGTTGACTACTTTATTTTCCTGTTTCTTTGCATCCCTGGTAATTTTTAGTCAAAAACTGAGTAGTGCAGAATAAATGTGCTAGTGATTCTAGATTCTGTTATATTCTTCTGAGAATTGCTTTGTTCTAGTACATAGTTAATTGCCTTGACTCAAACTGCAAACTCTGTTTCCTCTGCAGTGTGCAGTAGCTTGTATATCTTCTCAGTTTGTTCAGTTCCTAGTTTGTGTGTGTGTGTGTGTGTGTGTGTGTGTATTTGTGTCTTCTTGGTGTCTGTATGTTTTGATGGTTAGCCAAGGATTTGTGCAGGATTTATACTCAGATTTAGGGGCATACACTCTTTGCAGCTTCCTTGCTTCTAGAGTTTCCTAAATTATTGACTGTTCTGTGATCCCAGAGCCCAGTCCTTCAATACTTCAATCCAGTAAGGCTTAAGCTTTTTGCTGCTTACCTGTTTGCTGGTTGGGAATTCCACTGTCAAAAAAGGCGAAAACTCACAAACTCACCTAATACAGTTCTGTCTTTCAAGGGTAGATGCCTTTCTGGTTTCTGTTTGCTTTTCTTAGATGCCCTGCCCTTCTTCCACATCCATCCATAGTTTTGTGATCATCCAGGGCTTTGGGGTATAGTATGCACTCAGATTTTTGGTCTGACACTTTCTTCAATTTTCTCACTTCCAGGATTTTAACCCTAAATTTCCTCTGTTCTACCACTCTTACACTCCTTCCTCTGCCATCTTGAGTTGGTATGGTTGATTTATTTCTTCTGCTATAGCTGTGGGTTGGGGAGTGTTCTGAGGCAGAAAACAAGCAAACAATTCCTCACCCCACAAAATCAACAACCATAAACTTGCAATTCTTACTGGAAATAGTTACAGTTATTTAAGGGCAGGCTGTTCTCTGACTTCTGTCTACTAATTTCTTCAAATAGTTGGTTATTAAAAAAAGAATTTGTTGGCTGGGTTGTGGTGGCTCACACCTGTAATCCCAGCACTTTGGGAGGCCGAGGCACGTGGATCACTTGAGGTCAGGAGTTTGAGACCAGCCTGGCCAACATGGTGAAATCCCATCTCTACTAAAAATAAAAAAATTAGTAGGGCATAGTGGTGGGTGCCTGTAATCCCAGCTACTCGAGAGGCTGAGGCAGGAGAATTGCTTGAACCTGGGAGGTGGAGGTTGCAGTGAGTCAAGATCGCGCCACTGCACTCCAGCCCGAGTGATAAAGAGCACGACTCTGTCTCAAAACAAAAGAAAAAAAAAAAAAAGAATTTGTCTGCGTTTCGTTATTGTCTAGGAAAGGATTTACCAATGACTTCACTCCACTGCTACTGGAAGCAGATTTGAACAGTAGTACTACAGGTTTTGTGATAGTTGTCCTGTGTTCTCCATGACTTCAGAAGTGGCATTAACATCCTCCCCAGATCCTACTACCTGAGAGCTCCTTCTGATCCTCTACTCTTTCCTTCAGTCTCTGCCGGGTCCTCATGGAACCCAGTAACTTGATTTTTCATTTGATGAATGTTATTTCTTTACCTACAAAAGTTTTACATTTTGATATAATAATTCTTAGTCTTTTAATTTGTCTTTCTTTTGCCTTAATGCTTAGAAATTCCTTTTCTAACCCTGGGCTTGGTAAATATTTACTTATATGTTTATCAATTTGTGGCACAGTTCCCTCCCATTTAATACTTTAATCCATACATAATTTACTTGAATGTATGATGTGAAGTAGGAATTAAACTTTGTTGTTTTTATCAATTAGTTAACCAATTTCCCTGGCACTATTTTATTGATTAAAACTTCCTCTAGGCTGGGTGCGATGGCTCATGCCAACACTTTGGGAGACCAAGGTGGGTGGATCATCAGAGGTCAGGAGTTTGAGACCAGCCTGGCCAACATGGTGAAACACCATCTCTACTAACAATACAAAATTTAGCTGGGCGCGGTGGCAGGTACCTGTAGTCCCAGCTACTTGGGAGGCTGAGACAGTAGAATCACTTGAACCTGGGAGACAGAGGTTGTAGTGAGCCAAGATCGTGCCACTGCACCCCAGCCTGGATGACAAAGCCAGACTCCATCTCAAAAAAAAAAAAAAAAAAAATCCTCTTCCCATTACGATGGAATATTGCATGATAGAGAGATTGCTATTATCTATTCTGGATATTTCCTCCCAGGTGAAGGAACGCCATTGGTGTGGTACTTCTGATTTTTCTCCATCCACTTCCTCACTCCACTCCTGAAGAGGTTGAGTGACTTTTCTATTTAGTAAGTTGGGGAAAAACAATCAAGCATACTTAGTTTTGGTTGTGTTTCTGGTTGGATTCAAAGTGTCAAAAGGGAACAAGATTTCTTTCCTAAATGTTTTTGGCCCATGCACCTACCATGAGGGTTTCTGGAAGGCAGTTTTCTTCTTCACATGGGTCCTAACGAAATTGGGATGATGAAGTCCAGTCTTTTATTACTGATAAAGGTTAAATTGGAGAATGCCCAAAACTTCTGCTGATGGACGCTGCGTCTGGTAGATAAACCCACTCCATGAGTGGAAAATGAGACCAGGCAGCCCTCCTGGTGCGCAAAGGGAGCCTGACCCTGGAATGGGAACAGTGCCTGCTCCCTGTGTGCAGCTCCCTCCCAAGTAAGGGAAGAGCTGAGTTAGGATGAGCACATTGGATCTTCACCCAAAACTTTTAGGTCCATGTCACTTGCTCTCTCCAGAGAGGAGTGAGTAAGTGGTGAGAAGAGACTGGAGAGGTGGCTGCAGTGCAGCCTCCTCCGCCTGGAAGGAAATATTATGAGTAGGAAGGAAGCATCCCAAAATATACCTTTGTTTTATTCAATATCTACAAATAGAGGTGCTTTCAGTAACAGATACACATAGATTTATTTCCGAGCATTCTTTTAGGTTCTTTGGTTTGCTTGTCTAGTGTGGTTCCAGTACCATCCTTTTATTTTATTTATTTTTTATTTTGAACCATCCTTTTAGAGTAACAGAGATTTATGATACTTGTTAATATTTGGCAGAGCAAGTCACTTCTTACTAATTTTCTTTTTCAAACATTTTTAGTAATTAGTGATTCTTTATTTGTGAGATGTACCTTAGGATAATTTTGCTATTAAAAATAAATCTTGGCCGGGCATGGTGGCTCACGCCTGTAATCCCAGCAGTTTGGGAGGCTGACACAGGTGGATCACTTGAGGTCAGGAGTTTGAGACCAACCTGGCCAACAGGGTGAAACCCTGTCTCTACTAAAAATACAAAAATTAGCTGGATGTGGTGGTGTGTGCCTGTAGTCCCAGCTACTCAGGAGGCTGAGGCAGGAGAATTGGTTGAACCCGGGAGGCAGAGGTTGCAGTGAGCCAAGATCATACCACTGCACTCCAGCCTGTGCGACAGAGTGAGACTCCATCTCAAAAAAAAAAAAAAAAAAAAAAAAAGAAAAAACCCAAAAAACTCAGTGGGTTTTATACTGAATTTTTCATCTAGGATGCTACATTTCTCTTGATATTCAAGATTTTAAAATGTTTCCAATAAATTTTATAGTTTTATTTACAGATAACCTGAATGTTCCTTTGATTTAAAAAAAGAATTGAGAGGGATTTGTTTTTTTGTTATGAGTACAATTACAGAATATAACTAGAGCTTTTGAGTGTTCCTAAAGGGAGTCATTTGTGCATAGAAGATTAGTTTCAGGATGTTAACAATAGTACTTGACTTATTAAAATTATAAATGAAAAAACTAGATTTTTCTTAATCTTTTAATTTCAAGTTACAAACCTATTCATAAAATTGGTAAAATACATGCAAAAATTTTAAATTTTCCTTTGATTAAAGTTGAATTAACGCAAAGTGAATAGAACATATCCCCTTAAACAATCAGTTCTGTTTACAACTCAGTTAATTAAATTCCTTCAATCATTAAAACTGTATTTATAAGTTTAGCATAATTGCTTTTCTTTTCAGCACTTCAAATGCCCCTAACAAGCATAGCCTTCCCAAGTACTTGAACAGTTCTATTAAGTGTGATAAAACCAAATTGATAAATATGGCAAATCTTAAAAAAATTTCAGTGTAGTTTAAAAAATTAACTAAAGTCTCATACCTTTCAACTTACAATGATAAAATCAGTTACTCAATTGCATGTTGTACAATGGAATCACAGCTATAATCTTCATGATTATCTTATGTCCCCCCAAAATCCCTACAGTCTCTTTCTTTCTTCTCCTTCCTCCTTTTCTCTTCTCTTCTCTTCTCTTCTTTCCCTTTTCTTTCTTTTCTTGAGACAAGGCCAGGCTCTATTGCCCACGCTGGGGTGCAGTGCTGCGATCTTGGCTCACTGCAACTTCTGCCGCCCAGGCTCAAGCGAACTTCCTGAGTCAGCCTGCTGAGTACCTGGGGCCACAGGTGTACACCACCATACCCAGCTAATTTTTGTATTTTTTTATTGCGATGGCAGGGGGTGTCTCCCTATGTTGCCCAGATTGGTCTCAAACTCCTAGGCTTAAGCTATCCGGCCTCCTCAGCCTCCCAAAGTGCTGGGTTTATGGGCCTGAGCCACTGTGCCCACCCCTCCTTACAGTCACTTTAGATACCAAATACACACACATTGTTCCAATGATTATCCAAACAGATTCCTGAATGTAACACAGAAGTATTACTATATATGTAGTTTGATTTATTTCTTTGTCTTTATATCTAATTCAAAAATATCCTAGGGTTAAAAGATACCCATGAAGAAAACAGTTTTACTATCCCAAGCCAATAAGAGTTATTACCCCAATCAAATTGGGGAAGAGATTTCAGAAAACAAATTATGGGCCAGAGATTTTGGGTCCTACACTAGATCTGATCCTTCTGGAGCCACTCAGCGAAACGTTGACTTAGTTTTTAATAGTCATTAAAAACAGGGATCCCAAGTCCTTATCCTTTGGAAAGCATTTATCTTTTCTGAGTTTAAAATATACCATTACTTAACCCTCTGGCCTGATATGAAATCTGTAGCCTCCCGCCCAGTTTACTTCACAGTGTGTTTAAATCTATTTCCTGCCTTATTCCATTCTGAATTATTGGCAGATCTTTCTGTATGTCCTGCCACAGTTTGATAGCAGTTTAATGATACCCAGACGGAAGTGATTCTCGTGAAAATACAGATTATACAAACATCCATTTATCCAACACCCAGCTTCATCAGATCATAACATTTTGTTATGCTTACTTCAGGTTTTAAAAAGCATTAAAACCACTTCTGATACAGTTGAAGCCTCCAGTGTATTCTTCTGTGATTTCATTTTCTCCTTTCCCAGATGAACACTGAATTTTGTGTTCATAATTTCCAAGAGTCTTTTGATTCTATCATAACACACAAATGTGCCAATAAAATGTATTGTTTTCCATGTTCTCAAATTTTCTGTACATATCATCTTGTAGTTATTTTGCCACTTCCTTTCTTTACAACCAGCATGTTTTTGAGAATTACTAATGTTGATACATGTAGCTCCAGTTAATTTGACTGCTGTATAATAGAAATTAATTCAATAAATATGTCACAATTTATTTTTCCACTCATTTGGTGGATGGAATTTTTCCCCAATGTTTTGCTGTGATAAACATTGTTGCAATTAACATTTTTGTACATGTTTCTGTGTACAACATGTGTGTGAGAGTTTTCTGAGAATGTATATTTAACAGTAGCAATTCTGGGTTGAAGACCTACATTTTTACCCTTACTATTTCCAAATTGCTTTCTCGTGGTAAATGAGAGTTCCGATCGCCCCCTCATTCTTACCAACACTTGTTTTCAAACTTTTGCAATATGATGAACAAGAGATCGTTTCTCCCTCTTGTAGTTTAGAATTCTAGGGTTACTGGTGAGATTGAGCATTTCTTTTCTGTCTATCCATCATTTCTCTTTCTTCTTCTATATATTGCCTGCTTATGTGTTTTAGCCATTTCTCTACTGTCATTTTATCCTTAAATTGACTGAAAGCCATGTATAAATGCTAATTTTAACCCTTTGTAGGTTTATGCATCAAAGATATTAAATTTTAACTTCTACTGAGGTCAAATATATCTATCTTTTCCTTATGATTTGTTTTCTATGAAGTCATAGAGATTTTCTGTATTGCCGTCTAAAAGTGTTACCTTTCACATTTAGGCCTTAATTTACTTGGACGTGGTTTTTTTTTTTTTTTTTTTGGTAGGGAATAAAGTGGTTTCTCTTTTCCAAATTGGTGTCACCCTTTGTTAAATGATTATGTTTTCCACGCACGTACAATTCCACCTCTGTCACATATCAAGTTTTCATGTATGCATGGGTCTGTTTTCAGACTCACTAGACAGAATGTGTGTGTGTTGTGTGTGTGTATGTGTGTGTGTGTAGTTGTGTGTCTGTGTGTAATTCCTAATGCAAAATTACTCTATTTAAATCATGGCTTTAAATTGATTTATTTGTGGTTCTTTTTTTTTTTTTGAGACAGAGTTTTGCTCCTGTCGCCCAGGCTGGAGTGCAGTGGTAGCACAGTCTAGGCTTACTGCAACCTGCGCCTACAGGATTCAAGCCATTCTCCTGCCTCATGCCCAGGTGACACCCAGCACCAAGCCCAGCTAATTGTTATATTTTTAGTAAAGATGGGGTTTCACTATTTGGCCAGGCTAGCAAACTCCTGACCTCAGGTTATCCACCCGCTTAAGCCTCCCAAAGTTGGGATTACAGGTGTGAGCCACCGCGCCCAGCCTATTTGTGATTCTTAGCTCTTCATATGGATTCTAGATCTACTTATCAAATTTATAAAAAAATTGTGTTAACATTTTGATTGGAATTGTATTGAATTTATACGATTTTATTTGGGTTGAACTAGTGTCTTAATAATATTGAGTCTTTTTATCCATGGACTTTGTACTTATTTCTTCATTAATATATTTTATTCATTATGTCTATTATTAATACTTTGTAATTTTTCTAATAAATGTGTCTTAAACATTTTTGTTACATTTATACATAGATTTTTATAGTTTTCCTTGCTATTGTAAATGGAATTATTTTTCTATCATATTCTATCATAATCTCTAATTGGTAATTGCCAGTGGAGATGTAAATTATTAATTTTTAAATGTTGCTAATATCGCTTATGAGTTATAATAGTTTGTAGAATGCTTAGGTTTGTTCTCTATGTAGAAAATCATACTACCTGGGATAAGGACAGTTTTAGGTCTTTTTCTATTATTATTTGTTTTATTCTTCTATCTTATGGTATCAACCAGAACCCACTGTTTAATGTTGAATATAAGCAGTGATGGTAGGTGTCTCTATTTCATTTCTGACTTTATTGTTAATGATTCTCAAATTATACTGTTAATTATGATGTTTGATATATTTTTGTATCATGTTTAATAATATAGGTTATAAGATTAAGGGTGTAATCTCCTATTCCCAATTTCCTAAACTTTAAAAAATTTTTATTTTATTTATTTATTTATTTATTTATTCATTTATTTTTTAGGGATAAGGTCTTGCTCTGTTGCCCAGGCTGGAGCATAATGGTGTTCACTGTAGCCTCAGCTTCTGGGCTCAAGGGATCCTTCTGCCTTGGCCTCTGAAGTAGCAAGGACACCAGGCCACCATGCCTGGCTAATTAAAAAAAATTATTTTTGTAGAGATGGGTCTCTCTATGTTGTCCAGGCTGGTCTCAAACTTCTGACCTCAAGTAAGGCTTCCAACTCAGCCTCCCAAAGCACTAGAATTATAGGTGTGAGCCACTGAGCCTGGCCCTAATTTTTTTTTTTAATGTGAATAGATGTTGACTTTTATCAAATGTCTTTTCAGCATCCATTGAAATGATCAAGAATGCCTTGAATGTTCTGGAAAACTCACCCTTAAAACATTCTGGTCTTGTGCCTTTGGGAGGGAAACGCTTTGATTAGGAATTGAATTTCTTTAGCCATTTTGTTTGTTTGTTTATTGAGGCTTTCTATTTCTTCTTAAGCCCAGTTTTGGTAATTCATAATTTATCTAATTTATCTGTGTTTTCAAATCTGCTAGCATTTAATCCATATTCTTATCTAAACATTTTTTAAAACTCTACTCTTTGGAGATCATGTCTCTCTTTTTGTTTTAAATATTGTTAATTTGTGCCTTTTATTCTTGATCAGTCTTACTGTAAGTTGGTTTATCCTATTATGTTTATAAAGCCCATCTTTTAGTATTATTGATATACATTATAATTTTTTGTGTTGTATTTAATTAATTTTGGCTCTTTATTATTTTCCTGCTTCCATTTTTTTTGGATTTATGATGAGTCTGTCTTGCTTTGTGAGATGAGAATTAATTTTTTTTTAAATCTTTTAAAATTTTTTTGCTGAGTGACTTTAAGGCTCGAATTTAAACTCTAATATCAATGTAACTATATCCCTCTAGTTTTCATATATACCACTTGTACTGTTATTCAGCTCTAATGTTTAACATTTCCATTTTGATTTCATCTTTATCCATAAGTTATTTTGGAGTTCATCTTAAAATTTCTATGATTTTTAAAAACTGTGTTGTTATTTTTGTCTTCTAATTTCATTATACCAATATTAGAGAACATGGTTTGCGTGTTATTAATTCTTTAAAATTATTTGAAACTTTCTTTAAAACCTAAGGTATGTTTAAGTTTTGAAAAAATTATGTGTGTCATTCAAAATTATGTTTGCCATTTTTGGGTAGAAAATTCTCTCTTATATGTATAATGTATTTCAAAGAAAGTTGAATTTAATATTTGAGATTACAATTTTTGTGATTACTGAAAATTAGGACTTATTTCTTCCACGTTATTTTTTTCATTTAATTGTCTTTGCTTTTTTTGCTTACCATATTTCCTTCCTATCATGTATTTATTGATAAAGTTTTCCATACTCCCCCCCATTTTATTCCTCAGATGATTTGGAAGCTCTGGGTGACATTTCTACTTTTGGAAACATTCGTACTTAAGTATAAGGTATTTTGCAACATGACCTATAGTTCTTCGGTGTGTTTAGCCTCTTCCAAACATGGCAGATAACTTACATATTGACAACCAGTTCAACAACTCTCTCTCTCCTGCCTTTCTTCTATCATCTTAAAATTGTTACCTAGAGCACCATTATTGAGAGCTGCACATGTAATTTTAAATTTCATAGTAGTAAATTTTTAAAAGTTAAAGGAAATAGTAAAAAAATTAAATAATATATTTAAAAATTAATATCTAAAATATTGTCATTTCAATATAATTTTTTTTTGACAGAGTCTTGCTCTGTCACTCAGGCTGGAGTGCAATGGTGCCATCATAGTTCACTGCAGCCTCGAACTCCTGGCCTCAAAACAATCCTCCTCCCTCAGCCTTCTGAGTAGCTGGAACTACAGGCACAGGACACCACACCCAGCTAATATTTTTATTTTTTGTAGAGACAAGTTCTTGCTATGTTGCCCAGGCTGGTCTCAAACGCCTGAGCTTAAATGATCCTCTTGCCTTGGCCTCCCAACATGTTGGGATTACAGGCATGAGCCACTGCACCCAGCCCTTAAAAAAATCGTTAATGAGATATTTTACTTTATTTTTTTACACAGTTTTTGAAATCCTGTGTGTATTTTACACTTCATCATACCTCAATTCAGACGAACCACATTCCAATTCTCAGTAGCTACATATAGTTAGTGGTTGCCATTTTGGTCATATCAGGTCTAAAGTTTTCATTTTTACCCATTATAAACATAAAAATTCCCAATAAATACTAAGTATCATATATATGATTAAATTTACCAACAAATATTTTCATTTTTATGCTCACTATTGTTTTTTAAATCCCATTCCTTTCCTTATAATCTTGCTCTTCTCGTCTGCTGAAGCACATATACTTGTAGTTCTTTTAGTGAGGGATTGTTAGATATAAATTGTCAAATCTTTGTAGATCTGAAATGTTCTAATTTGGCCTCATTCTTGAATACAGTTTAGCTGGTTATAATCCTATGTTGACAAGAATTTTCCCTGAGGGCTTTAAACATATTACTCTATTATCTCTTGCCTTTGAGCAATGAACCTGGCTCCCATCCTCTGTCTGGTATAGGGCATGTTTAGTGCACTTTATCTTTAAATGACTGAATTCTGGAATCGTCGGCCTACTTCTGGATGGAAGCCCAGAGGGCCCATAGCTTTAGCCTTACTCATTGCTTTGCATTTCTCTGCAGTTTCTGATCTATGGTGATGCTTACATTATTTTTGACCTAGCTATAGCTTTCTAGTATCTTATTTTACATTTTACCTGTCATAACAAGGGTGTGTCAAAGCATAAACTGATGGAACCATCTTGTCCAGAGATCAACAACTTCATTAAAGTGAAACTTAAATATTTTATTGATTGTTTTGCTGCATCTGTAGTATCTTTTCTTTGATAATTTCTATCCTTGCATTCCTGGTATACAGGAAAGGTACTGATATTTGTACATATGTTTGTAATTGCATGCTTTCCTTTCTAATTAATTCCGTTCATTTTAAAAGTTGATATTATAGGTAGCAGGTAAAATAATTTACAGAAAATTAATTTTATCTTCCTTTGTTTGGACATGATTTGTAGAGTTTCCTTTTCTAATTTTATTGCATGGGTTAGAACTTTACACTAGTTGACAGTAGCGATAGTTAATAGCTGTGTCTTGTCCCCGACTTTAAAGATGATTTATATAATGTCTAATCACCAAGTAGAATAGTGAACCTTGATCCAAAAGAAGTATTCTTGATTAAGTTAAGAGAGGTTTTTTTCTTTTTCTTATTTAGAGACAGGGTCTCACTCTGGTGAGGATGATCTTGAACTCCTGGCCTCAAACAATCCTCCTGCCTCAGCCTCCCACAGTGCTGGGATTACAGGCATGAGCCACCGTACCCAGCTGAGGGAAGCATTCTTTTATTTTCAGTTTACTGTCTTTAAAACAAATCAGGATGACTGTTAATTTCTTTTAAATACTTTTTAGTTTCCCTAAAGATAGTCATATGTTTTGACTTGTTGTTGTGTTCATGTATATTGATTTATCGATTTAATAATATTGAGTCATCCTCCATTCCTAGAATAAACCTTATGTGGTTATGGAGTATTATTCTTTCACTATGCTGCTGGATTTCATTGCTAATATTTTCGTTAGAATTTAGATTACAGTAATAAATGATATTAACTTGTAGTTTTTCTTTTTGTGTTTCCTTAAATTTTGGTTTGACTTTGTAAAATTAACTGAGAGGTTTTCCATCTTTTCATATGCTCTGAGAAAGTTTAAATAGCATAGGAATTATCTGTTCCTTGAAAGTTTGAAGTAATTCGTCAATGAAACCATCAGATTATTGTTTCTAAATTGTTATTTTTACATTATGTATCTTCTGTTTCAGAAGTAATTTTTAACATTTGCAATTAGTTATTTAACCAGCACAACAGTTATTCATACTTAACCCTTTGTGTGTCTGGTGTAATTACTCAGTCATCATTTTGAACCATCAGTCCTCTATCCTGGAACTCTATTTAAATATTTATGGCTCTTTAAGGAACTATCATACCCCTTGCTGATATGATCACATCTTTCCTTTATACATGAAAGGGAATTTTCCCGGGACTAAATCCTGGGCCACCAACTCTCAATACCATGTAAACTTTTCTTCTGTCAGTTAGTACTGCAGCATAGAATTCTAAAGCAGTCTAATGTTTATTCCTTTGAAGATAATCTGTTTTTAAAAATACATTATTCCTAGAACTTTAGACAATTTTTATCTGGATCTGATATTTTAACATTCTAAGATATGCTTCAACTTGGGTTTCTGCTCATTGATTTTCATTAGCATGGGATCTACTATTTTAATGTGTATTCCCACATCTTTTTGGCTTTTTAATGTATGTTACACAACACACACAGACACACACACGCACACACCTGTTTCTCATTTTCATTTTTTATGAAAATTTATTCTAATCCTTTAGTCTTGATTATTCATTACACACATTTGAGGGCTTAGTTTTCAACAGGTTCTTGTACACGTACATAATTTGCAGTTTCTCTCATAAATTTCTTCTCCTCTTAGATTTTTTTCTCTATATACTAATTCGATTTGCACATATATACTTTCAGCTGGAGTGTAGTGGCATGACCATGGCTCACTGCAGCCTCAACCTCCTGGGCTCAAGTGATCCTCCCACCTCAGCCTCCCAAGTAGCTGGAACTACAGGCATGTGCCACGATGCCCAGCTAATTTTCATATTTTTCCTAGAGATGAGGTCTTGCTATGTTGCCCAGGCTGCTCTCAGGTTGCTGGCTTCATGTGATCCTCCCACCTTAGCCTCCCGAAGTGTTGAGATTACAGGCATGATCCACTGCATCCTGCCTACTTTCAGCTTCTGTCTAATTTCCTTATCTCATCCATATTTCTTTTCACCTTGTCTTGTTATCCCTTCATCTTTTTTTTAAAAGACAGGTTGCCTCTATTTTTGCGTTCTTTTGAAAATACCAAGAAGTTTTGTGAAATTAGTTTTTTGAATATTGCATTAGATCATTGTCATAAGTCTGTTCTGTTCCTGGATTTTGGAATTGTTTCCTTTCCTCTCATTCTGCTGTATTTTTTTCTGGACCTCATGTGGGTTTGTTTTCTTTACTTGAGAATCTCTGAGTAAGAAGTGTGTTGACACAGAGCTTTCTAACAGCTTGAGAATTGCTCCTGGCATTCACCGAGTCCCCTCTTCAGGCCTTCTGTTGACATACTCCATTCTCCAGCTATGGTAGACACCTATGCTTTTCCCTTCTCAGCACCAATCCCTACCCCACATCTTTTAGGAGTTGCCACCCCTCTTCTGGGGGCTGACTCTCTCCTCTTCCATCCATAGGGCCAGGACCACATGGCCCAAACTCCAGGCCACTTTTAGGGCACCTGACAGAGACCAGGCTATTTCCTCTTTCCTAGGAATTTTTAAGTTAGAAAGAGAAGAAGAGCTCTGTTTCTCTCTGGTTAGCTGAAGCTGTAGCATAAAATGTAGGAAGTGTTGGCAGCTATGTTTTCTATCATGTAGATTAGAGTAGAGAAGGCTGACCCAGAGAGAGAGAAAAAGAGATGAGTAAAGCAGAAACATAGGAAAAAAGAGACGAGCAGGGATTTGTAAGTATGGAAAGGGGGAAGCTAAAAGAACTCTGGGGTGTTGGATTGGAATTGGAAGTAACAACATGAACTCATGGGTGTATAGATAATCTCCAATCAAAATATATGGAGGATTATAGATGTGTATGTACGGATCTTCTTGGAGAAATGGCTGAATTCAGGCTGGGGCAAGAGAAGTATAGGATGAGTCTGGAATATCTTACTATGTTAGAAAGTAAGGTAGTGCTCAAAAAATTAAGGGGCCTTTTGACAAAAAGGACACAGGGCCAGCTTGAAAGGGCTCCCACTAGCCAAATTTGGGACAAAGCACTAAAATAAACAATGAGAGTATTGGGTTACAACTTATTGAATAAAATATAAACCCCCAATCAATACTGGTATAAGAAAATAAGTAAGTAAATAAATGAATGAATCCATATACAAATGGAGGAGAAAGAAAGCTCTTCCAGCCAGCAGAATGTCGGCTAATAGTGACATCATTTGGCAAATGTCATAAAGATAGTTTATCTAGGTGGGACTTGTCAGTGGATCCCAAGGCTGGTGGATAGGAGTCTGATGAAGAGGGACAGAATCTTGGTGTAGCATCAGAATATCTCCCAACAAAACACCAATCAAATACAAAGGGGAAATGGTGATTTTCATAGTGGAGAAACCTGACAGATACCAATTTGACCAGGTCATCAAGGTTAACATGACCAGCACTGGGACAAGTCACCATAGTTGTACTTACATGACATATCTAGAAGGGAGCAGCATTATTTCTGTGATAATGTCTCAGAATTTTGAGGAATTGCTCTATTATCTTCTAGGATTTCTGTTGAGAAGTCTGATGTCAATGTTATTTTGGCCTTTTATACAAAAACTGCTTTTTCTCTGTGACGTTTTTAGCATCTTTTATCCTTGGTGTTCTGAAATGTCATGATGATGTGTCTTAATGTGAGTCTACTTTCAACCAACTTTCTGAGCAATTTGTAGGACCTTTCAACATGGAAACAACTTTCTTGAATTATTCCTTTGAGGTTTGTTTTGCTTTTCCTAGTTTTTTTTTTTTTTTTTTTTCTGTCCTATCAGATTTTGGATCTCCTAGACTAATTCTTCAGGTTTCTATTCTCTCTCTCTCTCTCTCGCTTTGCTCCCCTCCTCTCCTCTTTCTCTCTTTTCTTCCCTTCCTTCCTTTCCTTCTTTTCTCTTTTCTTTTCTTTGTATTCTATTCTATTCTTTTTTGAGACAGGGTCTTGCTCTGTTGCCCAGGCTGGAGTGCACTGGCACTATCATAGCTCACTGTAGCCTTCAACTCCTGGGCTCAAGTGATCCTCTTACCTCAGCCTCCAGAGTAGCTGGGACTAAAATTGTATGCCACCACACCCAGATAATTTTAAAACTTTTTGTAGAGACAATGTATCACCATGCTGCCCAGCCTGGTCTCAAACTCCTGGCCTCAAGCAATCCTCCCACTTTGGCCTCCCAAAGCACTGGTATTGCAGGTGTGAACCACCATGTCCAGTCTCTTAATTTTTCATCTACTTCTTTTCCCCTTTTATTCTGTGTCAGCCTCGTGAGTAGCTGGGATTACAGGCACCCGCCACTACACCCAGCTAATTTTTGTATTTTTAGTAGAGATGGGGTTTCATCATGTTGGCCAGGCTGGTCTCGAACTCCTGACCTCAAGTGATCCACCTGCCTTGGCCTCCCAAAGTCCTGGGATTACAGGCTTGAGCCACCATCCTTAGCCTCCAAATTGCAATTCTTGATTCCCAAATAAAATGTCTTAAATGTAAAAATTCTTCTCTGTATTTTATTTGACTTTGACAATTGATGCATTATTATTAACTGAATATTTATAGTACTATTTCTTAATAGCAATAGTATTACCCATCAATATTAATGAATATTAATATAAATTAATAAATATTAATTACTAATATTAATATTTCTTAATCAAACATATTAATCAGAATGTTTATCAGATTGCCTAGTATTTAACTCAGTGTCATTTTTGTGTTTCAGGATCCCATCTAGGACACCATACTGCTGTCAGTTGTCATATCTCTGTATGTTCCTCTTGACTGTGACGGTCTCTCAGGTTTTTTTTGTTTTTATGACCTTGGCAGTTTTGAATGTCTCTCAATTGAAATTTGTGTTTTTCTCATAATTAGACTGGGGTTGTATGTTTTTGGGGGAAAGACCACAGAGGTAAAATGTTCCTCCCATCACACTGCATCAAGGGTCCATACTGTCAACATGATTACTATTGATTTCAACTTTGACCACCTGGTGAGGTAGCGTTTGTGAGCTATCTCCACTGCAAATTCACTCCGTATTCCCTCTTTTCCATTCTGTACTCTTGGAGGGAGGCTACTATGTGTACCCACATTTAAGGAGTGGGGATTGTGTCCCACCTCCTTGATGGCAGAGCATCTGCATTTGAAATTCTTATGCACAGGTCTCTTCATTTTTGGGGGCTACTTTCTACAAAAAGTCCCCAAATTTATATTTCAATTCTTATATTGAATTTTTTCATTTCTGGTGTCATATTTTAAATTTTCAAAACCTGCTTTTTTGTTCTTTAAATGTTGCTTTTTAGGATTACCTGTTCTTGCTTCATGGATGAAATTTTTCTCTTGAATATTGAATATATTGAATGTATTGAAATATTTCTTTTGAAGTTTTCTCCCTGCCAACTCGCCGAGTTGCTTTCATCTGTTTTTGCCCCTATCTTTGATGTTACTGATCTTCCTCCACTCTCTCCTGACACTTGGCCGTGCCCTCATACCTGAGAGTGGGCCCTGGAAAGGCGGTTGGATAGTGGAGGGAGAGGGGTTGTCTGCTGTGGGTTTCCCTCTAAGGTGTCTTGGTTCTGCTGCAACTTAGGGAGCCCCCAGAGTCAGTATCTTTAGGTCTTGTCTCTTCCTCTAATTGGATTCTGCCTTAGTCCATTTTGTGTTGTTATAATGAAATACATGAGGCTGGGTAATTTATAAGGAGAAGAAGAGGTTTATTTGGCTCTGTAGGAAGTATGGCACCAATGTCTGTATCTGGGTGGGGTGTCAGGTTGCTTGCTGTCATGGCGGAAGGGGAAGAGGAGGTGATGTGCAGAGATCTCAGGGCAGGAGAGGAAGCAAGGGGGCTGGAGGGAGGAGGTGCCCATGGGAACCATTAGAGCAAGAACTCACTCCCCCTCCTCAGGGACGGCCTTCATCTATTCATGATTCCAGGCCCCGTGTCACACCACCACCACACTGGGAATCAAATTTCAGCATGAGATTTGATGGGACATACAAACCTTATTCAAACTACAGCACATTCCCCAAAAATGACTTTCTTAACCTTCCTCCTGGAGAGATATCTATTTCCAGGGCAACCCTGATGAAATAAGTAGGAAAGTTCCTTTTCTTGCTGTTTTTCTTTAGTTCCTCTGCCTCTAGGCACAGCTGCTTAAAGAAACCAGACAGCCCAAGATGGCACCAAAGCTTCTGGACCCCTGCCCAGATACCGGGGGAGATAAGACCCTGTAACTTCAGGGCGCACTGGAACAGGTGACCTGTAGTTGCCTTCAGATTATTAGCATATCATTATAATGGTAAAATTCCCTCCCTCGAAAGAAAATCTCTGCCATTTTGTGTACATGGGATGTATGAAGACACATATGTATGAATTGCACCTGCACATCTGGAGTCCTGATCTGCCCTTGCTAACCTTCCTTTCCCTCCCCAAACCCAGTCCTTCAAAACCTCATGCTTTCTATTGTTTGGAGGCAAGGGACATCGAGAGTGAGAACCTCCTCTTCTCTATTCCTGGTCAGTGAATAAAACCTGATTGCCTTTTCCAATAGGACGTTCTTTTTTTGTGACTGATACAAAGTAGTGAGAGAGTTCAGTTTACCAGTGGCATATTCATTGCCTGCTTGTCAGTGATTTGGATGACAAGAAGGAGAAGAAGCATACGGGTCTCAACACTGAGAATCTAAGTTTTCCCTTTAGCCTTCTAGTTTCAGTACTTCCCCCACCGCCACCGTGCATTGGGGTTCTGTGGTCTTGAGACCCTAAGTTCTATCCCCTTCAGGCAACAAATCTCTGATTTGCTGCCAGGGTCAGGGAAGGAGCCCTTGCTCAATGAGGTCTCAGAATCTCTTAGCATTTCCTCCTATTTTTAGCCCCACCTTTACTCCCACTGGTGCTAATTATTGAATGTTCTGTGTGTAATCCGAGTTGCTGTTTGTATTTCTCCACTTTTACTATTCAGCTTTTTGTGGACCACCAAGCCATCTGCTTTCCAGCTTCTGACATTTTATCATCATTCTGTTCCTCTCCAGATCCCTTGGTCTTATTGGGGAAGAAGAGAATAATATATATGTGTCCAGTCCTTCATGTTTAACCAGGAATCTTGATAATGTGTATTCACGGTTCATAGCTGCTTCCACAGCAGGGACCCTGTGCACGTGCACAGGCTTAGACACGATGTGGAGAAGGCAGCATTGTTTGGGCAAGGTTGACTTTTGCCATGTGGTTGTGATTTCTTCTGAGGGAGGCCGGGAGCTCAGTAAGCCAAGTGGTAAAGTTTGTGGCACAGATTAAGAATTAAAGTTGCTTCATTATTGTGAAGGATAGTTCATTAATTGCAAAAAGTGTATAGCGTTTTCTAAGGTCCTATTTGAAAACAGGTAAACATACATTTTTGTTAAAGCAAGGAGTGGTAGTTTTTTGAGCCAGGATTATATTACAGGAGCCACATTGCTACCTGTAAAGGCTCTTTTCTTTCCTTATCTAGAGGTATGGTGCTATCTACAAATCACATATTTTTTTAAAGGAAAGGGATTTCCTTGAGTACAGGACAGATAAGAAAAGGGATTTCTGGTCAACCCTACCATAGCAATAACCAAAGATCCTAAATAATAGGACCTCATAATTTAGCACGTTTTCCCATGGGGTGGTTTTGCTCTACTGAAGTCTGTCTACTATCTCATTTTCTGGTTATTAAGTAGACTGGACCAATGGGAAAGGTGGGGGGAAAAAAAACAGTCTCCTGCACAGCCTTTCAGCAGGGCATCTCCTGTTTTGTCCCATGCCTACAAGAAATTACTTATAGGAATTATACTTCCCAAGATGCAACAGAGCTCTCTAACCCACTCCCAGGTTTCCAGGCTGTTGACTTCCTGGGCCTTGAAACCCATCTTCCCTACCCCCTTGCTCCCTTTCCAGCATAGCTGCAAGTCACCCTGAATACACACTCCCTGGATGCCCTTTGAATGGATCTAGAAAGTTTGGGAAAGAGGGTTGGGGCTGATGAAAACAGGGTCCTTTCAAAAACAAAAATAATTTTAATAATAATAACAGCAATAATACTAATCACAATAAACTGCACTTGGAGGTTAGAGGAATGACATTTCCTGGGTGTTACTGAATCAGGAGGAAAACAATGTAGGTTGATATGGAGGTTTTGTTTCTTAAGTTTTACTCAGGAGGTCTTTATTTTATAAGGCAAAATCTAGGGTAGGGTGGTCACAGTTCTCAAAAATATGGGTCATTAGCTATGTGTGTAAGAAATACATTTTTGATCAAAATATGTATTTAAACATTTCAACTGGTAATTTATTTTTTAGAGAAATAATTACTTCACTGAATGGGAACTTCATGGAAAAAATGTTGAAAATTTTCACTTCACGCAGCTCTAACTCACATTCCACTTCCCTCATTTACACATTATTCTTTCTAGTGAAATTTCTTTTTACACCTTCTTTTGAGACAGGAATGGACTAAAACAATTTTTAACAAATGTTAACTCAAAAGTCAAGAAGAAATATACCAGGTGTACTTTTTGAATCAATAAAAATGTTATTAATAATAAAAGACATTTGCAGTTTGTAAATTTCCATTTTGCCGGGCAGGAAGCCAAAGTTCTGGATAGACTAACACCAGATATCCAGAAGCTGACTGGAGGATTATTTTCCTCATTCTGTTCCCCCTGCACTTGAGGTTAGCGGCGACTCCAGGGGCCTTCGGTGAGCCAGCTCCTGGTGAAGTTTCTGGGGGTTCAGCCTATGGAGGGGCGTGGGACACCGGCCACTCTCTGCCATCCCCTGGGGCAGTCCTCTAGGAGATCTGGCCAAGAAAAGGCCTTTCCAGGCACTGGAGGGCTCTCTAACCCCTTCCTGAGAGTTTAGCAACCTCTAACTACCGATCTGGCTGTTTATCTCAGCCCAGGTGAATTCGAGAAGTTACATAAAGGCCTTCTTACTCTTTTTCTTGTCAGATTCAGACGGAGCTGTAGAATTTTTTTTGAAATGCATTTTATTAGTAGGACTGTTTTTAAAAAGTGTTAATAATAGTTTTCTGCCTCTCTGATTAATTGATGGGTCCTCTACCCAATTAACTAAGCCAACTTCGGATTTGCATTATTACTGCCCTTTCAGATCCAAAGGCACTTAAAAAAAAAAAAAAAAAGCGTTCAATGGCTCATTTCAGCTCGACCTAAATGTCCTCACAGCGCAAGCGCAAGTGTTATTTTTGGCTCGGGGCATAGCTTTCCACTATCTCCCCAAAGCTTTCTCCGCCCAGCCGCGGAAACCCAGCTTTGCAGCGTCTATTCAGGCCCCTTCCATTTGCATGTCTATCAGTGGTCTTTCACAGCCCAGGGGCCCCCACAAGTGCTCTCCAATAGCGGCATTGTTCTGCAGAACCACCCCAAATCAGAGCTCCCAGCTTCCTTCTCACTTGCTGCTTCAGTGTCCTTGAAATACCTGTTAGTTTTCAAGGCACACTAAATCCCTCTCTTTCTACTTCTAGGAGTTTTGCCCTCCCTTCTTGCTGAGATGGCTAAATGTGGGGAAATACTTGAATCTGCTTTTAAGTCATTAGAAGCCACCTCAAGTTTTATGTTCACGCCATGCAATCTTCCTTATTGCTTCTTTCCACTCCCTCCAGGCTGGAGACTGGATCGCCATAGAGGAGAGAATGAAAAATACGTAATTCTCTCTCTCAAGTTAAAATTGCTCTGAAGATAAAGTCTGCGTAAACAAAAAGTGATTACACTGATAGTATTTTGAGATCAACATTTCACATTCGACGATTAAAAAATGACCATAGCCAGGGGAATGGATTAAAATCGACTTCAGATATTTCCTCCATATTGTGACAGGTCTGAAGAGTCCATTTCCAAAAGAGCTGGACCAGGACACGTCTGAGTAGATACATTTGTGTGAGTTTATATATGACACATACATTCATCCCAAATATGTTTGATTACATCCACGTTCAAGATTACTTATACGCTTTGAAGACTAAATAATAATAATAGTAATATCTTTCATTTGTTTGATTCCTTAAAATCTGTACTGGGGCCGGGCACAGTGGCCCATGTTTGTAATCCCAGTATTTTGGGAGGCTGAGATGGCAGGGTCACTTGAGCCCAGGAGTTTGATTCAACCTGAACAACATAGCAAGACCTTGTCCCTATAAATAATTTAAAAAATTAGCTGGGCATGGTGGCATGCACCAGTAGTCCCAGCTACTTGGGAGGCTGAGGTGGAAGGATCACTTGAGCCCAGGATTTCAAGACTGCAGTGAACTATGATGGCGCCACTGCACTCAAGCCTAGGAAACAGAGCAAGACCTTGTCTCCAAACAAACAAACAAATAAACCAAATACCTGTACTGGGGTGAAGACCAGAAGCCCACTCACTTGTAAATCTAGAAAGTGCTATTACATACATACATTAGACATTCATATCAGACCTGTGAGTAAGGCAATCCACTTTTTTATTTCCATGTTCTATGATTTAATTATTATCTTTGGGCCAGGTGCGGTGGCTTATGCCTGTGATCCCAGCACTTTGGGAGACCAACATGGGTAGATCACTTGAGGTCAGGAGTTCGAGACCAGCCTGGCCAACATGGTGAAACCCCGTCTCTACTGAAACTATAAAAATTAGCCAGGCATGGTGGTGTGTACCTGTAATCCCAGCTACTGGGGAGGCTGAAGCAGGAGAATCACTTCAACCTAGGAGACGGAGGTTGCTGTGAGCTGAGATCACAACACTGCACTCCAGCCTGGGTAACAGAACAAGACTCCGTCTCAAAAAAAGGTGTTGTCTTTAATAACTTGTTATCATTACTAACTTGCCTAAAGACACTTAACTACTTGGAAGCAGACCTAGGACGAGAAGCCAGGCTTTGTGACCTCTAGCTTTTGAACCCGGCTGTCCTTTTCTCTCTGCTCCCGGCTGGGTAACAACCTCCGCCAAAGCTACACTCACTTTATATGGTCATAGATCATTTTTATTTAGCAGGAATACTGATAATAAAAAGCAGATAATTAATTATAAAATGCGTTTTAAAATGTAATTTCGGATGAGGTTCCTGATCCCCCACCATCCCCCTGGTGATATCTGATCACCCTGGCCTATCTTCAGCAAGAATCCTGCTAGGTTGGTTACCCAGAATCTGCTTTCTCCCTGTGTTTTTCCTCTTAGTAATTTTCCATCCACTGACCCCCCACACTGCTCCTTGTCTATCAGTTCCCACTTGCCCATGCTGTATTGGGAATTGAGCTCCATCTCTGTCCCCTCCTATTTCATTGGTCCCTACATCTATCACCATGGTCTAGAATAAAGTGTAGATTACTGTACTTTAATAAGCGCCATTGAATAAGTTCTTCCTTAATAGCTGTGGTGTCATAACTTAGATAAGATTAGATTCATCATTGGATGCTTGGACCTCTCACTCAGGACCCTAAGTGTGTGCCTACAAAACCTTTGTCTTCACTCCTGACTGACTGATTGAAGAGGCCAACTCCTGAACCACTGCTTCAGACAAACATCTGTTGGACCAGGTAAGGACAGCTTTCAGTTCTGAAGGTATGAGTGTACTCTCTGAAGCTGAGTTAGAGTCCCAGGCTGCTGTTTTTCTTTTTGAGTCAGGGTCTCACTATGTTGCACAGGCTGGAGTGCAACGTTGTAATCATAGTTCACTGTAATCTCAGACTCCTGGGCTCAGGAGATCCTCCTGCTTCAGCCTCCCACGTAGCTGGGAGTACAGGCGTGCACCACCATGCCTGGCTAATTTTTATGTTATTTGTAGAGATGGAGTCTCACTATGTTGCCTAGGCTGTTCTCACACTTTTGGTCTCAAACGATTTTCCCGCCTTGGCCTCCTAAGGTGTTGGGATTCCAAGCATGAGCCACTGCACCAGGCCCCCAGGCTACTTTTGACAGCTAACTCCTGGGCTGGAAGGTCATCTTCCTAGCTTCTTGTTCTGAGGAGGGATTGTTCCCTGACTCCCTGGGCTGGAAGTTCTTCCTGACTCTCTGTGAGGCCTCTCTATTGTCTCTGTTCTCTCTGTTGTTTCCTGCTTCTCCCATGGAAGCTTCTCTGCCACCTGAAAACCCTCTTCTTGAACCCCTGCTGCCTGTATGCTCTGCCAACTCGGTCCACACCCTGCCAGACCCTTTCCCTCGCCACTCCAGCCCCTCAGTCACTTGAGCTTCAGGCCCCTCTACCCTTCACTGGGGGCTTTCAAGGGACACAGAGGCCCCCAAAGCAAATACCTGAGGGTAAAAAGAAAAAAAGGGAACTAGGAAATTAGGCAAATGAAGAATGTAAAGAGCCTTCTCCACAAGTATTGGCTAAAAGCTTTAGCCTTTAATTGAGTAGGTAACCTCAACTTGTCCTGTTTTCATTACAAACACAATTTGGATAAAAATATAAGTGGAGATAAACCAGTGAGTTTATATTACTCTGTTTTACTGCTTCATGATAAGAATTTTTAAATGAAAAGCCATAGGATTTGGTTGCATCTGTCTATGTGCTTATGTTTGTGTACATGTATGTGTTTATGTTTCTATGTTATGTATACATGGCATTTTTCTACCACCAACTAAATGCCAACTAATTACCAACTAAAATGCCAAGTTGATTTAGGTATAAATGTTGCTCAAATAAATTAAGTATTCATAAAAGTCTCAGAAAAATGGAAAGTGACCCCAATTTTTAAAGTTCATGTGATCTGAGATAATCTTTGGTAAATAAAAGCTAGTTTTAAAATTATTGGTAAAATAAAAATAGGAAACCTGGTACAGTGGTCCAGTTACTTGGGAAGATAAGGCAGGAGGATTGCTTGAGCCCAGAAGTTCAAGGCTGTAGTGAGCCATGGTCACGCCTGTGATTAGCCACTGCACTCCAGCCTGGGCCTACTATAGAAACTCCCATCTCTAAAAAATTAATTAAATAATTAATTAAAATAAGAATGTTTTTAGAATTATCAGCATTAAATATAATACAGACATTCTTGCATGCTCATGCTGGTCAGACAGGTTTATGTTGTCTCTGCTTAAATGTTTAAAATCATAGACACATTAAACACAGAATGCATAGTACAAATGAGTTGTCTGATGCATGTTAGTTGCAAAAGTTAAAAAAAAAGAGGTTATTAAAGAGCTATGAAAATCTTGTGCAGTCAAAACTGCCAGATAGATTCATTTATAAAGTTTCATTAAAAATTTGTTTTAGTAGTATACTGATGCAAAATAAACTTTGGTCTTCTCTATTAAAATGACAAAGTTTTTTGGAATATTGGTCTGAGAATGTGAAGGGTTTTTCCTTACCTTTTGTGTAACTGGCCTAGAAAACAAAGATTATGTGTTTTATCAAGATAGTTTCTTGTGCTTAATGTTGTATTCTATTAGTTCTTTGATTACTTAAGAAAATTGGGTCTTCTCAATATTAAAAGAGCTAAATTTTTGTTCATAAGTATGTAGCCTTCTATATTTGCATTTAAAATCGTTCATTATCAGTTCAATTAAATCGATAACTAATATTTAATCAAGTGTTTTATTTATTTATTTATATATTTTTTGAGACTGAGTCTTGGTCTGTTGCGCAGCCTAGAGTGCAGTGGTACCATTTCGGCTCACTGCAACCTCCACCTTCCTGGTTCAAGTGATTCCCCTGCCTCAGCCTCCCCAATAGCTGGGATTATAGGCACCCACCACCATGCCTGGCTAATTTTTGTATGTTTAGTGGAGACAGGGTTTCACCATGTTGGCCAGGCTGGTCTGGAACTCCTGACTTCAGGTGATCCACCTGTGTTGGCTTCCCAAAGTGCTGGGATTACAGGCATGAGCCACCATGCCTGGCCTAATCAAGTGTTTTAAACCTTTGATATTCTGGACAAACCTAAATCAAGTTCTAAATCTTTTTGTTCTAAATCAAGCTCTAAGTCTTTCTGACATCAAATTAACTTTGGGATTTTCCAGTTGGGCCTCAGGAAAGCCTTGAAGGATGTATCTTTCACTTTGGAAAATAGAGCCATTAAACTAATTAGGCTTATTTGATACGTTAAATTATATGGGAAGCATTGTCAAATAATAAGTGATGCTAAATGTTCTTTAAGTTATATTTATGGATATGTTATAGATGTGAGTGTTCTAAAAATTGCATGAGATTCCTAGAAATCTACTATGTTATCAGTCATAATTCTGGTTCTTAAATGTTATATGCAACAGAAATAATCAAATTTCATTGTGAGTTGTACCATTATTACAATGAACTCACATTAGAATTTTAATCATGGCCATTTGAAGTCTTGTCCACAGTTAAGTGCTTTATTCTGAAAATTTTTTTCTTTTTTTTTTTTTTTTTTTTTGAGACAGAGTCTCGCTTAGTCGCCCAGGCTGGAGTGCAGTGGCGGGATCTCAGCTCACTGCAAGCTCCGCCTCCCGGGTTCACGCCATTCTCCTGCCTCAGCCTCCGGAGTAGCTGGGACTACAGGCGCCCGCCGCTTCGCGGCCGGCTAATTTTTTGCATTTTTAGTAGAGACGGGGTTTCACCGTGTTAGCCAGGATGGTCTCGATCTCCTGACCTCGTGATCCGCCCGCCTCGGCCTCCCAAAGTGCTGGGATTACAGGCGTGAGCCACCGCACCCGGCCGAAAATTTTTTTCTTTGTAAGCATCTACAATCCTAAAGTGTTGTATCTTCAAGGAGATTTATAAAAAAATCTCTGACAAATATAGGTTTCTGATAACTTTAAGATCATACCATTGAACTGGGTAAGAATTTCCAGAACTCTAATGAAACCAATGGGTTCATGAAACTGCTGTCCCAAGATCAAGCAGAACAACAATTAATTACATGGGATTGAATGAACTGATGAGGATAATTTTTAAGTGACTTTTCGTTTGAAATATTGTTGATTCTTCAAAAGTTTTGTTTTTCAGATTTAAGGAAGCTTTTAAAAGCTATTGATAGCTTACAGCAATTTGATAAAGTATACTTTTGTGAACAAAAGTTGAAACATTTATTTTTTCTCCATACCCAATCCCTCTAGAATTAGGAAACTATTTGTGAGTATTTTTATTTTTATGGCCAGGTAGTAATTTGCGTCATTTCCATAAGAATCAATTCTTTTTGTAACAGGACACAATTGGAAACACTGGTTATATTACCAAGGCTTTGACTGGAATGTCATATTTCAGCTATGACCAAAGAGCTTTAAGAAACTAAGCCTGACTTTATGGAGCCAATAAAGCTCTTTTTTTGAAAAACTGGCCTGAGGGTTCCTGGTCTTACAGGTGAGTCAAGAATGTCACCTCCTGGCTGGCATAAGAAACAGGATATTTTGGGGATCTTAAGAAGAGAGGAATTCATTCAAAACTATAGGTGTTACAGACATAGCCTTATGGCAAGTCCTTGGTTTGGCTTCCTGTCCTTGAGAGGCTTTTTCAAGTCCAGTCTGAGATTCCTCATCAAAAGTTCCATCAAAATTAACAGAAGCCGATATAGTCAATCACAATTCTTACACTTATGTATATATGTAAGAATAGTGATGCACTTATGTAAATAATCAAGTTTAATGAGACCAAACTTATTTTGCAAACAAATCAGTCTTATTTTGATCATCTTTGTTAGAAATGGGGTGACTGTTGAAAGAAAAATTGTCTTTCAGAAGAAAACTATAGTGTACCCAACATTAGAGTCTAGCCCTCTTTGTTTTCTCTGAAGTTTTATTATCTACCTGTAATCTGGACTGCATCCTAAATTCTTCTAGTTTCCACCAATATCTGGCTACAATTCTCCAAATTAATATTTCTAATTTTCTCCCACCCTTCTGACTTGAAATAACTGAAAGTAAAACTGCTCTTTTTTGTAGCCCTGCAAGCTGAAGCTGGAGGTCTTGATATAAACTTGAAAGAGATCACCACAACTGTGTATGTACGGACAACCTTTGTGACACTCGAAACTGTAAATCAGGAAAATCTGTCATTTGCCACTTCCTGCCTCCACCTTACTCCAACTGCAGATGCTTAAAGCCCAGCATCTAGAAATTTTCTTGATTGGCTGCTCTCTGAGCTTGTATAAACCTGAGTTTATAGTTTGTTCCAGGTAGTAATCTTTGTTTTTCTTTTATTTTCATAGAAATTAGGTTCCCCTGGTTAAAGGCTAACACCATCCAGGAGATCTTCCTCACTACCAGATCCCAACAAATGAGCCAGCTGTTCCTTCATGAACAAAAGGCAACTAAGCAGGAAAATAGCCTTATATTGATAGAGGAGGTAGAAAGAAGTTATTTAGGCAGAGAGTGAGGGCAAAAGACTCCTGACAGAGCTTCTTCTCTCTAGCAAAAAGCATCCCCCAAAAGCATTCCTTTTCTAAAAAAGAGCAGCCTGAAAAGTTGAGCTGCAGACATAGATAAGCAAGCTGGAAGCTTGCTCGGAGGAATGCCAGCAGCTGTGCCAGTAGAAAAGGGATACTTGGGGGCCAGGCATGTCCACCATGGAGGCTCTATCTTCCCTTTTTTTAATTACCAGGTGTACAGTAATGAAGAAATGGGCAACATGGCAAAGCTCAGGCAGAGAACTCACCTGCATAATAAAAGATTGGGATGGGGGCAGCCAGAGATTCACATCCTATGCAAATGGAACACCAGGGCCAACTGGTTTTTCATACCCTATGTAAATCAGACACCATAATCCCCCCCACCCACTGCATTTCACTGCAGATCCAGCAACCCATTTTTCTGGGACCCCACTCTATAGCAGAGGGATATTCTCTTTCTTTCCCCTATTAAACTTCCACTCTCAACCTCACTCTTTGTGTGTCTGCATCCTTGTTCTCTGTGGCTGTGAGACAACGAACTTCAGGTGTTATTCCAGACAATGAGGCTGCTTTGATATTATTCAATGAAAAGAAGAATGTTTCTTTATTCCTTGAACAAGAGTGGGGACTGACAAAGTTTATTTTGCTTGGCCAAACTTTAGTCCAGCTTCTGAACCTCCTCCTAGGCCTATAAGTGCACTTCCTTATAAAATCCAGTGTTAGCAGAAGAACCCTGCCAAGTTAGTTTAGCCCAAACCCCCACCCTCAATATATGATCAGATTTCTCATCCTCCACCATCCCCACGTGACGCCTGAGCATGCCAGCCTGTCTTCAGCAAGAATCCTGTTAGATCAGTGTACCAGGGTCCCTCTTACCTCTGAGTTTCCTCTTAGTACTTTTTCATTCCCTGAGGCCCACACTGCTCCTTGGCTATCAATTGCCACTTGCCCATGTTCTATTGGGAGTTGAACCCCATCTCCCTCCCTCACTGCAAGACCTCACTGCAGTGGTCCGTGTACCTATGGTGGTGGTCCTGAATAAAGTGTCTCACTTTGCTTTAACAAGAGTGACTGGATAATTTTTTATTTTACCATGCTTACTACCCTAGATGTAAAAATAGTTTGAAATGGTTTATACTGTCTGAGTTCAATGAAGCACATATTTAAAAATTTCACATTGTTGCCTGTCAAGCAATTTTGCTTCACAACCCAAGGAGCTTTCTTCACTGTTTCTCAGGAGGGTGGTGGCAAAATTGTATTTGGGCTGGTTTCAGCCAACAACTCTGGGTTTCTGGATAAATTGTATAAAAATATTTATTCTGTGGAGTCACCCAAGAGAAATGGCACACATTCCAATTTTTGGACATTTTGTGATTAAAGCCAGAGAAAGCTAAGTGGAATGGAGTCTAAGGAAAGAATTAAAACCTCTATTACTCAAATGAATGTAGCACAAAGGGATTTCAGACTGGTCCCCAAGTTTCTGGGTGTCTCAGACACCAGGATGACCAGAGGAGCCATGGGACACTTGCTCAGAGCTTGACCTTTATTCCTCTGGGTTCCCCTCTTCTTTTCCTGGAAGAATTTTCTTGACAGTCTGGCTGTGTTCCTTGAATTCACCACAGTAGGCTGTTACCACTCTCCCCAATTTTCTTTTCTCTCCCTTCCTTCCTTTCTTTCTTTCTTTCTTCCTTCCTTCCTTTCTTTCTTTCTTTTTCTTTCCTTCCTTCCTTCCTTCCTTCCTTCCTTCCTTCCTTCCTTCCTTCCTTCCTTCCTTCCTTCCTTTCTTCCTTTCTTCCTTTCTTTCTTTCTTTCTTTCTTTCTTTCTTTCTTTCTTTCTTTCTTTCTTTCTTTCTTTCTTTCTTTCTTTCTTTCTTTCCTTTCTTTCCTTCTTTCTTTCTTTCTTTCTTTCTTTCTTTCTTTCTTTCTTTCTTTCTTTCTTTCTTTCTTTCTTTTTCTTTCTTTCTTTCTTTTCTATCTTTCTCGACAGAGTCTTGCACTATCACCCAGGCTGGTATGCAGTGGTGCGATCTCGACTTGCTGTAACCTCTGCCTCCCGGGTTCAAGAGGTTCTCCTGCCTCAGCCTCCTGAGTAGCTGGGATTACAGGCACCCACCACCACACCCAGCTAATTTTTTGTATTTTTAGTAGAGATGGGGTTTCACTATGTTGGCCAGGCTGGTCTCAAACTCTTGACCTTGTGATCCGCCTCCCTTGGCCTCCCAAAGTGCTGGGATTACAGGCGTGAGACACCATGCCCCCGGCCTATATTTTCTTCTTTCCTAGGCTTAGAGGGAGATCGGCTGTGCAGAGGAAAGTCAACTATCTAAGGGTAGGATGAGAAAATCAAAACGTCTGCTGGAAAGACAGCGTTTGTGAGAGAGGAAGAATCAGCTGTGGTCTCAAGGGCTCCTTGGGAAAGGTTTCTAAATTGTGCAGGGCTGGAGATGGGATTAGACACAGCTCCCAGCCTGTATTGCTCATTCAGTCCAGTTCTCTTTCTGCCCCTTTTCTCTGGGGAGTGACCAGGAGACAAGGCAACCGTGTCACTGTGTTTCCCAAGGAGCAAACAGTAGAGGTCGCTGGAGGTGAAAGGTTAAACACTGATGTCAACTAAATGAAGGGAATTTTGGGGGGAGGGGGAGTGGGTCAGCATGGAGGTTGGGGAAAGGTGGGTGGGGTAAAAGCCGTAGTGTGCCTGTCCCAGAGTTGAGAGAAAACAGACTGACCCCCTCCCCAACTTTAGCCCCGATATTTGTGTATTGATTTCGATCAGGTCTTTTGCTTCTCTCAGCTGTGACGTTTGGCCTCTGTGTCAATGCTACAGCTACCTTCCCAGAAGATGCTTCAGCTATCCTGGTCCTGCTAGACGCTGGCTCTGCTGGGCACATTGTGCCTTTGGAATTGTTTTCAGTGTTGCAGTGTCGCTTTTCATGCTGCCCTAATAGTAGCTAAGTTTCCTAAACTAAGGACATGCTATATATATATTTTTTTCTGTACTGATTTTCCTACACTAAGGGTAGGCTTGATTTTTGGAAAAATCCCCAAGTCAATCAGAATAAAATCTGAAAAAAAGGCAGAGAATGATGCTGGAGTTCATGAAATGTGAATCCCCTCTTGAAAACATGGAGTTCTTAGAAAGTAATTGTCTGTTGATTTTGTGCTGCTCTTCTATATGTTTTAATTTCCAAAAACATTTCAAATAAGCACATGACTTCTCAAAGCGAGTGGTCATTTTGTAGGGCCAGGTTAACTTTAAGATCATTTAGAAAGAAAAGTGATTTTCTTCCCCCACTGCCACACCCCCCCGCCCCCCAAAGGTGGACTCTTCTTTGAGAGCTGAAAAGAGGTTCCACTCACAGCTCAGGAGCAGAAGATCCAGTTCCCTCTCGGACCACGTTCATGTTGGCTGCCTGGATGGCGTGTTAGAGGAATTCTGCCACCTAAGTCAAGTGGGGAAAAGTGTGCTCTGTTCTGAGGGTGAGATGGGCAGGAACACCCATTATGGGCCTGGCTGAGACTGAGTCTACCTGGTGGTTCTTTATTTATTGAGCAATGACTGAATTTAAGAGTTCACACTCTAGCTTATATTCTCTTACCTACAAAATAGGAAAAAAGAGACTGGGCATGGTAGCTCAAGCCTGTAATCCCAGCACTTTGAGAAACTGAAGCGGGTGGATAACCTGAGGTTAGCAGTTTGAGACCAGCCTGGCCAACATGGTGAAACCCCATCTCTACTAAAAATACAAAAATTAGCCAGATGTGGTGGCACGCACCCATAGTCCCAGCTACTTGGGAGGGTGAGGCAGGAGAATTGCTTGAACCTGGGAGGCAGAGGTTTCAGTGAGCCAAGATTGCGCCATTGCACTCCAGCCTGGACGACAAGAGGGAAACTCTATCTCCAAAAAAAAAAAAAAAAAAAGGAAAAAAGAGGGTGGTTTCTCTCTTTGCATAATCCAACACTATAGGGATGGCTGTGAAATTCTTTGGACTCAAAAAGGAAAAAGACAGGAAGAGGTCAAAATCCTAAGGAAGGATAAAAGAAGAAACAATATAGAGAAGTCTGGCAGGGAAAAGGCAGGAAAGGAAGCAGAGAGAAAGAGAGGGAAAGAAAGGAGAAGAGGAGAGGAAGAAAGTCAGGCAGGGGAGAAGGCAGAAAGGGCAGAGGCAAGAATGATTCTGGTGACTCAGAGGCCAGGCTGTAGGAGGTACACTCTCCAGTGCATCTGTTCATGAGAGAGATTTTTGATTTGAACATTTTCAGGGACCTATTTTCTCAGACGTCCTGGGGACACAATTTTAATGCCTTGGAAAACACCAATGTGTATTCTTTGGTGGTTCTGGGTCCTGGGACTGGAAGGAGGGAAAGGAAACCCTCTCAAAAGCAGGCAGTACTGGATTCCACCTTTGGGCTTGTGTTGGATGGGGAGGAAACAGGCCCTCGTAGAGAGGATTTGTAAATGTCTAAAGTGGGATAAAGCATTTAGCATATATGAAGTCATGGATGTAAATTTTAACACTTTATAATTGTATTTGCTATAGGTCAATGTATTAAGAAAATCAGTATGGCATCTGGGTGTTGTGGCTCACACTCATAGTGCCAGCACTCTGGGAGGCTGAGGTGGGAGGATTGCTTGAAGCCAGGAGTTCAAGACCAGTCTGGGCAACATGTTACAAACATAACATTTGCGGAGACCCTGTCTGTACAAAATAAATGAATACATAAATAAATTAAGAATTAAAAAAAATTGACCTGGGTGTGGTGGTGCACACCTGTAGTCCCAGCTACTTGGGAGGCTGATGTGGGAGGATTCAGCCCAGGAGTTTGAGGCTGTAGTGAGCTACAGTGGCGCCAATGCACTCCAGCCTGGGGGACAGAGCAAGACCCTGTCTCTAAAAAAATCCCAATTACTGTGGAAACAATTGAGCTATGAAATGCCAAACCAGTGCTTACCCCCAGCTCCCACCTTCAAAGCACACCAGCCCCTCTCTGTGCGAGGACCCCTGTGAGCCAGGAGGGGCTCTCTGGCTTCCGTGCTGGCACCCAGTCTTATAGAAGCTTCAAATTCTCAACCCCAAATGGAGACATGCAGCTTCGTACACAGTCTGATGGTGGGCTGGAATATTTAAAGTTAGACCATTCTGGAAAATATCACTGATGTACAGACTTGCCAGGCAGGCCTCAGTGATTCAGCCATGGATCAGCTTTGCCCTCATCGGGAGGAGGTCCTTTTTCCCTGACAGCGTGGAGGTCCCTGTTCCCCGACAGGGAGGAGGCCTCTGTGTCCTGGCAGGAAATAGCCTTAGGTCTGTGTCTAGGAGTGGAAGTCAGGGTCTGCCCAAGGGATGACCCATTTCCTTTTCCTTTATTTCTCCAAGTGGAGAATCCTCAGTACCCCAAAGGGGGGCGCCCCTCCGGAGGGTGCCACATGTCCCGCCTTCCCCTTGGCGGTGGGCATGGAGCTGCCTTCTTCCCACATGAGGGCAGGGAAGGAAAAGGAAGGCAGGCCGCTGGTGGGGCTGAACTCGGGAACTGCTTGCCTGGTGCAAGCCCGGCCCCTACTTCTCCATCCCTCACCACCCCCACCCGCTGGTAACGCAGGGTGTAATCTCGCTTCTAACACAGAATTACAGAAAACGAGGGGGGAAAAGCCCCGAAAAGAATAATTAATTTCTGCTTCCTCATGCAAATCCTTCGGCCAGTCATCCGAGGTTCAGAGCAGGACCAATTCAGTTCCTTGTGCGAATTCCAAGCTGAAGGCATTTAGAAAAGAAGAGAGAGTGAGAGGAGAGAAATTGAATGGATTTACTTTTCTAAGAACCAGAATTAACAAAGGTTCCATTTTCCATGGTTATGGGTCTGGCTAGACAGCCCTCACTGACAAGCTCTCCAAACACATGTGCTGGCCTGCTGAAAAGGCCTCAGTGTTGACTGACAGATAATTGAAGTGACAAATTGTTTCATTGTATTTGGCAGAGAGAGTGCTGTATTAGATAATTATGGGGAACAGAGGAGCTCTGGGGTCTCAGGTCACAAGACATGCCTGACCCTATTTTCTGAAAACTCTGAATGGAGTTCTGGGTCCCCGAGGACCTGAGTGTGAGGCTGGCTTTTTGTTGTTGTTGAGTTTTTTTTCTTCCCCTTTCCCTCCCCCTCTGCCTCCATTGCCTGCCCCCCCTTTTCTGATCTAATGATTAAGAGCTAAAGAATATAGACACCTCCAGAGCCGAGGGAATGGGCCCTGCCCCCACCCTGCCCGCCCCCACTCCAGTTCCTCGCTTTTTAGGAAAACAACTTGTGAATTTTCTCCATGGTAGCCCGTTTGCAAACTCTTCTTATCAGCTCCCCACAGTGGCCTGAAAGGAGGCAGCCGGGGACAAATGAGTGGCTTCAAAGGGTTGAGGGGTGAGGGTGTCCCTACACCCCTCAGAGGGAGGGTAGCAGAGCAGCTGCTCCGTGTGGCCTGGTGAGGTGGGAAAATCTGGGGCCAGAAGATACCCTAAAGATGATTAAGTAGTAGAACCATCTCATTTCCCAGCTGAGATGGCCAGGGAAGACCCACAGTTAGTGAGTGGTGAAATAGGTCAGACCCCAGCTTGTGAAACTCCCCATCCAGGGCTCTTTTCCCCAAACCTGCTGGGATACAAATTTTTTAAGATCACGAGTGTAAAATACAAATCACAATATCGCCTTCTCTCTTCCTGGCCCTCTTTACAGCTGCATAATCCTATAAGAAAGTGGAAGCAGCTTCACACACACCGTCTTTATCCTTATACGTGATCGGGCCTGGGCAAAGGGTGAGGGCAAATTTCCCTGCGCCACACAGCAAGGAAGGGGCCAGTAGCCGCCCTGCTGTGTCCTCCACTCTTTTCCCAGATGCCCGCTAGAGAGGTGGACAGGGATTCTTTAGGGGAGAGAGAGACCCTCAGAGCAGAGACCTTCCTGGATGGTTCAGGAAGGAGCCCCGGATAGGCTGGAGGAAAACCTACTTACTCCTGCAGGGGACAAGTGAATGGCTTGGTGCCTCTGCTCTTAGCACCAGCGGGGGAGGGGCGGTCTTCCGACTGGGGGTTGAGGATCTTCAGTATAAACGCCGTTTGCTCTCTACAGGGCTTTGATGCTCTGGAAGATTTACTTTGCTTTCAAACAGAAAAGGTTTTGGAATTATTCAAACTCTCAAAGTTCATTTTTTTTTTTAAAGTTGCGTTTTCACTTTTCCCTCCCTGCTTTTTTCTCCTTTATTTTGGTTACCTTTTATTCTTAATTATAAGTCCGGAGAAGACCCCCAGGAAGCAGTCTGATGTTTGGCTTCCAATTCTGTTATCTTATCAAAAATAAAAAAAAATAAAGCACATGGTGGGGAGCACCTGGACATCTGAGTATGTGACACAGCTGAGTTCCATGGACTTTCTGGTTTTGTTGTTGTTGTTGTTGTTTGTTTGTTTGTTTTTTGAGACAGAGTCTTGCTCTTGTCACCCAGACTGGAGTGCAGTGCTGTGATCTTGGCTCACTGCAACCTCCCCCTGCCGGACTCAAGCAATTCTTTTACCTCAGCCTACCTAGTAGCTGGGATTACAGGTGCCCACCACCATGCCTGGTTACTTTTTTTTCTTTTTCTTCTTCTTCTTCTTTTTTTTTTTTTTTTTTAGTAAAGACGGGATTTCACCATGTTGGCCAGGCTACTCTCGAACTCCTGACCTCAGGTAATCTGTCCGCCTTGGCCTCCCAAAGTGCTGGGATTACAGACATGAGCCATCCCCTCTTGGGATTTGGCCACCATCATGTGGGAAGTCCAGGCCATCTGGAGAAGCCACATGGAGGTGCCTTGGATAACAGCACAGCTGAGATGCTGACAGTCAATGTCAACCATCAGTCATGTACATGATTCATCTTGAAGATCCAGTCTTGTCCAGACTCTAGGTGATCCATGCCCAGGCTCCATTTATCTGATTATAACCCTAAACGAAAACTGCCCGGCTCACTCAGTCAACAGATACGCGAAACATAATATATTGTTGTCTTAAACAACTTAAGTTTTGGAGTGGTTTGATACACAGCAATAGTTAACTAGAGCAAACCACGAGGACTTTGTCCCTAGAGCCCTGTCCCTGGGATGGTGCTGAAGAGAAAAGGGGTTCTCCAGGAGAGGAAAGAGAAATCTGCACACAATCCACTTACAGCAGACAAAGCAGAGACCCAGGAGAAGATGGTGCAGAAAGCCCTGGTGCAGGAAGTGCCACTGGGCCCCATGTGCTTTGAAGTACTAGGGACAACACTTCCTTTTTCTATTCTTTTTTACTAAAGGGTACTTTCCCTTATGAAATAGATCTGAAGCATTCACCATGGCAGGCACCCGTCATCCCTCCATCATTGGTGGAGTTGAGTATTAACAGATTTGAAGTTGAGGACACTGGAGGCTGAGGATGTCTTAGTGAACAGAGGACTCAGCTGGAAGGTTCACCTCCAGAAGCTGGAAGGGCTGGTAGAAATCCAACGTCACCAGGAAGACAAACCAGGAACCTGGCTGACTCTGTCCTTGGGCTTTTTTACCTGGCCTGGCAGAGAGCTGGATGCGAGAGCAAGTGAAAGCCAACAACATCAAAGGCCCTTGTCATGGGATTTTAATTTCTCTGGCCCAATGGGCTTATTATTTTCTGTTTTCTTTTCCTGCCACTCCATCCCATCACATCCTCCGGCCTGGGTCCTCCCTCATGATTTAATGACCTCTTTGGGTACTAGTGATCTCAGCTTTTTCTCATTTACTAAACCTCTTTTTTTGGAGCTGGTCTTCTGTTTGGGCCCAGATACAATTCTGGCTAACAGGCCTGCCCTCCTGGGGCCTCAGTGCCGGCTTCTATGCCTGAGGAAGAAGATTCCGTACAACTCACCCACTGGTAATTGTCTTTTCCGAAAGAAGAACAAAAAGAGAAAAGTTTCCTTGAGCAAACCCAATGTGAAAGGCTCAGATTGGACAGGTAGGTAAATTAGTGAGTTATTCTTATTGAGAAGATGTTTCTTTAAATGTCCACGAGTACATTTAAATACAATTTGATTTTTAAAAAATAGCAAAAGTAGCACTTCCTCAGGTCCTATTTATCATGTAAAGTGAGAGGGACAGATGTTTGTAAGAAGGGGATCTAGCAGAACGCGCCTTAGTCTGAAGACAAAGAGAGCCCTTGATCGATTTCTCACAGGAGGAGACATTTTTCTACCTTCTCATGTTAAAAACAAACAGCAAAAGAGATGAACAAATCCAGACTTTCTGCATTCAATTCACTTCACCAAGTCTTTTTAAAGAACCCATGTGTGCCTAGTGGAACTGCCAAGAAAGGTCTCAGATTCGTAGAAAAGGCTATGGAAAATCCATTTTCAGAGCTGTAAGAGAGTGATACCAATACAAAAGAATGTACAATGAGAGAGCATCTTTCAAAGGCATCTTTCGTTCTTTGCTTTGCGTCACTTCTAGAGTAGTGGGCAGATAGTCTTAGGTCTCAGGAATGGAAAATTTTGCCAAATCATCTTGGGAGAAATGTCTAGATCTGGAAAGACCTTTACATTCTAGGCCAGACTTCTGCCTCAAGCAAATCCGTTCTGAGAGTTAGTCAAAATCAAATCCAAACAACCAAAATAAACAAACTAACGAGAAAAAAAAAAAAAAAAAAAACCCAAAAAACCAACAACAAAAACCCAACAACAACAAAAGCAAAAGGAAAGAGAAGAAATTTTTTTTAAAAACCCACAAAGGCTCTGTGGAAGGAAACCACAGTTAGAGGGGAGGGAGTAGGAGACCAATTCAACTTGATTCAAACCAATCCAATCCAATCCAATCCAATCCAATCCAATCCAATCAATATTTACTGAGCACCTACTATGTGCGGATAGAGTGTTAGGTTCTGAGGCTGTGGAGTTGAGCAAAGCGTGGTCTCTGCTCCCAAGAATCTACATTTGCAAGTCTGCACAGAATCAGATGTGTGTTTGTTCATACATCAGAAAAGGGCCCAAGCTTCCCAGCCCCCTGGGAAAGCCCTGCCCTTTCTGACCTCCACTCTGTGCTGCCAGGTTCTTTTGGCTTCACGCAGGGGGATGCCACCGCCCTGTGTGCAGGGTTGGGGGCATATGGGCAGGGGTGGCCAGGCAGGTAGGACCATCTTTCCTAGCACATCTGCAGGAGCCTGAATTTCATGAAGACCCCTTTTTTCTTTCTCCCCACTGTCAGTCCAGCACAAGAAATCATTAAAGACCCTTGCCCACAATGGAAATAAAATACAGCCCGAGAGCTACAGCACAGCCCCTCCATTGAGAGCCCACGGAAGCTGGGTAAGGCCAATAATTCAAAACAGATGAACGGCCCGGCAAATACTATGGGCTCAGTATCCCAGCCTGACCTGACCTTTGAAACTTGCTGAAAGTTATCCTTGAAACTCCCCAGAACTCCTTGAAAAACTTCTGTAAAAGGCTTATTTATCACAAAGCCATAAATAATATTTGCTAGGTATTTGCTCCATCTATCTAGAAAATGAATCAGGCTAAAAGATGTGAACTCAGTGGCTGAGCCAGGGTGGGGGCGGGGTGGCCAAGGTTGGGGGATACTGCTCAGTTTCAGGCAGGAATAAGGGAGAAGCTGAGAATAGGGGAGAAGCTGCTGTGCTCCATCCTTATGTATCTGGAGGGGGCTGGGGGATGGGGTGAAAATGGGGCTGTTCAAGGAGTTAGGTTTAATGCAACAGATTTTAATTTCATTGCTTCTACAAAGAGGTGGCTGTAGATTGCTGTCAAGAGACATAGCTCTGGTAAATAATTCGTGTGATACTTTTACACCAGATTGCTTCTGGGCAAGCGTCCTAGGGTGCCTGCCCAGAGAGCTACACATGCTCTGTGACTGCCTTCTGTGAAAGCTGGGGGCTTCATTCATTCACTCACTCACTCATGCATTCATTCACTCATTCATGCATTCATTCATTCATTCAACAAATCCATCCAAAGACTTCGTCCTAGTTCTGTGGAAGGTGTAATACTATAAAGGGTGTAGTTACATCTCTCAAGGAGTCTTTATCAGCAGGGAGACAGGAAAACACACAGATTCCTAGGACAGGATGTAGAAAGGGACACACAGCTTAGGACAGTACAGAGATAGAGATATAGGAATGCAGAGGACAGTGAGATGACGTCCAGCTCCTGGGAGAGGGTTGCTGGGAGGGGGTAAGGTAGGAGATGAGAGAGGATTCCTTGAGCGGCTGCACTGAGCGGAACCTTGGAGGCTGGGTCGGCTGTGGCAGGGCAGGGGTGAATCCTTCTAGGCCGAAGGGAGGGTGGGAGGATCAAATACAGAGATATGCAAGTCTTGGCCCCAAATAGGCTATTTATTTAAAAAGGGAGAGGAAATGGTGGAGAAACTAAGGCCCAAAAACTCTGACCGTAGTCCTGAGAAGGTGAAAGGAAAGGTGTTCATGGGCATGAAGAGAAGGAATGGTTCACAAGCTACCATGGAAGATGATAGATAGAGGCTGGCATATGGGGCCAGCACAGTGGCTCACACCTGTAATCCCAGCACTTTGGGAGGCTGAGGCGGGAGGATTGCTTGAACCCAGGAGTTTGAGATCAATCTGGGCAACATAATGAGACCTGAGATTCCATCTCTAAAAATAAAAATAGCCTTGCGTAGTGGCACATGCCTGTGGCCCAGGTACTTGGCAGGCTGAGGTAGGAGGATTGCTTGAGCCCAGGAGGTCAAGGCTGCAGTGATGATGCAGGTATGGCCATTGCACTCCAGCCTGGACAACAGAGCAACACCAAATATCTTAAAAAGAAGAAGAAGAAGAAGAAGAAGAAGAAGAAGAAGAAGAAGAAGAAGAAGAAGAAGAAGAAGAAGAAGAAGAAGAAGAAGAAGCAGCAGCTGGCACCTGATTGTGTTGGGGGATGGGGAAGCGAGACCAAGGAATCCTCAAGCAATAATGCTAAAAGCATGTCCTATCATGGCATGTGACGCTATTAAAGATGAATCTCAAAGTCTGAGCCTGCATGACTGGGAGTCAGGGAAGAGCAGGGAAGTTAAGAAGAAGTGCCTGCTTGGGAGAGAGTATGAGGAAGGAGACTCAACAGCATCCCATGCTGTTGACAAATGGGGACAAGGGAGGGTGCTGGAATGTTTGTAGGCCAGCAGGGAGACAGACTGAAGATAAGGTAAGAAGACAACCCACTTGGGTGAAGTGTAATAAAAGGCGATATCCAAGCCTGTGGGAGGAAGGAAGGAAGGAGGTAAGGGTAAGCAGGTGCCCAGAAAAATTTAGGAGGGAGAGAGGGAAATTGAGAGAGCACCTATCCTCATCCTGATGAAGTCAGTGGGCTGCAAGGGGCACGGTGAGATCTCGGGAGGTGCCTGATGTTTTGGATGTGTTTTTATTCCACAATGAGGGCCCAATGGCTCCGCTGGGGGCTGTACCGGCCATTTGCTCCCTGAAGTAGGGAGCTGTGAGTTAGGTGACTGAGTTGTTTGCCTTTACTTGGGAAGCTGGACTTTGTGATGGGAGGTTGGCTGGATGACAGATCAGGGAAGCCAGGTTTGTGCATGGTCAAGGAGCTTGGTTTGGGGGATGCTCTGAGGATCCTGTCTTGCTGTTCTGTTGTTCTTAGGGGCTTTCCTGTGTAGGCTGTCGGTAGATGCCTGCTTTCCCCACAGCTCAGGATTACTGATTGTGATGGAAGGCATCTCTCAGGGGCTTGTCATGGTTTCAGTTCTTATCCTAGAGCATTAGAGCTAAAAGGGATCTGAGAGGTCCTATTGGCCTGGGACACCCTATCCTGTCAATCCAGAAAACCAGCTCTGGCCCCAGTCTTCCATCATTCCCAGCCTGAGGGTCCCTTGAGGTTTAGTGAGGGGATGCAGCAGTGGCAATGTGAGTGGGCCTCTCCTCCTCACCAATGCAGGTGAGAAGCATGCCTCAAAAGAGGCCTGGGACCCATTCATTTAGAACAGCTTCTGACTGGTAATGTCATGGATTTAGGGGCCAGTGCCTGGCATAGTGTAGACACTCAGTAAATACTTATTGAAATGGAAAAATGAGGAAATTAATGAATCATGTTAGGATTACAGAAAGAACAAAGTTTGAGGACTTAGGGCTTTTTATTCTTAATTTATTTTTAGATGGAGTCTCGCTCTGTCACCCAGGCTGAACTGCAGTGGCACGACCTTGGCTTATTGCAACCTCTGCCTCCTGGGTTCAAGCGATTCTCCTGCCTTAGCTTCCCAAGTAGCTGGGACTACAGGCATGCACCACCACACCCAGCTAGTTTTTGTAGTTTTAGTAGAGATGGTTTTTTGCCATGTTGGCCAGGCTGGTCTCGAACTCCTGACCTCAAGTGATCTGCCCGCTTCAGCCCCCCAAAGTGCTGGAATTACAGGTGTGAGCCACCGCGCCTGGCCAGGGCTTTTGATTCTTAGTTCAGTTTTTTTCTGATTGTGCCCACAGCCTGTTCTCCCCAGACATCGTCTTTAATGCTTCTATATCTTAAAGAGTTGTGTGTTTCTACGTTTCTTCTCCAAATTCTGGAATCTTCCCCCACGACTGAGGACCTAAAAAAAGACACCTTGAGTGTTAGAACAGCACTCACTCACTCTCTTACTGGCCTCTTGTTAATTCACTCATTCCTGTCTTTCATGCATTGTGTATTTATTCATTTATGCAGCCATTCAAGTATCTATTGAGATCTATTTTGATAAGTCAAGCACAGTGGAGAAGAGCTGGTCTTGATGTTCTGGTAAGAGGAGTGCATGAATAAATGTCAGCCTACATGCTGGTTCATTCAACCTTGGGATAGACCTCAAAGGTGGCCACAATTTGTCCCTCCTCGGCTTCACATCCTCTTGCTGTGACTTTGACTGCTCTCACACTTCGAGATGGGGCCCTGTCAGGAGACTTGCTTAGGCTGCTGTGAAACAGGCAGAGGCTGACAAGCACCTGTGCTGTGGGGCCTGTCTGCTGTTACTGCTTTGGGAACCCTGTGACTGCCACTGCCTGCAGCAACCTGGGCTGCTTCTGGTGATGAGTGGCCTCTGTCATCCTAGCCAACAACTTGCCACTCACAGACATGTTAGTAAAGCCATTAAGTTTTGGAGTTGTTTGTTTTATGGCAGTAGCTGACTGACACAATACTCCTCATTGTTCTTGAGAGGCTATGATAAGTGAGACTCTAATGTCTTTCCAACAAAAAATCTCCCTTGCACCATGATGCACCTTAGTCAAAGCCCAAAAATACTTCTGCAGGGACCAGCTGCAGATCCTATATATCATGTACACACTTTCCTGGGAGCCATATGTTCCCTTACAATCTCTGGGCATTAAATCAGCAATAAATACTTATTGGATTCCCAGTTGCAGATAAGATTGTCTGTAGGGTGTGGGCAGTCACCAGGTTTCCAGGTCTGATAGGAGCATAGGAGCGGGTCAGGCAGAAACACTAGAGGCATAAGTGAGTATCTGAGGTCAGCACTTCCAGAAGCACCCCCCACCACACACACACACTCAGGGAGCACAGGAGCGAGGATGCAGTCACCTGTGCTGGCCAGCTCAGGGCTCTCTAGTCATCTGCAACCCTGGAGGATCACCTGTCCTCATGGGCCAGAGGTGGTTCTCCTGCTGCAGGTCCCCAAGGAGTGACATCTCTGTTCGCCCTCCAGGGATCCCCTTAGTAAGGGTAGGGTCTCAGATTCCAGGGCAGGAAGGTTCATCCCAGGAGGCTGTGCTCTGTGTATGCCATCAGGCTGGAGTCTGCAGTGTTCACTGTGACTCAGTGGTTGCTGCCTTAGTGAGGAGAGAGTTAGAGTGATGCAGGGCATATGAGCCCAAATTGGGGCTTAGCCTGAGAGGGTTCCTGGCTTTGCCCAGGGGAAAATTCAAGGGTGAGCTGGTGGTAGAAGAAAATGGCTTTATGGAGGCGGCACTATTGCAGCTCTGTGCCAGTTCCTGCAGAACAGGGCTGCCCCACAGGCGTGTGCTGAGAGTAGCAGCTCAGGGCAGTGCTGCAGTTAGATTTATACTCACTTTTTATTACATGCAAAGTAAAGGGTGAATTATGCCAAAATTTCTAGAAGGGGTTGTAACTTCTGGGATGCCAGATTGTTGTCATGGAAAGGGGCATGAGTGTTGCCAGGTGTTGCCATGGCAGCAATAAACTGACATGGGACACTGGTGGGTGTGTCTTATGGAAAGGTGCTTTCACCCCATCCCTGTTTTAGCTAGTCCTCAATTTGGTCCAGTGTCCAAGCCCTGCCTCCAGAGTTGAGTCCCGCCTCCTACCTGGAGGGGTAGGGAGGTACCAAATTGCACTGGGTACCATGGAGAGTGCAGAGAAGATAAATGAGTGATGCTGATCAATCAATCAATCAATCAATTGATAACACATAATTGTCATAATACAATGCTAATAGCAGCTCTTGTTTATTGAGTGCCAGCTGTTTTGCAGTCACTGCATGGTAAACACTTCACATATGTTTCTGCTCATGTTACTTGCTCCTGGGGCTTGCCTTCTTGAGGAGCAGGGCATCACGAGTGTCCTGCATGGGCAACAGCCCTAAGTGTTGTAGCTAGAACAGGGCACTAACAGCTCTGCAGCATGAGTGACAGAGCTTGAGACATTCAAACCTGGGTAAGTGTAGCATGCACATTCGGCTGCCCTCTCTCTTTGCTCTCCCACCTCCATCCTCCAGGCTTCCCTCGCCCTTTTACCCTGACAGCTTCCTGAACATCCACTCCCCACCCCCCAGTCAAAGTGTCCCCATCCTCTGTCATAATCTATTTGGGCTCTGTTCTTTGCAACAGACAGTTAGGCCCAGATAAAGGCAGCTAATCTGTCTGTTAGCTCATGTGTTCCTGTGACAGATAACATAACTCATTACCACAGATACTTTGCAGGGCTCTTGAAGAAGGTCCCTGGACAGTAACTGTCAGGCTGGAATTTGGTTGGTGCCTTGGGAGTCATGGAGTAGTGCTTGGGCAGATGGTGGTTCATCACTTCTCAAAACTGTCACAAAGGTGGCTGTGCCACCCTCCTAGGTATACCTGACGCCAGCCTCTAGGAGCCAAGCATTCCAACTGGGCAGTGGAAAATGGAAAAGTCTCAGGCTTCAGGATCAGATGAATCTGAATTTGCCTCTTATAAACATGGCGATGTAACAGTTTTACTTAATGCCTTGGGACCTTGGTAGCTCTGATCTGCAAAAATGGGAAAATTATACCCATTATGCAGGCTCACTGTGAGGATCAGAAATAATATAATGGGCTGGGCACGGTGACTCGCACCTGTGGCCCCAGCTACTTGGGATGCTGAGGCAGGATGGTCTCTTGAGATGAGGAGTTTGAGGCTGCAGTGAGCTATGATCCTACCACTGCACTCCAGCCCCTATCTCTGAAAAAATAAATGAATGAAAGGAAGAACATAGCCACTGTGGGTCCCTGACTCCTCTTGCTTGAAGCCTCCAGGTGTAGAGACACAGATATCCCAAGATTTAGGGGCGCAGGCCTTGGCTCCAGAGTCAAGCCTCATGGGCTCAAATGCTGGTTCTGTTCCTTATTAGATGTGTGACCTTGAGAGTTACTTTCCTGGGCCCCAGTTTCCTCATCTGTCTGGGACAGTAATAGTTCCTACATCAGAGAGTTGTTATGAGGATTAAACGAGATAGTTCAGGTATGTGATGGAACTGGCACTGTGCCCAGGTAAAAGGTGGTCAGAGTGAACAGGCATTAGCAGGTGGGGGTGAGGACGTCACTGCCTGAGTGTTGACTCCCTTGGGCAGCGTGGCCTTCCTAAGTTATTGCTGAGCTGCTGCTCTCAGCAAAAGCACAGAAGGAGCGTGCATGTGGAGACTGAGTGGCTTAGTGAGGGCAGGAGCTTGCCTGGATCTGCTTCAGCTCCTGAGGGCAACATCTGGGGATGTCTCTGGGTCTGATGATTCCAAACAGCTCATCTCAGGAGCCAGAGCAACCTCCTGCGGCCTGGAGGGCTTCCAAGAGGAGGCTCCAGGAGTGACTGCCAAGGACCTGGAGTGGGCAAGAGTGGAAGGAAGGAGAGGGAACTCCATGTTTGTGTAACTCCAACTTCATCCTGCAGTCTGCTCCAGGCACTTTTTTAGAGACTTCATCTCTACAAAAATTTTTAAAATTAGCAGGGCATAAAATTGACAAATGGGATCTAATTAAACTAAAGAGCTTCTGCACAGCAAAAGAAACTACCATCAGAGTGAACAGGCAACCTACAGAATGGGAGAAAATTTTTGCAATCTACTCATCTGACAAAGGGCTAATATCCAGAACCTACAAAGAACTCAAACAAATTTACAAGATAAAAACAAACAACCCCATCAAAAAGTGGGCAAAGGATATGAACAGACGGTTCTCAAAAGAAGACATTCATACAGCTAACAGACACATGAAAAAATGCTCATCATCACAGGCCATCAGAGAAATGCAAATCAAAACCACAATGAGATACCATCTCACACCAGTTAGAATGGCAATCATTAAAAAGTCAGGAAACAACAGGTGCTGGAGAGGATGTGGAGAAATAGGAACACTTTTACACTGTTGGTGGGATTGTAAACTAGTTCAACCATTATGGAAAACAGTATGGCGATTCCTCAAGGATCTAGAACTAGATGTACCATATGACCCAGAGATCCCATTACTGGGTATATACCCAAAGGATTATAAATCATGCTGCTATAAAGACACATGCACATGTATGTTTATTGCAGCACTATTCACAATAGCAAAGACTTGGAATCAACCCAAATGTCCATCAGTGACAGATTGGATTAAGAAAATGTGGCACATATACACCATGGAATACTATGCAGCCATAAAAAAGGATGAGTTTGTGTCCTTTGTAGGGACATGGATGCAGCTGGAAACCATCATTCTTAGCAAACTATCACAAGAACAGAAAACCAAACACCGCATGTTCTCACTCATAGGTGGGAACTGAACAATGAGATCACTTGGACTCGGGAAGGGGAACATCACACACCGGGGCCTATCATGGGGAGGGGGGAGGGGGGAAGGATTGCACTGGGAGTTATACCTGATGTAAATGACGAGTTGATGGGTGCTGACGAGTTGATGGGTGCAGCACACCAACATGGCACAAGTATACATATGTAACAAACCTGCACGTTATGCACATGTACCCTAGAACTTAAAGTATAATAAAAAAAAAAAATTAGCTGGACATGGTGGCGCACGCCTGTGGTCTCAGCTATTTGGGAGGCTGAGGCAAGAGGATCTCTTGAGACCAGAAGTTTGAAGCTACAGTGAGGTATGATCACATCACTGCACTCCAGCCTGGGCGACAGACCCTATCTTCGAAAAAGTAAGTAAATGAAAGAAAGAACATAACCACGGTGGGTCCCTGACAGGGTGCTGGGGTAAAGTGCCCTCCGTGAGTCCTCAAGCAACCTGACAGGGGTGTGGTATCATCCTCTCCACTTCACAGAGGGGACCCTGAGGCTGTGTCATTCAGGGACTTGCCAAGGTCCCAGGAGAGGAAATGTCTGTCTGCTGGACGCCAGAGCTCATGCTCAGTGTGCTGCAGCAGACAAGTGATGACCGGCAGTGGCTTTAGGCATGACGCTGTCTGCATTTTTCAGTTACCAGGGAAAGGAAAGTAAGCAACAGAAGACAGACCACACGGGATCGTCTGGTGTGGGGTTAGGGAACTAAGTCAATCAATCTGCAAATACAGGCAACCTCCAACTTGTAGACACAGGCTTAGGGCAGCCTGGACATGCGAATAGCTGTGTTTGCTAATTTGGGAGGGAATTACTTGTGCTGCTTTTGCTAAAATTGTTACTGAAACTCCAGATGCTAAAGACTCCCCCAGTTTTGTTTTTGTTTTTGTTTTTTTCCTGGAACTCTTTTGACTGCATTTCAATGTCAGCTTGTTTTCTTGGATGGTTTCTCTTTTTCCTCCAGAGAGGGCACTGAGATGGAAAGCAGAACAAACAAAAACACAAACAAAAACCTCGATGGAGTGAAGATTCCATCGGCCAGAGTTCTGGTTAACTGAAGCCTCCTTGTTGAATGTGACTTTTCTTCTTGTTTCTGGCATCGGCTTGCAGCTGGGCATTTGTGAGTCTGTGCAGTGTGGAGGATTGGTCACCGCCAGTGCTAACCAGAGACTCCTTGGCAGAGGGGATTGTGTGCGTCTCCTGCTGTGTGTGGTTGCAGTTAGCTTCCGGGGTGTCCGGGCCGGGAATAAAGGGGCCCAGCAGGTTCATCCTTTCCTCACTGATTTCCTGTGGGGGCAGTGGCCCTTGAACAAGAGGATTTCACGGGGCAGGGCCACCCCTGCTCTGCCTTTGCATGTTTTTTCCTCAATGAGCACAGGCCTGTGTGACGAATGCTGCTGAAGGCAGGCCCCAAGGAGGGGAGCAGGGGAGGAGGAAGCCATTCAGAGATGGTGTGCACTTTTACCACCTCATCTCCAGGGAGCCAGGCCTCTCTGGCTATTCAATAGGAGCTGGCAGAGCCCCACAATCAGGGGCCTTCTGTTTATTTGTTCATTCTTTGTTTATTCCTTCATTCCTCCCTCTTCGTTTCCTTTTCTCCCTTCTTCCATCCATCCTTCTGTCCATCCGTCCAACTCTCCATCCATCCATCCATCCATCCATCCATCCACCCACCCACCCATCCACCCAACCACCCACCCATCCACCCAACCACCCACCCATCCATCCATCCATCCATCCATCCATCCATCCTTCCTTCCTTCCATCCATCCATCTTTCCAATCAACCAGCACATTGTGCAAGTGCTGTGGGGGGAAATATACAAGACCAGCTCCTTGCTCTTTCAGAGTTTCCAATCCAGGGAGGGAAAGAAGACAAATGCATGTATAAAGCAAAGTAGAAAACCAGCAGGCCACACAACAGAGCACACAGTTATGGGTATAGAGAAGGGGTCCTGCCAATATAGATCAGGCAGAGGGGGCCATTGACTTGAACTGGAGGGACAAGTGAGGGAATTTCAAATGACAGAGGTGACAGGGTTTGCCTTCCAAGAAAGAGAAACAGCAAGGGGAAAGGTGGGAAAGTGGGGGAGTCTTGTGGCTGTTTAGGGCAAGGTGAGTTGTTTGATTTGGCCATGGAGCAGGAATGAGTGGGAAGGGAAGCTGGAGGCACCACGGGAGCCAAGCCACAGAGGGCCCAGAAGTCAGGACGTGGTGCAGGAGGCATCAGGACCCACTTGAGGCTTCTGGGTAAGCATGTGGCACACCCAGAGCTGAACTTTGGGATGGCTATGCTGGCAGAGACCGCAGCATGGGACCTTCATGGCCTTATCAGACACCCCATGGGGAATGCACAGCCACTCTTGCCCCTGACCCAGGAAGCTGGGGTCTTTGCTGGCCAGGCAGGGCCAGCCTCTCACTCACCTTCCCAGTGGCACCCTCTCCTTCCTGCCATGCGCTTTGACAGTGTGGCCTCCCAGCACCACACACATCAAGGTGTGAATCCAATGCTTGCAGCACCCGGCGTGGCCAGGTGACTCAGGGACATTGGATTCTAAGCAAGAAAAACATTGACCAGAGCAAGGTCCAGAGCCTCTGGGAGGCAAAGCTGGAGATAATTAAACTTTACCAGTGACACTGAGTGGCACAGCGTGGCAAACGTAAATGTCCTGGTCATGGCTGTCATGGGGACCCCGGGCTAGCTTACTTCTAAGGGTACTTTCATGAGTATCAATAGGTATTTTTTCCACAATAATTATTCTCCCCCACTCCCACCACTCCAATGCCTTAAATGGTCACTACGAAACATTCTTTTGGTTTAGATTACAAAGCCCCAACATGCAAATGTATCGACACTGGGAGCTGTTGAGACCACAGTGTCTCAGTGCAAATGAATTCCTTAGGTTAGCAAATCCTTATGCTGCCAGTTTTTGAGAGATTAGCACCCAGAACTGAATGGATATGGAGGACTTTGAACAAACAATTATCAAGCACCTGTGTGCAAAGGTCCAAGCTGGGGCTGGGCCTGCAGGAATAAAGGTAAACACACGTCAGTTACTGCAATCCAGGAAGAAGTGTTTGGCAATCCAGCAAGAACAAGCACAGCTACCATTTTGCAGGTAAGGGGTATTGTTGTCAGGCGTTGTTACGTTTGTCAGTGCGTAATCTTATTTAAATGCATTAAAACCTACTTATATGTAACTAGGATTATCGCCATTTTAGGCTGTGGAAATATGCTCTGAAACATATGTAAACAGTATTAAGAATCAAATGAAGGAGGATTTAGGGAGATGGGCAGGAATTGGAGAGGGGTTGAGTGTGGACTCAGCCAGCCTTCACCTTCCCTGTTTTAATTATGACAAGGTTACGAGGTGGAAATGACATTTTTTTTTTTTTAACTAATTAATTTCTTTTTTTGAGACCGAGTCTTGTTCTGTCACCCAGACTGGAATGCAGTGGTGTGATCTTGGCTCACTGCAACCTGTGCCTCCTGGGTTCAAGTGATTCTCCTGCTTCAGCCTCTCAAGTAGCTGGGACTATAGGTGTGTGCCACCACGCCTGGCTAATTTTTGTATTTTTAGTAGAGATGGGGTTTTGTCATGTTGGCCAGGCTGGTCTCAAACTCCTGGCCTCAGGTGCCCTGCTTGCCTTGGCCTCCCAAAGTGCTGGGATTATAGGTGTGAGCCACTGCACATGGCCAGAAATACCAGTTAAAATGCTACCCTAGTGGTGGGATTGGAGTGAAAAAAGCCAATCAGACACGGAGGCGGGAGAGCAAAGTGGAGCAGCGCCAGGAAAGGCTGTGAGCCCAGGCCAGGGCAGGGCAGCTGGCTATAAAAATGGTGCCCTAGCCACTGCTGCACCCATGCCCAGCATGGTGCTTGGTGCAAGTCAGGTACACTGTACAGGGCTGTCAAATTCATTCTTCTTTCTCATCAGTAAATTTAGGGACTAGAACCAAAAGAAGTGCTGTGGAGGGCAACTACCTTTGTAGGGTTCACTCATTGATATTGTGCCCAGGTCCCCTCAAGATGAGACCTGCCCCCCTCCCAGGTATAACAGAAGATCCATCTAATTTCTCCACTTGGGTGCCATGGTAAATGTTGCTGTGACCCTAAAACTGAGTTGAGAATACAAGCCTCTCCCTGGTGGGTCCTGGGAGGGTGTGTGTGTGTGTGCACGCAAGCATGCATGTTGCATGTGTGCATGTATGTGTGTGTCTGTGTGCATGCGTGTGCGTGTGTGTATGTGTGTGTGCGTGTGTATATGTGTGTGATATGTGTATGTGTGTGCATGTGTGTGTGTATGTATGTGTGTGTATGTGTGTCTGTGTGCGTGTGTGTGTCTGTGTGTGCATGTGTGTGTGTGCACATGCACGCTTGGGGTCAGCTAAGCTCTCCCACGCCCATGCAAACAGAACTGGCTTTCCTTGCAAGGTTGGTGACAGCCCAGCTTCCCCTTCACAGGTTGGAGCAAGGCATTAATCTTCTTGACATGGCAGCAGTGGGGGAGGGGGATTTGGGGTGGAAATCCCTCAAATGGGGGCATCCCATGAGCAGAGAGGTCCTTGTCTCCTCTGGCTGTGTGAATAAGCTTTAGTTTACAAACCAGGGCGTAAAGTCAGGTTGGCTTCAAGGAGATCAAGTAGCATTATAGAAAGCATCTCTCTCTTTTCATTATGTTCATTTTTGGGGAAGCAGGGCAGGCAGAGGCAGATGGGACTCTGTGTCCGTAGAAGAACTTGGGAGTGTATTCTGGGAACAGGCACCCATCTTCTCTGCAGGAGGTGGCAGAGTGGGAGGGCGTGGGAGCCCATGCTGGAGAGAGGGCAGGCCTGGAGAAGTCTAAACTTGCAAACAGAACATCATTTATACAGTCAAAATCTTTCACAAACTACTGGCAAGCTGGTGGGGCCTCCACCCCTCTCTTAGGAAGTCCTCCTTTGTCTGATATTCCTACCTATGTAACTCCTCTCTGTTAACCTGGGCTCTGTGGTTATAGGTTGGGGTTGATTGAGAAAAGCCAGGATCCAGAGGCCAGATAGACCCGCAGGGTGCCCTCATTTGAGAACTCTTCTCTGACTCCCCCCTGCACCCCCAGATTAGGTCCCATTTGTCTGGAATGAGAACTGTAGGATTGGGGTGAGAAGAGTTACTATAGTGCCCAGACACATCAGTTAGGGACTTAGGACAAAGAGGCAAACAGTTGCTGGGTATGGTGGCTCAAACCTGTAATCTCAGTGCTTTGGGGGGCCAAGGTAGGAGCATCATTTGAGTCCCAGAGTTGGACACCAGCCTGGGCAACATGGTGAGACCTCATCCCTACAAAAAACTTAAAAATTAGCTGGGTGTGGTGGTGTGCACCTGGAGTCCTAGCTACTCAGGAGGCTGAGGCGGGAGAATCGCTTGAGCCCAGGAGTCCCAGGAGGTCAACGCTGCAGTGAGCTATGATCGTTCCACTGCAATCCAGCCTGGGCAACAGAGGAGATCTTGTCTCTAAAAAAAAAGAAAGAGAAAAAGAGGCAAGCAGTTATTACATACTGTGCTGGGACCCTTGCCCTGGCTGCAGCCATTGCCCCATAGGAAACACCAAGCAACCTTTTATTTGATGAGCCAGATGTAACCCGTCTTAGATTCTGCCTTTTTCTGAAACTTCCAGCCAAGTGCAGCTACGTATCAGACCCACACAACTTAATGCCTACTCTTTCCCCAATTGTTCCACTCAAGATATCCCAGCTCTCAAGGACTTTAGGCTCTCCTTGGGGAGCTGGAATTGTCTTAGACTCCTCCTTCAGGTCTCAAGCTAAATGTTAGGGAGGCCGTCCCTGATCTAAGCCCTCTAGGCGTAATCATGCTGTTTGACTTCTTTCCCACTTTCTTAGAAATTCTTGTTTCCATGTTTGTGTGTTTCTGTGTTTTTTCTCGTCTGACTCTATTGGAAATTGAACACCGAGAGAGAGAGCACACTTGCCCACCTTGCTCTTTGCTGCTGTCCCAGTGCCTGAAACGGCACCTGCCACATGGTAGATCCTCAAAAATATGTGTTGAATAAGGCAAATGAATGAATGAAGCCTCTTTTGCCCTAGCATGAAAACCAATGCACATGAGTGAATGGGCTGGCGAAATAGCCACAGGAAAATGCTTTAGTTGTGCGGCCTTTAGGCTGTGTTTGGAGGAGGACAGTGAGGAGGGCAAAGGATGGAGCACTGGAGAAAGGGGCTGTGGGTGGACCCAGGACCAGGACTTGGGTTTCTTGACTCCACCCTCTGGGTGACCTTAGGCAGGTGCATCAGTCTCCTTCTGGTTGGATGACACAAATCTCTGGTCACTTCTAGTCTTTCCTTCTGTGGCTCACCAGATCTGCAGGTGAGAGCGCTGAGACTCTCTCCCTGGGCGTGATGCTCTGGCTGGGCTGGACCTGGCTTGGCAGCAGTGCCTGAGCAGCATGGAGGTGCTCTGCTTAGCTTGGGGGCTGCCGGGCTCTCTATGGAGCCGCTGGGGCAGGATCGTTAGTGAGGAGAGGAAAGAGGAACAAAGGGGAACCTTCCCAATTATTAATAAGGCAGCAACCCCATCCATCTTAATGAGACAGGGCGGAAAAAACCAGTGGCCAGGCATCGCATACACAATAGGCTACAACAGAGACCTTGCTTTCTTTTTAAAAAGGGGGAATGAAAGACAGACAGAAAGGGAGGAGACTTGGAGAGTGGAAAGCAGTTCCCAAACGTCCGCCTCTGTGCCCCTCATGCAAACAGTCAGCCTGCTGTGTGGCTACAGCTGTTTGAAAAATGCAGAGGTCACCGTAGTCCTTTGCTGGGCCAGGGTATGGGATGGGGTGGGGTGGGGCGACTTTCCTGGCAAAGAGCGGTTGAGCGGCACCCACCCTAACAAGAGCCTTTGTTTCCTGGGCGTGGGGTGGCCCAGTGGGACTGTGAAGAGCTCCCGCCTAGTGACGCACGACCTGGTACGTTACGTGGGGCTCAAAAAGCCCTGTCATCCTTTTGACGCAGCATCTCCCCTCCTCCACCCACCCCACCACTGCTACTATGTCCCATCAAAGGCCTTCTGAGTCCTGGCGCTCGGTTCTTCTATTTCTTAGCCTTTGGGTAAATTGCTTAACGTCTCACTTTCAATTTCTTTATAACTGACTTCCCTGACAGACTTGCTGAGAAGATGACACTGTGCCAGTGTGTGTATAAACCGTGATCAGGGCATCTGACACAAAGCAGGCATTCAGTAAGCCTTAATAATCAGAATTAGATCTTGCTTCCACTCGAGGACAGCCCAGTGAAGTCTCCTCCAGGAGCAGGGGCTATCTTGAGAATGGATCTATCTCTGTCTGCTTTGATTCCCTGGGGCCCAGCACTTAGGATCTGAATGAATGACTAAAAGGTTGGAACTGTAATAATTTTGTTAAGACAGCATGTTCTGCAAGGGTTGGCCATCTCTGGGAGGTGGGGCATTGTGCTTCCTTTTGGGGAATGTCGCACCCTCCCCCCAACAGTAAGTTCCCCTGCTTCTGGGCTGAGCTGAGAGCTTGGGGCCATGCTACTGTATTTCTGGTTAATCTTCTCCTGCTGCCTGGGAAGTGTGGAGGGAGAGAGATGGGAAGCACCATGTATGGTTGGAGGGTTCCTCATCAGAACCCCAAGAGATGGGCTGCACAGAGATTCATTGGTGCAAAGACCTGAAGCACACAGGTGGAGCTGCAAAGAAGGAAAGACACTGGTCTCGTCTGGCCATCTCTGCTTAGGCTGACATTTCCTAGGGATGGTGCTGATGGGGACATCAAAAAGGATTTTGACACAGGGGAAGAGGAAGGAAGAGGAGCTGGAAGCAGAACCACAGGGCTTGGGATGGGACAGAGAAGTCTCTGTGGAACTAGGCTCAGCACTTGCATGCTGATGCCCTCCTGGTGAGCTGAGGCTGCATCCGACTTGGAGCCAGGACTCCTCATGGTTGCTGCACTTCTGCCCTAAGCCCTGTTAACTTTGCAAGAAATCCAGCCCTGCTGGATCCTGCCTCATGTCCCCACACACTCCCCTATGTCTGAACCACCCTGCTCTCTGTCTCTCCTCTCTTATCGGGTGGCACACAGCTTGACCAGCATTTCCTGAGAACAAACACCTCTAGGCATCTGCAGGGAGGAGCTCAGGTGCTCTCTGCAGCACCCAAGGCAGCCTTCCACCTCCCTCCTGTCCTGGGACAGCGTCCAGTCCAAATGGGAACGATGTGTTTTGTGTGGCAAGTTATTGCAGGATGAATTCCTGCAGCCCGGAAGGAGCAACTGCCAAGCGCTCTCCCAGAATGACAGGTATATGACCTTCCAAGCTCTCCTCCCGGCCCGGCTGCCTCAGGCAGTGCTTGTTCTATGCTGAGGAGGGCCAGGAGGGTGGAGGAGCCCAGAGAGCCAGCTGGGAGGAGGTCTGGAGGACTGGTGTCCACCTGTGACTTACTGTGAGACCTGGGGTGGGCTATTCAACTTCTCTATGCCAGTTTCAACCCTACTCTGCATCCCTGTCCAGAGGTAGGGCAGATGGAAAAGGCTCTGATTCTCTTCTCTTTGGTAGGGCACGTGGTTCAATGAATAGATGCTCAGGGTGTGTGTGCAGGAAGTCCAGGGAAAGCTGACTGCGATGGTGAGAGGAAGACGGAGCATAGAGGAGGGCGTGTGTATGAGCCAGCTGGTGAGAGCAAGGGAGAGCACGAGAGGACACGCTCTGAGCACAGAACCTTGCACATAGTAGGAGCTCATTAAATATTTGCTGATTGATTGTTGGCCTGAAAGTTCTCACTCCCTCGTTGGTGTCTGTGTGGTCTGGAAGAAAGATAGATAATATGACTCTACATGCATCACAAGCTGGACAATGGGGGCAATTATCCAGAAAATGTGAGCCTGCACCCCCCGCCCCGAATCTTTTGCAATCATTACCTGACATGTCAGATGAAGTAGGATTTTTAAGAACCTACGTCACAGAGGTTAACACCAGAGATGCACATTGTTTCATCCACCCAAAAGAAGACTGATGCTGTTCTATGTATCTATCTCCTTTCCTTTAAAATTAATAATCTTTATTTCTTTGCAAAGGTGATATATGGTCATTGTGGAAATTTTTGAAAATGAAGAAAAGTGTAAAGAAGACAGTGTAAAGCACCTATAATCTTAACACCCAGAGGTAGCTAACATTTCAGTGTACCTATTTCCAGGATTTTTAACTTTTTTTCTTCTTTCCTTCCTTCCCTTCCTCCCTCCTTTCCCTTTCTTATCCTTCTGTTCTTCCTGCAAAATTGGATTCATACTATATATTTCTACCCCATATTCTCCATAAACATTCCCTCCTCCCCTCCCCCACCCCTCCCCTTCCCCTCCCCCCTCCCCTTCCCCTCCCCGCCTCCCTCCCT